>NC_141671.1:29192500-29511127 GCF_028749965.1 Puma concolor
TTTCAAAGGGCAAAAATCAAGGTATTGGTAGGCTGCATTCCTTTCTGGAGATTGTAGGGGGAAATCTGTTACCTTCTCATTGGTTTGTGTGCAAAATTCAGTTTCTGCAGTTGTAGGGCCTATGTTCATGTTTTCTTGCTGGCTGTAAGCTGAGGGCCATTTACAGCTTCTAGAGGTCACTAGGTGCTTTTTCTGTCTTCAAAGCATTGACAGCTTGAATCCTTTTCATATTGCATCTTTCTGACTCGCTCTTCTTTAATTGTCTTCCACTTTTTATTTAATGTTTATTTACTTTTGAGAGAGAGAGAGGGAGACAGAGAATCCGAAGCAGGCTCTGCACTGCCAGCGCAAAGCCTGATGTGGGGTTCAAACCCAAGAACCATGAAATCATGACCTGAGCTACAGTAGGAAGTTCAAGTGACTGAGCCACCCAGGCACCCCTAATTATCTTCCACTTTTAAGGACTCACATGTTTAGATTGGGCAAGGGTAATTTCTTTATTCCAAGGTCCTTAACCTTAATCACATTTTCAAAGTCATTTTTTTGCCATGTAAAGCAACATATTTACAAGTACCAGGGATTAGAATGTGGGCATCTTTGAAGGACTATTATTCTGGCTACTATAAAGCATTGGTGAAGAATGTTTGCAGCTACAAATAAAAAACCTGGCTATAGTGACTTAAAGAAATAGGGATATATTTTTTCTGTGATAAAATGATATCTGGAGGCAGTGAGATCAAAGTTGGGTTGTCCATCGGGATCTTTTATTTCTTTTCTCTTTTATCTTTCTACTCCACCATCTTTTTTTTTTAATGTTTATTTTTGAAAGAGAGAGAGCATAGTTGGGGAGAGGGGCAGAAAGAGAGGGAGACACAAAATTTGAAGCAGGCTCCAGGCTCTGAGCTGTCAGCACACAGCCCAGTGCAGGGCTTGACCTCACGAACCATGAGATCATGACCTGAGCCAAAGTCGGAGCCTTAACCAACTGAACCACCTAGACACCCTGTTTACTCCACCATCTTTAATGTGTTTGCTGCTGCTGTTGTTGCTGCTGCTGCTGCAGTTCTAGACACTATGTCTGCATTGAAGGCCAGAAAGAAAAGGGAGACCCATTCTAGAATCCTTCCTTCAAACTTCTCTTATACATCCTTGCTTAGAACTGGATTTTATGGCCACTTTTTTTTTTCTAGGAAGTATGAAAAATAGAGTTTCTGGCAAAGATAATCTATGTTGTCTGGGAACCCTGGAAAGTCATCTCATGAAACTATCATGGGAAATATCTGGGGTTTTTAGGCAAAGAAGAACAAAGGAGAGTTCTTGGCTAGGCAGTGAACAATGGGTTATCTTACAGAATCAAAGGAAAAGTAAAGCAACTAAGAGTCAGAAAAGAAATACCCAGCATGTCTCCAAGAATTTGATCAGTAGGAACTCATGAGGCTTCACTCCCTGGATACTGCAATTACATGATTTTCCTCCAAAAACTCCTCATCTCTGGATTCTTACTTCCAGATTTTAAATCTCTGGGAGAAACAATTTGACTCCGGTTAGGTCAGATGCCCACCTTTGGGTTGATTAACTATAGCTCTGAGGTCAGGGGCATTTATGCAGATGAGTCCTAACCCTAGAAGTCTGTCTGTGTTTGGGGACTGTTCTTAGAGAAATGGGCATTATGAGATGGACCTTTAACCAAGAGATGTCTTATACTTACAAAGTAAACATGGATAAAGGACACTTAAAAATTAAAATTCTGACTGTATGTCTGTGTAATGATTTTATTATGTGATAATAATGGCCAACATAATGTAGTAGCAGAAGTTTTTCAAAATGATGTTGGGAGGAGGGAGGGAAGATGGCAGCGTAGGAGGATGCTGGGCTCACCACGCGTCATGCTGATCACTTAGATTCCACCTACACCTGCCTAACTAACCCAGAAAACCACCAGAAGACTAGCAGAACAGAGTCTCCAGAGCCAAGCGCAGACAATAGGCCCACGGAAGAGGGTAGGAAGGGCAGAGAGGTGGTGGTGCTCCACGGACTGGTGGGAAGGAGCCGGGGTGGAGGGGCGGCCTGCCGGCCAAGCAGAGACCCCGAGTCTGGCTGGCAAAAGCGGAGGGGCCAGAGGGAGTGTGTTCCCACAGCAAGCGGGACTTGACATCTGGAAGGTTATAAGCTAACAGCTCTGCTCTGAGAAAGGGAGGGCTGCAGGACAATGGGAGGGAGTGTTGTTGAGCCCCGGAAGACAGAGCGCAGCTTGGCGGGGAACAAAGGCGCTCGCCAGCGCCATCTCCCTCGCCCATCCCCCAGCCATAAATCCCAAAGGGAACCAGTTCCTGCCAGGGAACTTGCTTGCTCTGCCCAAACACCCAGTGCTGTGCTTCTGCGGAGCCACCCCTCCTGCAACAGGTCTGACTCCCTCCCGCTGCCACAGGGCCCCTCTTGAAGTGGATCACCTAAGGAGAAGCAAGCTAAGCCTGCCCCTCCTGCCCCCGTGTACCTTGCCTACCCACCCCAGCTAATATGCCAGATCCCCAGCACCACAAGCCTGGCAGTGTGCAAGTAGCCCAGACAGGCCCCACAGTGAATCCCACCCCTAGGAGAGGGGAAGAGAAGACACATGCCAGTCTGACTGTGGCCCCAGCGGTGGGCAGGGGGCAGACATCAGGTCTGACCGACTCCGCCCACCAACTCCAGTTATACACCACAGCACAGGGGAAGTGCCCTGCAGGTCCGCACCACTCCAGGGACTATCCAAAATGACCAAACGGAAGAATTCCCCTCAAAAGAATCTCCAGGAAATAACAACAGCCAATGAACTGATCAAAAAGGATTTAAATAATATAACAGAAAGTGAATTTAGAATAATAGTCATAAAATTAATCGCTGGGCTTGAAAATAGTATAGAGGACAGCAGAGAATCTCTTGCTACAGAGATCAGGGGACTAAGGAACAGCCAGGAGGAGCTAAAAAATGCTATTAATGAGCTGCAAAATAAAATGGAGATGACCACGGCTCAGATTCAAGAGGCAGAGGAGAGAATAGATGAACTAGAAGATAAAATTATGGAAAAATAGGAAATTGAGAAAAAAGAGATAAAAAAAATCCAGGAGTATGAGAGGAAAATTAGACAACTAAGTGATGCACTAAAGAGAAATAAGCTGCGCATAATTGGTATTCCAGAGGAGGAAGAGAGAGGGAAAGGTGCTGAAGGTGTACTTGAAGAAATCATAGCTGAGAACTTCCCTGAACTGGGGAAGGAAAAAGGCATTGAAATCCAAGAGGCACAGAGAACTCCCTTCAGACGTAACTTGAATTGATCTTCTGCATGACATATCATAGTCAAACTGGCAAAATACAAGGATAAAGAGAAAATTCTGAAAATAGCTAAGGATATAAAGGGAGACCTATAAGACTTGTGACCGATCTCTCTACTGAAACTTGGCAGGCCAGAAAGGAATGGCAGGAGATCTTCAATGTGATGAACAGAAAAAAATATGCAGCCCAGAATCCTTTATCCAGCAAGTCTGTCATTTAGAATAGAAGGAGAGAAAGGGGCGCCTGGGTGGCGCAGTCGGTTAAGCGTCCGACTTCAGCCAGGTCACGATCTCGCGGTCCGCGAGTTCGAGCCCCGCGTCAGGCTCTGGGCTGATGGCTCGGAGCCTGGAGCCTGTTTCCGATTCTGTGTCTCCCTCTCTCTCTGCCCCTCCCCCGTTCATGCTCTGTCTCTGTCTGTCCCATAAATAAATAAAAACGTTGGAAAAAAAAAATTTAGAATAGAAGGAGAGATAAAGGTCTTCCCAAACAAACAAAAACTGAAGGAATTTGTCACCACTAAACCAGCCCTACAAGAGATCCTAAGGGGGATCCTGTGAGACAAAGTACCAGAGACATCGCTACAAGCATAAAACATACAGACATCACAATGACTCTAAACCCGTATCTTTCTATAATAACACTGAATGTAAATGGATTAAATGCGCCAACCAAAAGACATGGGGTTTCAAAATGGATAAAAAAACAAGTCCCATCTATTTGCTGTCTACAAGAGACTCATTTTAGATCTGAGGACACCTTTAGATTGAGAGTGAGGGGATGGAGAATTATTTATCATGCTACTGGAAGCCAAAAGAAAGCTGGAGTAGCCATACTTATATCAGACAAACTAGACTTTAAGTTAAAGCTGTAGCAAGAGATGAAGAAGGACATTATATGATAATTACAGGGTCTATCCATCAGGAAGAGCTAACAATTATAAATGTCTATGCGCCGAATACCGGAGCCCCCAAATATATAAAACAATTACTCATAAACATAAGCAACCTTATTGATAAGAATGTGGTAATTGCAGGGGACTTTAACACTCCACTTACAGAAATGGATAGATCATCTAGACACACGGTCAATAAAGAAACAAGGGCCCTGAATGACACATTGGATCAGATGGACTTGACAGATATATTTAGAACTCTGCATCCCAAAGCAACAGAATAGACTTTCTTCTCGAGTGCACATGGAACATTCTCCAAGATAGATCATATACTGGGTCACAAAACAGCCCTTCATAAGTATACAAGAATTGAAATTATACCATGCATACTTTCAGACCACGATGCCATGAAGCTTGAAATCAACCACAGGAAAAAGTCTGGAAAACCTCCAAAAGCATGGAGGTTAAAGAACACCCTACTAACGAATGAGTGGGTCAACCGGGCAATTAGAGAAGAAATTAAAAAATATATGGAAACAAACGAAAATGAAAATACAACATTCCAAACGCTTTGGGACGCAGCGAAGGCAGTCCTGAGAGGAAAATACATTGTAATCCAGGCCTATCTCAAGAAACAAGAAAAATCCCAAATACAAAATCTAACAGCACACCTAAAGGAAATAGAAGCAGAAGAGCAAAGGCAGCCTAAACCCAGCAGAAGAAGAGAAATAACAAAGATCAGAGCAGAAATAAACGATATAGAATCTAAAAAAACTGTAAAGCAGATCAACAAAACCAAGAGTTGGTTTTTTGAAAAAATAAACAAAATTGACAAACCTCTAGCCAGGCTTCTCAAAAAGAAAAGGGAGATGACCCAAATAGTTAAAATCATGAATGAAAATGGAATGATTACAACCAATCCCTCAGAGATACAAACAATTATCAGGGAATACTATGAAAAATTATATGCCAACAAATTGGACAACCTGGAAGAAATGGACAAATTCCTAAACACCCACACTCTTCCAAAACTCAATCAGGAGGAAATAGAAAGCTTGAACAGACCCATAACCAGCTAAGAAATTGAATCGGTTATCAAAAATCTCCCAACAAATAAGAGTCCAGGACCAGATGGCTTCCCAGGGGAGTTCTACCAGACGTTTAAAGCAGAGATAATACCTATCCTTCTCAAGCTATTCCAAGAAATAGAAAGGGAAGGAAAACTTCCAGACTCATTCTATGAAGCCAGTATTACTTTGATTCCTAAACCAGACAGAGACCCAGTAAAAAAAGTGAACTACAGGCCAATATCCCTGATGAATATGGATGCAAAAATTCTCAATAAGATACTAGCAAATCGAATTCAACAGCATATAAAAAGAATTATTCACCATGATCAAGTGGGATTCATTCCTGGGATGCTGGGCTGGTTCAACATTCGCAAATCAATCAACGTGATACATCACATTAATAAAAGAAAAGATAAGAACGATATGATCCTGTCAATCGATGCAGAAAAGGCCTTTGACAAAATCCAGCACCCTTTCTTAATAAAAACCTTGAGAAAGTCGGGATAGAAGGAACATACTTAAACATCATAAAAGCCATTTATGAAAAGCCCACAGCTAACATCCTCAATGGGGAAAAACTGAGAGCTTTTTCCCTGAGATCAGGAACACGACAGGGATGCCCACTCTCACCACTGTTGTTTAACATAGTGTTGGAAGTACTAGCATCAGCAATCAGACAACAAAAGGAAATCAAAGGCATCAAAATTGGCAAAGATGAAGTCAACCTTTCACTTTTTGCAGATGACATGATACTATACATGGAAAATCCGATAGACTCCACCAAAAGTCTGCTAGAACTGATACATGAATTCAGCAAAGTTGCAGGATACAAAATCAATGTACAGAAATCAGTTGCATTCTTATACACTACTAATGAAGCAACAGAAAGACAAATAAAGAAACTGATCCCATTCACAATTGCACCAAGAAGCATAAAATACCTAGGAATAAATCTAACCAAAGATGTAAAAGATCTGTATGCTGAAAACTATAGAAAGCTTATGAAGGTAATTGAAGAAGATTTAAAGAAATGGAAAGACATTCCCTGCTCATGGATTGGAAGAATAAATATTGTCAAAATGTCAATACTACCCAAAGCTATCTACACATTCAATGCAATCCCAATCAAAATTGCACCAGCATTCTTCTGGAAGCTAGAACAAGCAATTCTAAAATTCATATGGAACCACAAAAGGTCCCGAATAGCCAAAGTAATTTTGAAGAAGAAGACCAAAGCAGGAGGCATCACAATCCCAGACTTTAGCCTCTACTACAAAGCTGTCATCATCAAGACAGCATGGTATTGGCACAAAAACAGACACATAGACCAATGGAATAGAATAGAAACCCCAGAACTAGACCCACAAAAGTATTGCCAACTCATCTTTGACAAAGCAGGAAAGAACATCCAATGGAAAAAAGACAGTCTCTTTAACAAATGGTGCTGGGAGAACTGGACAGCAACATGCAGAAGAATGGAACTAGACCACTTTCTCACACCATTCACAAAAATAAACTCAAAATGGATAAAGAACCTGAATGTCAGACAGGAAACCATCAAAACCCTAGAGGAGAAAGCAGGAAAAGACCTCGCTGACCTTAGCCGTAGCAATCTCTTACTCGATACATCCCCAAAGGCAAGGGAATTAAAAGCAAAAGTGAATTACTGGGACCTTATGAAGATAAAAAGCTTCTGCACAGCAAAGGAAACAACCAACAAAACTAAAAGGCAACCAACGGAATGGGAAAAGATATTTGTAAATGACATATCAGACAAAGGGCTAGTATCCAAAATCTATAAAGAGCTCACCAAACTCCACACCCGAAAAACAAATAACCCAGTCAAGAAATGGGCAGAAAACATGAATAGACACTTCTCTAAAGAAGACGTCCGGATGGCTAACAGACACATGAAAAGATGCTCAACGTCACTCCTCATCAGGGAAATACAAATCAAAACCACACTCAGATATCACCTCACACCAGTCAGAGTGGCCAAAATGAACAAATCATGAGACTATAGATGCTGGAGAGGATGTGGAGAAACGGGAACCCTCTTGCACTGTTGGTGGGAATGCAAATTGGTGCAGCCACTCTGGAAAACAGTGTGGAGGTTCCTCAGAAAATTTAAAATAGACCTACCCTATGACCCAGCTGTAGCACTGCTAGGAATTTACCCAAGGGATACAGGGGTACTGATGCATAGGGGCACTTGTACCCCAATGTTTATAGCAGCACTCTCAACAATAGCCAAATTATGGAAAGAGCCTAAATGTCCTTCAACTGATGAATGGATAAAGAAATTGTGGTTTATATACACAATGGAGTACTACATGGCAATGAGAAAGAACGAAATATGGCCCTTTGTAGCAACGTGGATGGAACTGGAGAGTGTGATGCTAAGTGAAATAAGCCATACAGAGAAAGACAGATACCATATGTTTTCACTCTTATGTGGATCCTGAGAAACTTAACAGAAACCCATGGGGGAGGACAAGGGAAAAAAAAAGAGGTTAGAGTGGGAGAGAGACAAAGCATAAGAGACTCTTAAAAACTAAGAACAAACTGAGGGTTGATGGGGTGAGGGAGGGCGGGAAGGGTGGGTGATGGCTATTGAGGAGGGCACCTTTTGGGATGAGCACTGGGTGTTGTATGGAAACCAATTTGACATAAATTGCATATATTGAAAAAAAATGATGTTGGAATATAGTCACTAAATTAAATGGATGTTACCATCTTATATAACTCATGTAATGAGGACTAAAGTTAATGCACTAATGCAAAGAATATCTAGTGAGGACTCTACCAAAAATACAAAGTGTAAGAATAAATTTTTACAATAATAATTAAGAAGTGATAACTTTACTGTTGCTTATTTATTCCTCTGGAAATGATTTACCTATATGGGTGATTTTGGATAGTGGTCTGTAGCAGACATTTGTTAGTAAGTTGGCTGTGAGGCATCAGTGGAGTGCATTTATTGACATGTGAACTTGTATAACAAATTGCAGTCTGTTCTCACTGGGATGTTTTGTTGAAAAAATAATTGAACTAATTTTGGGAGAGAGGGCCAACCTAGTGGAGAAGTAGGGGGATCCATACGTCCCACATCTCTCAAAGAAGTGTCAAAGCCAAAGGACTTTGAACACCAGAGCCTGGAAGGAAAAGAGACTGAATCTACTAGGAAGAAAATAGGAAAGCTGGAAAAAGGATAGGTGGGTAACTGCGAACTGGGGGAGATTAAAAAAAAGCCATGTTGGCATGGAAGGGAGGGACCCCCTTCTGCAGAGAGACAAAGGGAAGAGAAAGAGTGGCTAGGGAAGTGCAGGACCATAGCTGGACAAGACAAAGACCTCAGACTGAGACTGAGAGGGATCTGATCTCTAACTGCAGGGCTTCCTTCTGCCTGGGGCCTTCCCTGTTCATGCACCTGGGGAGAAGGGGAGCCAGCCCTGGGTGTGGAGGTAGGTCAGAGGCTCAGTCCACAGCTGGAGAAAGTGGTTCCCTCCCTGGAGGGCTGCATGGTAGCATAGAACCTACCTGTGTATGCGTCCACCCCCCCCCCCCCCGCCCACGACAGTGGCTGGGTGGAGGGCTCAGTTTGCAGAAGGATAAGGCGGCCGTTTCCGTGGAGTGCTGTGGGAAAAGACAAAGCCTGCCTGCTTCTGCCACCCCTGGGGGCTCGTGGCGAGGGCGGTGACTCATTGATTCATTCTACAATAGGAGAAGTCGGTCCTTCTTGAAGTGCCGTGACACAGACAAAGCCAGCCAGGGCCACATATAGCCACAATGAGAGGCACTTCCCCAGTGCCAGAGAGCATGGAGCAGGACTTTGAATCCTAGCCAAGCACGGGGGGGGGGGGAGGGTGGGAGGGTTTGTGGAGCAAGAAGGACCACCCTGTCTATGCTTGCAGTACAGTGAAGATGTCTCAAATGGAGTCCACTGGGTCTGGCTCTGTGGAGAAGAGATTGGGAGATTACCATCCCCCCTGCCTCCCTGCTTCTGCCACCACCGCCACCACCAAGGCTGGGACTCAGGGATCAACTCCTGGGGCCCATAGTGGAGGTGGGTTCAGAATAAGCCAAACCACGCCCCCTTGCACTGGGTAAATGCTATCCACCAGAGCAGCGGAGACCCTGTGGACAGCTCCTCTTGACAAGTGATGCAGCACTGCCTGGATTAACTCTAGGTCAATTCTGGATATATAGATATATTCTTCACCACCACCACCCCCATTTCTCCTCCTTATCTCTTCCCTCCCCTAGGCTGGTTACTCTGTTATTGGTCTGTCTAAACAGGCATATTTAATCCATTGTCTTGATACATGTTCTACACCTCTGTCTTTACACTCCTTTCTCTCTCTCTGGAATAATCAAGCCATATAGTTTCCCTGTCTGGGTAATTTTATCTTCTTTTTCCTTCCACACCTCCTTCTTTATTTTCCTTTCTCTCTCTCTGGATTAAGCCTTTTAGTCTCTCTGCCTAATCAACATTTATCCTCCTCCCCTCCCACTCCTGTCATTTCTCTCTTTGTATATGCTCTTCCATTAGCACTGCCTCCACCCTCTTCTTTACTTGTAGTAGGTGCTTTTTGTTTTTTTGTTTTTAGCCTTTGGTTTTTGTTTTTGTTTATTTGTTTGTTTGTGTTATTTGTCTGTGTGTTTGCATGTTATTGTCTCCTGTTTGTCTATCTGTTTTCCTTTACAAGGCTACTCCAAGGAACAAATCAAAGCACACCAGGTGGAAGCACAAAATTTTACTATGAGTATGGTAATAAAATTACCAAAGTCACAACAACAGAGTGCAAGTAACAATCCCCAAAAAAACACCTCCTGGAGGGCCAGGTCCTGTACAGTGTATGACCCTCTTTTAATATAGCAGTACTTGCAAATGCAGAGCACACAAGATTTTAAAATGCAGAAGGGACAGAAAACTAGCCAAAATGATGAAACGGAAGAATTCTCCTCAGAAGAAACTCCAGGAAGTAGCGACAGCTAATGAATTGATCAAAAATGATTTAAGCACTATAACGGAAGAAGAATTTAGAATAATAGTCATAAAATTAATTGCTGGGCTTGAAAAAAGCATGGAGGACAGCAGAGAATCTATTGCTACAGAGATCAAGGGACTGAAAAATAGTCATGAAGAATTAAAAAATGCTATAAATGAAGTGCAAAGTAAAATGGTGGTGGCCATAGCACAGATTGAATAGGCAGAGGAGAGAATGGGTGAATTAGAAGATGAAATTATGGAAAAAAAAGAAGCTGAGAAAAAGAGAGATAAAAAAATCCAGGAGTATGAGGGGAGAATTAGAGAACTAAATGATGCAATCAAATGGAACAATATCCATATCATAGGAATTCCAGAAGAGGAAGAGAGAGAGAAAGGGGCTGAAGGTGTACTTGAACAAATCATAGCTGAGAACTTCCCTGATCTGCGGAAGGAAAAAGGCACTGAAGTCCAAGAGGCACAGAGTACTCCCTTCAGACGTAACTTGAATCGATCTTCTGCATGACATATCATAGCGAAACTTACAAAATAAAATAAAGAGAAAATTCTCAAAGCAGCTAGGGATAAACACACTCTAACTTATAAAGAGAGACCCATAAGACTAGTGGCAGCCCTATCTACTGAAACTTGGCAGACCAGAAAGGAATGGCAGGAAATCTTCAATGTGATGAAAGGAAAAAATATGCAGCCAAGAATCCTTAATCCAGCAAGTCTGTCATTCAGAATAGAAGGAGAGATAAAGGTTTCCCCAGACAAACAAAAACTGAAGGAATTCATCACCACTAAATCAGCCCTACAAGAGATCCTAAGGGGGATTCTGTGGGTGAAATGTTGCAAGCACCACAAAGTACCAGAGACACCACTACAAGCATGAAACCTACAGATATCACAATGACTCTAAACCCATATCTTTCAATAATAACACTGAGTGTAAATAGACTGAATGCTCCAACCAAAAGACATAGGGTATCAGAATGGATAAAAAACAAGATCCAACTATTTGCTGTCTACAAGAGACTCATTTTAGACCTGAGGACACCTTCAGATTGAAAGTGAGGGGATGGAGCACTAACTATCATGCTACTGGAAGTCAAAAGAATGCCATACTTATAACAGACAAACAAGAGTTTAAATTAAAGGCTGTCACAAGAGATGAAGAAAGGCATTATATCATAATTACAGGGTCTATCCATCAGGAAGAGCTAACAATTATAAATGTCTATGCACCAAATATGGGAGCCCCCAAATATATAAAACAATTAATCACAAACATAAGCAACCTTATTGATAAAAATGTGGTAATTGCAGGGGACTTTAATCCTCCACTTATAGCAATGGATAGAATATCTAGACACAGGGTCAATAAAGAAACAAGGGCATGAATGATACATTGGATCATATGGACTTGACAGATATATTTAGAACTCTGAATCCCAAAGCAACAGAATAGACTTTCTTCTCGAGTGCACATGGAACATTCTCCAAGATAGATCACATGCTGGGTCACAAAACAGCCCTTCATAAATATAAAAGAATTGACATAATACCATGCACACTTTCAGACCACAATGCTATGAAGCTTGAAATCAACCACAGGAAAAAGTCTGGAAAACCTCCAAAAGCATGGAGTTTAAAGAACACCCTACTAAAGAATGAATGGGTCCACCAGGCAATTAGAGAATAAATTAAAAAATACATGGAGGGGCGCCTGGGTGGCGCAGTCGGTTAAGCGTCCGACTTCAGCCAGGTCACGATCTCGCGGTCCGTGAGTTTGAGCCCCGCGTCAGGCTCTGGGCTGATGGCTCAGAGCCTGGAGCCTGTTTCCGATTCTGTGTCCCCCTCTCTCTCTGCCCCTCCCCCATTCATGCTCTGTCTCACTCTGTCCCAAAAATAAATAAACGTTGAAAAAAAAAATTAAAAAAAAAAAAATACATGGAAACAAATTAAAATGAAAATACAACAATCCAAACACTTTGGTGTGCAGTGAAGGCAGTCCTGAGATGAAAATACATTGTAATCCAGGCCTAACTCAAGAAAAAAGAAAAATTCCAAATACAAACTCTAACAGAACACCTAAAGAAAGTAGAAGCAGGACAGCAAAGACACCCCAAACCCAGCAGAAGGAGAGAAATAACAAAGATCAGAGCAGAAATAAACAATATAGAATCTGAAAAAAACTGTAGAGCAGATCAATGAAACCAAGAGTTGGTTTTTTGAAAAAATAAACAAAATTGACAAACCTCTAGCCAGGTTTCTCAAAAAGAAAAGGGAGATGACCCAAATAGATGAAATCATTAGTGAAAATGGAATTGTTACAACCAATCCTTCAGAAATACAAGCAATTATCAGAGAATACTATGAAAAATTATATGCCAACAAACTGGACAGCCTGCAAGAAATGAACAAATTCCTAAGCACCCACACACTTCTAAACTCAAACAGGAAGAAATAAAATACTTGAACAGACCCATAACCAGTGAATAAATTGAATCAGTTATCAAAAATCTCCCAACAAATAAGAGTCCAGGACCAGACAGCTTCCCTGGGGAATTCTACCAGACATTTAAAGCAAAGATAATACCTATCCTTCTCAAGCTGTTCCAAAAAATAGAAAGGGGAGGAAAACTTCCAGACTAATTCTATGAGGCCAGCATCACCTTGATTCCCAAACCAGACAGAGACCTAGGAAAAAAAAAAAAAAAAAAAAAGAGAACTACAGGCCAATATCCCTGATGAATATGGATGCAAAAATTCTCACCAAGATACTAGCAAAGTGAATTCAACAGCATATAAAAAGAATTATTCACCATGATCAAGTGGGATTCATTCCTGGGGTGCTGAGCTGGTTCAATATTTGCAAATCAATCAATGTGATACATCACATTAATAAAAGAAAAGATAAGAACCATATGATTCTGTTAATTGATGAATAGAAGCATTTGACAAAATACAGCATCCTTTCTAAATAAAAACCCTCGAGAAAGTCCGGATACAAGGAACATACTTAAGCATCATAAAAGCCATTTATGAAAAGCCCACAGCTAATATCATTCTCAATGGGGGAAAACTGAGAGCTTTCCCCCTGAGATCAGGAACACGACAGGGATGTCCACTCTCACCGATGTTGTTTAACATAGTTTTGGAGATTCTAGCATCAGCATTCAGACAACAAAAGGAAATCAAAGGCATCAAAATTGGCAAAGATGAAGTCAATCTTTCATTTTTTGCAGATGACATGATACTATACATGTAAAACCTGTTAGACTCTACCAAAAGTCTGCTAGAACTGATGCATGAATTCAGCAATGTCGCAGGATACAAAATTAATGTACAGAAATCAGTTGCATTCTTATACACTACTAATGAAGCAACAGAAAGACAAATAAAGAAACTGATCCCATTCACAATTGCACCAAGAAGCATAAAATATCTAGGAATAAACCTAACCAAAGATGTAAAAGATCTGGATGCTGAAAACTATAGAAAGCTTATGAAGGAAATTGAAGAAGATACAAAGAAATGGAAAAACATTCCATGCTCATGGATTGGAAGAATAAATATTGTCAAAATGTCAATACTACCCAAAGCAATCTACACATTCAATGCAATCCTAGTCTGTAATGCACCAGCATTCTTCTCGAAGCTAGGACAAGCAATCCTAAAATTCCTAAAATCTGTATGGAACCAGAAAAGACCCCGAATAGCCAAAGCAATATTGAAGAAGAAAACCAAAGCAGGAGGCATCACAATCCCAGACGTTAGCCTCTACTACAAAGCCTCTACTACTACTACTACTACTACTTATCATCAAGACAGCATGGTATTGGCACAAAAACAGACACATAGACCAATGGAATAGAATAGACACTCCAGAATTGGACCCACATAAGTATGGCCAACTAATCTTTAACAAAGAAGGAAAGAATATCCAATGGAAAAAAGACAGTCTCTTTAACAAATGGTGCTGGGAGAACTGGACAGCAACATGCAGAAGAATGGAACTAGACCACTTTCTTACAGCACTCACAAAAGTAAACTCAAAATGGATAAAGGACCTGAATGTGAGACAGGAAACCATCAAAACCCTAGAGGAGAAAGCAGGAAAAAACCTCCCTGACCTCAGCCACAGCAATTTCTTATTTGCCACATCTCCAAAGGCAAGGGAATTAAAAGCAAAAATGAACTATTGGGACATCATGAAGATAAAAAGCTTCTGCACTGCAAAGGAGACAATCAACAAAACTAAAAGGCAACTGATGGAATGGGAAAAGATATTTGCAAATGACATATCGGACAAAGGGCTAGTATCCCAAATCTATAAAGAGCTCACCAAACTCCACACCTGAAAAACAAATAATCCAGTGAGGAAGTGGGAAGAAGATATGAATAGACACTTCTCTAAAGAAGACATCCAGATGGCCAACAGACACATGAAAAGATGCTCAACGTCGCTCCTCATCAGGGAAATACAAATCAACACCACACTGAAATATCACCTCACATCAGTCAGAGTGGTGAAAATGAACAAATCAGGAGACTATAGATGCTGGTGAGGATGTGGAGAAGCGGGAACCCTCTTGCACTGTTGGTGGGAATACACACTGGTGCAGCTGCTCTGGAAAACAGTGTGGAGGTTTCTCAAAAAAATTTTAAAAATCTACCCTATGACCCAGCAATAGCACTGCTAGGAATTTACCCAAGGGATACAGGAGTGCTGATGCATAGGGGCACTTGTACCCCAATGTTTATAGCAGCACTTTCAACAATAGCCAAATTATGGAAAGAGCCTAAATGTCCATCAACTGATGAATGGATAAAGAAGTTGTGGTTTATATACACAATGGAACACTACTTGGCAATGAGAAAGAATGAAATATGGCCTTTTGTAGCAACGTATTTGGAACTGGAAAGTGTTATGCTAAGTGAAATAAGTCATAGAGAGAAAGACAGATACCATATGTTTTCACTCTTCTGTGGATCCTGAGAAACATAACAGAAGACCATGGTGGAGGGGAAGGGGGAAAAAAGTTACAGAGAGGGAAGGAGGCAAACCATAAGCGTCACTTAAAAACTGAGAATAAACTGAGAATGGGGGTGGGAGAGAGGGGAAAGTGGGTAATGGGCATTGAGGAGGGCACCTGTTGGGATGAGCACTGGGTGTTGTACGGAAACCAATTTGACAATAAATTTCATATTAATAAAATATGAATATTTGTTTAATTGTATAAAACTCAGAGTAATATATGAAATATATGGTAATTTTTTAAACTACACACACACACTGTTGATGATGAGATCTTCTAAAATTCAATGTAGGGAGATGCTGAAATTCAGTGTAGAGAGATCAGGAAAGATGATGGAGTAGAAAACTCCAGGAATTCTCTTCTCCACCTAGACAATAATTTTACTGGCAGATTGTGGGACTCTGGAAGTCTATTGGAAGGCTTGCAGCTTTCAGGGAAAGGCTTGGCTGACTTTAAGAATTAGGACATTCAAAAGCATTGCTTATATGGGAGAATTTAGAAAGTTACCCCACATGCCCAGAGAAAGATGCAGGTTCAGAAAAGACCCGAGAAGACCTTAATTTTACACTGTAGGCTGATACCCAGCACAGAGCACCCTTCAACACTTACAAAGCATAGCACCTCAACATGATAAAAACTATGGTTAACATCACACTCAATGGCGAAAAGCTAAAAGCTTTTCTTCTAAGATCAGAAACAAGATAAGGATGCCTGTTTCATCCTTTCTTTAGGAAAGAAGAAAGAAAGAAAGAAAGAAAGAAAGAAAGAAAGAAAGAAAGAAAGAAAGAAAGAAAGAAAGAAAAGAAAGAGACATCCAAATTAGAAAGGAAGGAGTAAAATGGCATCTATTTGCAGATGACATGATATAATATACAGAAGATCCTAAAGATTTCACCAAAAAAAACTGTTAGAATAAATTAAGTGAAGTTGCAGGATACAAAATCAATATCCAAAAGCAGTTGCATTTTTATACATTGAGTTATCAGAAATAGAAATTAGCAAAACAACTCCATTTATAGTTGCCTGAAAAGAACAAAATACCTATGAATAAATTTTACGAAGGAGGTAAAAGTCCTGTATACTGAAAACTATAAGATGTTGATAAAAGAAATTGAAGAAGACACAAATAAATGGAAAGATTTACTATATTCATGAATTGGAAGGATTAATATTGTTAAAATGTCTATTACTACACAAAGCAATCCATAGATTTAATGCAACTTCTATCAAAATTTCAATGGCAATTTTCACAGAAACAAAACTAATTATCTTAAATTTATATGGAACCATAAAAGATCTTGAATAGCCAAGACAATCTTGAGAAAGAACAAAGCTAGAGGCATCACACTTCCTGATTTCAAACTATAACTCAAAGCTATAGTAATCAATACACTACAGGTAAGCCATACACATATAAATCAAAGAAACAGAATAGAGACCCCAGGAATAAATCCATACATACATGGTCAGTTAATTTGTAACAAAGTAGCTAAGAATATATACTGGGAAAAGATAGTCTCTTGAATAAGTGGTATTGGGAAAATCGAACAAGCCATATGCAAAACTGGACGCTTATCTTACACCATCCACAAAAATAAACACAAAATGGATTAAAGAATGAACATAAGACCTAAAATCACAAAGTTTCTGGAAGAAAACACTGGGAGTAAGATCCTTGACATCGGTTTTAGCAATGATTTTTTTTAATTTGATTTTAAAAAGGCAATGAAAACAAGAATAAACAAGTAGGAGTACATCAGGCTAAAAAAGCATCTTTGCAGCAAAGAAAATTATCAACAAAATGAAAAGGCACCCTTTTCAAATGGGAGAAAACATTTGCAAATCATATGTCTGGCAAGAAGTTAATACCTAAAATACATATAATGAACTCATAACTAGCATAAAAATCTGAATAAAATTGGGGATGGGAACTAGACATTTTCCAAAGAAGATATACAAATAACCAACAGACACATGAGAAGATGCTCAATATCACTAAATCATCAGGGAAATGCATATCAAAATCACAATGAGCTATCATCTCACACATGATAACATGGTGTTATCAAAAAGACAAGACATAACAAATGTTGTCAAGGGTGTAAAGAAAAGGAGCCCTTGTTCACTATTGGTGAGAATATAAATTGCTACAAACAGTAGAAAACAGTATGGAGGCTCATCAAAAGGTTAAAAATAGAACTACTATATAATTCAGCAATTCCACCTCCTGAAGAAAATAAAATCACTGTCTCAAAAAGATAGCTGCACCCCCATGTTCACTGTAGTATTAAAATAGCCAAGACATGGAAACAGCCTAAGTGTTCATTGATGGATGAATGATAAAGAAATACTACATATACACACACATACACATGATGGAATACTATTTAGTCATAAAAATTCATGCCATTTGTGATTACGTGGATAGACCTTGAGGGCATTGTGCTAAATAAAATAAGTCAGACAGAAAAATATAAATACTGTATGATTTCATTTATATGTGGAATCTAAAAAAAAACAACCCACAAAAAAGAACTTGTAGAATCAGAAAACAGATTGATGGATACCAGGTGGTGGGGATGGTGGAAATGAATAGAGTTGGTCAAAGGTACAGGCTTCTAGTTGTAAGATAAATATGTTCTGATATACAGTATATATATATATATATATATATATATATATAGTTCTGATATACAGTATATATACACATATATACAGTATATATACATATATACAGTATATATACATATATACAGTATATACATATATATATACATGTATATATACATGTATATATACATGTGTATATATACATATATATATGTTCTGATATACAGTATATATATATATAGTATACATCATGTTGATTATATTTAATAATACTGTATTGTATATTTGAAAGTTGCCAACAGAGTAAATCTTAAAAGTTCTTATCACAAGAAAACATTTTTGTATTTATGTGAGGTGATAGATGTTAGCTAAACTTTTTATGGTGCTCATTTTGCAACATATAGATATATCAGATCATTATCTGGTACATCTGAAACTAATATAATGTTATGGGTTAATTATATTTCAATAAAACTGAAAAAAAGGATTAGAGAAATGGAAGGGGAGCTGGTAAATACAGGAAACAAAAATTAGAATTGTTTACAAAAATGAACTTCTTTTTTAAATTTAATTTAGTTTAAATTTCAGTATAGTTAGCATACAGTGTTATATTAGTTTCAGGTGTACAATATAGTGATTCAACAATTCCAAACATCACTTGGTGCTCATCATGACAAGTGAACTCCTTAAACCCCATCACCTACTTTACCCATCCCCCCACCCACTTCCCTTCTGGTAACCGTCAGTTTGTTCTCTGTAATAAAGAGTCCACATCATGGTTTGTTTCTCCCTTTCTTTTATTTTTCTTTGCTTATTTGTTTTGTTTCTTAGATTCTGCAGATGACTGAAATCATATGGTATTTATCTTTCCCTGACTTATTTCACTTAGCATTATACCCTCTAGCTCTACCCATGTCATTTCAAATGGCAAGATTTCATTCCAATTATTGCTGAATAAAACTATAGTAAGATCTCCTCACACCTGTCAAAATGGCTAAAATCAAAAACACAAGAAACAAGTGTTGGCAAGGATGTGGAGGAAAATGAACTCCCTTGCACTGTTGGTGGGAATGCAAACTGGTGCAGCCATTCTGGAATGGAAGTATGGAGGTTCCTCAAAAAGTTAAAAATAGAACATAGGGGAAGGGAAGGACAAATAAGATAAAAAGAGAGACGGAGACATACCAGGAGAGACTCTTAAATACAGAGAACAAACTGAGGGTTGCAGGAGGGGTGGGAGGATGGGCTAAATGGGTAATGGGCATTAAGTAGGGCACTTGTTGAAATGAGCACTGGGTGTTACATGTAAGTGATGAATCACTAAATTCCACTCCTGAAACCATTATTACGCTATATGTTAAATAACGTGGATTTAAATTTTAAAACAATTTAGATCTCAAATAAATTTATTTGCTCTTATAAAAAAATAAAACTACCGTATAATCCACTAATCACACTGCTGGGTATTTACCCCCAAAATATTAAAAAAAAAAAAAACTAATTCAACAGGATACATATACCCTTATGTTTATAGCAGCATTATTTACAATAGCTAAATGATGGAAGCAGCCCAACTGTCCATCAATAAATAAATGGATAAAGAAGATGTGCCATATATATACAATAGAATATTATTCAGCCACAAAAATGAAGTTCTTGATATATTTTTCCATTTACACAAAACACCACAGTACAGCCAAAGATGTTCTGAAGAAATCTTGGGAAAAGAGAAAACAAACCTATAAAGATTAAGTTTTTATAGCATTGGGAGGGGCACCTGGGTGGCTTAGTCGATTAAGTGTCTGACTTGATTTTGTTCTTTGTGAAAGTGCCTCAGAATAAACTCAACTGCTATGATACAAATATATTTGCAAGTTTGTGGAAATGGAAAAGGTCTCAGAAAATATCCTAGCAAACATCAGAAATCTATCATACAATTGCACTTTTTAAATTTTTTTTTTCAACGTTTATTTATTTTTGGGACACAGAGAGACAGAGCATGAACGGGGGAGGGGCAGAGAGAGAGGGAGACACAGAATCGGAAACAGGCTCCAGGCTCAGAGCCATCAGCCCAGAGCCCGACGCGGGGCCCGAACTCCCGGACCGCGAGATCGTGACCTGGCTGAAGTCGGACGCTTAACCGACTGCGCCACCCAGGCACCCCATGCACTTTTTAAACATAAGGTAAGTGTCTTATCCCACTTTGTAAATAGTCTCTAGCAATAAAAAGTCACGTAAAAGTGTCAGACTGTGTGGCATATGCCCTAATGCACCCAATAATTCAAAAGTTTGTCTGTCTGCCTTTCTTTCTTTTGCCTCTGATTTCCAGAGTTACCACATTAAAAGATATAAATGTTCAGTTTTCAAAAATCAAAAAATCGTAAGGCACACAAAAACAAAAAATCCAGGGAAGTCTGACTCATTCAAAGGTACAAATGATTGACAGAAATGATTACTGAGAAAGACCAAATGAGAGACTTACTAGACAAAGACTTTTTTAAAAAGTTCTTATTTAAATTCCAGTTAGTTAACATATAATGTAATATTAGTTTCAGGTGTAGAATTTAGTGATTCAATACTTACATACCACACCCAGTGCTCATCACAACAAGTGTCCTCCTTAATACCCATCACCCATTTAACCCATCCCCCTGCTCACCTCCTCTCCAGCAACCCTCAGTTTGCTCTTCATAATTAAGAGTCTGTTTCCTGGTTTGCCTCTCTTTTTTTCTCTCATGTTCATCTGTTTTGTTTCTTAAATTCCAAACATGAGTGAAATCATATGGTCTTTATCTTTCTCTGATTTATTTGCTTAACATAATATTCCTTTTGCTTGATAGCTACAATAGTATATTTTATTTTATTTTTTCTTCAGGTATAGAATTTAGTGATTCATCACTTACATACAATACGCAGTACTGATCTCAACAAGTGCCCTTTGTAATACCCATCACCCAATTAATGCATCCGCCCACCCACCTCCCATCCAGCAACCCTCAGTTTTTTCTCTGTAGTTAAGAGTCTGTATTATGGTTTGCCTCTCTTTTTTTTCTGCCTACATTCATCTGTTTTGTTTCTTAAATTCCACATATGAACGAAATCATATATTTGTCTTTCCTGACTGACTTATTTCGCTTAGCATAACACTCTAACTCCATGTACTTCATTGCAAATCCCAAGATGTCATTCTCTTTTATGGCTGAGTAATATTCCATTACACACACACACACACACACACACACACACACACGCGTGTGTGTATGTGTGCATGTGTATGCCACATGTTCTTTATTCATTCATCAGTGAGTGGATATTTGCGTTCTTTCCATAATTTGGCTATTGTGATATGCTGCTACAAACATCAGAGTGCATGTATCACTTTGAATCAGTATTTTTGTATCCTTTTGGTAAATATCTACTACTGCAATTGCTGGATCGTAGGGTAGTTCTATTTTTAACATTTTGAGGAACCTCTGTACTGTTTTCCAGACTGGTTACAACAGTTCCCATCAACAGTGTAAGAAGGTTCCCCCTTTTCCTCATCTTCGCCAATATCTGTAATTCCCATGTTGTTAAGTTTAGCCATTTTGACAGGTGTGAGGTGATATCTCATTTCCCTGATGATGAATAATGTTGAGCATCTTTTCATGTATCTGGTGGCCATCTGTATGTCTTCTTTGGAAAAATGCCTATTTGTGTCTTCTGCCCATTTTTAACTGGATTATTTTTGGGGGGTGTTCATTTTTATAAGTTCTTTATATATTTTGGGGACTAACCCTTTGTCAGTTATGTCACTTGCAAATATCTTCTTTCATTTTGAAGGTTGCTTTTTAGTTTTGTTGATTGTTTCCTTTGATGTGCAGAAGACTTTTATTTTGATGAGTTTGCAATTGTTCATTTTTGCTTTTGTTTCCCTTGCCTCCACTGGTGTGTCTAGTAAGAAGTAGCTATGGTCAATGTTCAAGAAGTTACTGCCTGTGTTCTCCTCTAGTATTTTGATGGTTTCCTGTCTCACATTTATGTATTTCATCCATTTAAAATTTGTTTTTGTGTATGGTATAAGAAAGTGGTCCAGGTTCATTCTTCTACATGTTGCTATCCAGTTTTTCCAGCACCATTTGTTGATAAAATGGTCTTTTTTCTACTGGATATTTTTTCCTGCTTTTTTGAAGACTAATTGACCATATGGATTTGCGTCCATTTCTGGGTTTTCTATTCTGTTCCATTGACCTATGTGTCTGTTTTGGTGCCAGTACCATATTGTTTTGGTCACTACAATTTTGTAATGTAACTTAAAGTCTGAAATTGTGATGACTCCAGCTTTGCCTTTTCTTTTTCAATATTGCTTTGGAATTTGTGGTCTTTTGTGTTTCCATACAAATTATAAGATTATTTGTTTTAGCTCTGTGAAAAATGGTGGTATTGTGATAGGGATTGCATTAAATGTGTAGATTGCTATGAGTAGTATGGCATTTTAACAATATTTGTTCTTGAGATCCATGAGCATGAAAAGTTTTTTCCATTTCTTTGTGTCATCTTCAATTTCTTTCATCACTGTTTTATAGTTTTCAGAGTATAGATCTTTTACCTCTTTGGTTAGGTTTATTCCTATGTATCTTATGGTTTTGATAATTGTAAATGGAATCAATTGCTTGATTTCTCTTTCTGCTGCTTCATTATTGGTGTATAGTAACACAAGAAATTTCTGCATGTTGATTTTGTATCCTGCGACTTTGCTGAATTTGTGTATCTGTTCTAACAATATTTCATTGGAGTCCTTTGGTTTTTCTCTATAAAGTATCATGTTATCTGCAAATAGTGAATGAAAGTTTGACTTCTTCCTTGCTGGTTTGGATGCCTTTTTGTTTTCTTTTTCTTGTGTGATTGCTGCATCTAGGACTTTCAGTACTCTGTTAAATAACAGTGCTGAGAGTGGACACCCTGTCTTATTCCTGACTATAGAGGAGAAGCTCTCATTTCCCCCCCCCCCCTTTGAGTATATTAGTGTGGAGTTTTCATACATAAACTTTATTATGTTGAGATTTATTTCCTCTAAACCTACTTCGTTGAGAGTTTTTCTCATGAGTGGAAGTTATACTTTGTCAAGTATACTTTGTCAAGTGCTTTTTCTGCATCAATTGAGTGGATCATATGATTCTTATCATTTCTTTTTTTAATGTGATGTATGATGTTGATTGATTTCAGAATATTGAACCACCCTTGCAGCCCAGGAATAAATCCGACTCTATTGTTTTGAATGAAACTTTTAATTTACTGTTAGATATAATTTATTAGTATTTTATTGAAAATTCTTGCATCCATGTTCATCAGGGATATTGGCCTATAGTTCTCTTTTTTAGTGGAGTCTTTGCCTGGTTTTCATATCAGGGTAATGTTGACCTCATAGAATACATTTGAAAGTCTCCCTTTCATTTCTATTTTTTTGGATAGTTTGAGAAGAATAGATATTATCTCTTCTTTAAATATTTGGTAAAATATACATGTGAAGCCTTCTGGCACCGTATTTTGTTTTTTGGGAGACTTTTGTTTGCTGATTCAATTTCTTTGCTTGTCATTTCTATCTTCAAGTTTTCTATTTCTCCCTGTTTTAGTTTTGGTAGTTTATATGTTTCTAGGAATTTATCCATTTCTTCCTGGGTTGTCCAATTTGTTGGCAATATATTTTTTCATAACATTGTTATAACAGTATTTCTGTGATGCTGGTTGTTATTTCCCGTTTCTCATTTGTGATTTTTATATATTTGGGTCCTTTCTCTTTTGTTTTTGATAAGCCTGGCTAGAGTTTCATCAGTTTTGTGACTTTTTTTTTCCAAAGAATCAGCTCCCCTTCACTGGCCTGTTCTTTGTTTGTTGTTGTTTGTTTGTCTGTTTCCATATCATTTATTTCTGCTCTAAACTTTATTAATTCCCATTTTCTGCTGGTTTTAGACTTTATTTGTTGTTCCTTTTCTATCTTCTTTAGGTTTAAGATTAGGTTGTTGATTTGATATTTTTATTGCTTCTTGAATATGCGTGGTGTGATCTCAATCTTTTTGTACTTGTTAAGGACTTTGTGACCTAGTATGTAATCTATTCTAGAGGATGACCCATGTGCACTTGAAAAGAATATGTATTCTCTCACTTTAAATGAAATGTTATGAATATATCTGTTAGGTCCATCTGGCCCAGTGTGTAATTAAAGCCATTGTTTCCTTGTTGATTTTCTCCTTGGATGATCTATCGACATAAGTGGGGTGTGAAAGTCCCATACTATTACTATATTATTATCAACATGTTCCTTTATGACTGTTATTAATTGTTTTATATATTTGGGTTCTCCCATTTTGGGTACATAAATATTTATAATTGTTAGATCTTCTTGTTTTATAGTTCCCTTTACTATGATACAGTGCCCTTCTTCATCTCTTGCAGATTTTTCCCACTCAGCATGTTGAACATATCATGTATATCTGGCTTGCCAAGTTTCTGTGAAGAGGTCTGCAGCTAGCCTTGTGCATCCTCCCTTGTAATTTAGGGACTTCTTTTGTCTTGATGCTTTTATGATTTTTTCTTTATTATTGTATTTTGCCACTTTAAATACAATATGTCTTGGTGGTGGCCTGCTTTTGTTATATCCAGTTTTTTTTAATGTTTATTTATTTTTGACAGAGAAAGAGAGAGACAGAGACAGAGACAGAGCATAAGCAGGGGAGAGGCAGAGAGAGAGGGAGACACAGAATCCAAAGCAGGCTCCAGGCTCTGAGCTGTCAGCACAGAGCCCAACGCAGGGCTCGAACTCACAGACCACGAGATCATGTCAGATGCTCAATTGACTGAGCAACCCAGGCACCCCTCCAGTCAGTTTTGAATCTCAGTTATTTCATTTTTCATTTCTGGCTGACTTTTTAAGCTATTTTATCACTTGATGTGGGTCTTCCTGATGTCTTCCATGCCTTTCTCAAGACCAGTGAGATTGTTGCTTTAAATTATCCATTGGGTATAATATTTATATCTGTTTCTCTTAAATCTCTGGCCATGAACTTTTATTGTTCTTTCTTTTGGGATGAAGTCCTCTGTCTTGGCATTTTATCTAGAGCTCTCTCTTCTTATGCGTGTTAGGAAATCTTGTTATGTTTCCTACTCCTGAGAGTAATGGCTTCATGAAGAAGAGATCATATAACGTCAGGGAGTATCACTTGTTGTGTGTGTGTGTGTGTGTGCACTCTGCTGCTATGTTTTGGCTGTTCTGTCCCTCAGGTCAGTCATCTGCAGAGGCTCTCTTTGCCTGCATTGGGTAGTCTTGGAGATGTCCAGAGTGCGACAAGTTTTTACTAGATATGCTCTGGTATGCTTGTTAAAAGAGGCCTAATGTTACTTCCACAAGAACTGAAGCCTTGTAGAACTCTATGGTCAGTAGATATGGTGTATTTGGGATTTTTAGCTGGTCTTCTTGGGAAGGGGCCCACTGTGCTAGTCCTTAGGCACACTTACTCAGGAAAGTCAGCACTAGTGGAGTTCAAGGGGCAGGACTCAGCGTAAGTAAGTTAGGAAGCCAGTATTGGCACTATTTACTGAGGTTGGTTTATGATGAACGATGGGAGAGGGAAATGGTGTCAGCCAGCTCCTTTGTCCGCAGAGGGTCTCTGTGCTTGCTGCTCTCAGAGAAACATACTCAGAAGAGCGAATAATTTCCCCTCCTGTGTCCCAGGCATTTTTCAGATAACTGTTTTCATGTTGTCTGTCTTCCAGTTCCTTGCCTGCCTGGAGTACAGTGCACTTTGGCCTTATACCAGTTATGCCTGCTGGATTTTAAGAATTGAGACTTTAGGGACATGCTGTGGCAGGGTCCTGAGCTGGTCTTCTGGGGGAGGGTGTCACCATGCTGGTGTGGATGCAGGTTTGACCCAGAAGGGCAGTCATGCCAGAGCACAGAGGCATGAGATTTGGAGCAAAGTAGGCTAAACAGCCAGTGTCTGGGTTAGTCACCCTCAGCAGGTCTCTGCATCTATGCAGAGATGGGGGTGGGGGGAAGAAATGCTGCTGACCAGCTCTTTTGTCTGGGAGACCTGTCTTACAAACACCATCTCTCACAGATGTGCTCCAAGAAGATTGAACAGTTTCTCCCCATGCTACTTAGATGGTCCTCAGATTGCTCTGTCTACCATGGGGTTACTTGCCTGCTTTCTCTCCAGGAGTAGGGAAGTGCCCTCAGGTCTGTATCCCAACCAAGCCTGCTGACCTCTAAGACTCCAGTGTTTGAGCTCCTATGGTTGCAAAAACAAAAATAGGGGCGCCTGGGTGGCGCAGTCGGTTAAGCGTCCGACTTCAACCAGGTCACGATCTCGCGGTCCGTGAGTTCGAGCCCCGCGTCAGGCTCTGGGCTGATGGCTCAGAGCCTGGAGCCTGTCTCCGATTCTGTGTCTCCCTCTCTCTCTGCCCCTCCCCCGTTCATGCTCTGTCTCTCTCTGTCCCAAAAATAAATAAACTTTGAAAAAAAACAAAACAAAACAAAAAAAAGCCTCTCTTGTTTACACAGTCAATAGTTTTGGGGAAGTGTTCTCCTTGTGTGTATCCCTATGCACTCCACTCTCTCTTGTATTTCCCTGGGACTAGGAATCCCTGCCTTCTGCAGCACTCACAATCCGTTTCTCTGCAAGTTGTGTCTCCACATTCCCTATCTTCCTCAATGTGGTGTCTTCTCTCCCCCTAGTTGTGCAGTTTGTTCTGGTTAGTCACCCTCAGCAGGTCTCTGCACCTATGCAGAGGTGGTGGGGAGAGGTCAAGTCTTCAGGTCAATTTCTTGAGTATTCAGAATGATTGATAGTTATCTAACTATGTTTGAGGGACAAGGCAAGCCTAAGGTCCTCCTAGTATGCCTCCATCTTAGCTCTAGACCAAGACTTTAAAACAGTCTCCTTAAAGATACTGAAAGAGCAAAGGAACACATGGACAAAGACAGAAAAACGATGTGTGAGCAAAATAGAAATATCGATGATAAAGGCATGGAAAACATAAAAGGACCAAAATTTAATTCTGAATTTGAAAAGTACAAATGAAATGAAAAATACATTAAGCAATTTAGAAACAGATTTTTTTTTGTGGGACGCCTGGGCGGCTCGGTCAGTTAAATGTCTGTCTCTTGGTTTTGGCTCAGGTCATGATCTCATGGTTTGTGAGATTGAGCCCTGATTTGAGCCCTGTGATGACAGTATGGAGCCTGCTTGGGATTCCATCTTTCCCTCTCTCTCTGCCCCTCCCCAGCTTGCTGTCTCTCTCTCTCAAAAATAGTTTAAAAAAAAGTAAAAAAAAAAAAAAAAACATTTTGGCAGGACGATGAAGTAATAGGAGGACTTGAAGAAAGAACAATTGAAATGATCAAGTCTGAGGCACAAAAATTTTTTTAAAAGATTAAAGAAAAAAAATACAGCTTTGATGACTAGGGGATATCATCAAGAAGATCCACATAAGCATTTTAGGAGTCCCTAAAGGTGGAGAGAGAGAATGAAACAGAGAGATATTTGAAAAAATAATGGCTAAAAACTTCCAAATTTGAAGCATGCTATAAATCTAGAAATCCAAGAGGCCCAACAAACCCCAAGCCGGATAAGTCAAAAAGACCCTCACTGAAACATGTTATAATCAAACTGTTGAAAGCTAAACAGAGAATCTTGAAATTAGTAAAAGAGAATTTATTCATCACATACAAGGGACCCTCATTAAAATTTCAGCATGTTTCTCACCATAAACCTGGAGGCCAGAAGGCACTGAGTTGAGATTTTTCAAAGTGCTAAAAGAAGAAAACTGTCAACTGAGAATTGTATATTTAGCAAAATTGTTTGAAAAAGAGGGGAAAATTAAGACATTCCCAGATAAAGGCAGAAGGAGTTTGTTAGCACTAGACCTCCCTGCAAGAAATACTAAAGGAAATACTGCTGGTAGAAATGAAAGGATGCTAGACAGGAGCTCAAAGCCATATGAATAAATTGAAATCTTCAATGAAAGTAAATACATGGTAATACATAGTATTATTGTAATTTGAGTTTTTAACTCCACTTTTTATTTTCCATGAATTTTAAAAGATAAATACATAGAAAAATAATTTCTAGTCACGGTTTGTGGCACACTATGTATAAATATGTATTTTTTGCCATCAATAACTAGAGAGGGTGAGGATGGAGCTGCATAGGAGCAGAGATTTGTTTGCTATTAAACTCGAACTAATATAAATTCAAATTAGAATGTTATAACTTTAGGATGTTAAATGTAACCACAAAGAAAATAGCTACAGGGCACCTGACTAACTCAGTCAGAAGACTAGGTGACTCTTAATCCCGGGGTTGGGAGTCTGATCTGTATGTTGGGTGTAGAGTTTACTAAATAAATAAATAAATAAATAAATAAATAAATAAATAAACTTTAAAAAAATAATTATAGTATGTACACAGAAGGAAATGAGAAAAGAATAATAATGATTCAATACAGTAATCTTCAGTACAATAATACAGCAATGCAAGAAATGAGTGACAAAACAGCTATTACCCTAAAGAAAACAAAAGCAAAATGGCAGAAACAAATTTCTACTTATTAATAAATAGTTTAAAAATAAAAATAGATTAAACTCTTAAATGAATATATACTGGAAAAAATTGAATTTTTAAATTTAAATTTTATTTTTTAAATTTACATCCAAATTAGTTAGCATATGATTTCAGGAGAAGATTCCTTAATGCCCCTTACCCATTTAGCCCATTCCCCCCTCCCACATCCCCTCCAGCAACCCTTTGTTCTCCATATTTAAGAGTCTTTTATATTTTGTCCCTCTCCCTGTTTTTATATTATTTTTTCTTTCCTTCCCTTACGTTCATCTGCTCTGTGTCTTAAAGTCCTCATGTGAGTGAAGTCATATGATATTTGTGTTTCTCTGACTGACTAATTTCACTTACCATAGGACCCTCTAGTTCCATCCACATAGTTGCAAATGGCAAGATTTAATTCTTTTTGATTGCTGAGTAATACTCCATTGTGTGTGTGTGTGTGTGTGTGTGTGTGTGTGTGTGTGTGTGTGTGTGTGTGTGTATCTCACATCTTCTTTATCCATTCATCCATCAATGGACATTTGGGCTCTTTCCATACTTTGGCTATTGTTGATAGTGCTGCTATAAACATGGGGTTGCATGTGTCCCTTCGAAACAGCACACCTGTATCCCATGGAAAAATGCCTATCACTGCAGTTGCTGGGTTGTTGGGTAGTTCTATTTTTAGTTTTTTGAGGAACATCCATACTGTTTTCCAGAGTGGCTGCACCAGCTTGCATTCCCACCAGCAGTGCAAAAGAGATCCTCTTTCTCTGCATCCTCGCCAACATCTATTGTTCCCTGAGTTGTTAATGTTAGTCATTCTGACAGGTGTGAGGTGATATCTTATTGTGGTTTTGATTTGTATTTCCCTGATGATGAGTGATGTTGAGCATTTTTTCATATGTCAGTTGGCCATCTGGACGTCTTCCTTGGCGAAGTGTCTATTCATGTCTTTTGCCCATTTCTTCACTGGATTATTTGTTTTTTGGGTGTTGAGTTTGATAAGTTCTTTATAGATTTTGATACTATCCCTTTATCTGATATGTCATTTGCAAATATCTTCTCCCATTCTGTCGGTTGCCTTTTAAATTTTTTTTTTCAACATTTATTTATTTTTGGGACAGAGAGAGACAGAGCATGAACGGGGGAGGGGCAGAGAGAGAGGGAGACACAGAATCAGGAACAGGCTCCAGGCTCTGAGCCATCATCCCAGAGCCCGACGCGGGGCTCGAACTCACGGACCGCGAGATCGTGACCTGGTTGAAGTGGACGCTTAACCAACTGCGCCACCCAGGCGCCCCAGTTGCCTTTTAGTTTTGCTGATTGTTTCCTTTGCTGTGCAGAAGTTTTTATTTTGATGAGGTCCCAGTAGTTCATTTTTGCTTTTGTTTCCCTTGCCTCCAGAGATGTGTTGAGTAAGAAGTTGCTGCGGGCAAGATCAAAGAGGTTTCTGCCTGCTTTCTCCTCAAGGATTTTGATGACTTCCTGTCTTACATTGAGGTCTTTCATCCACTTTGAGTTTATTTTTGTGTATGGTGTAAGAAAGTCGTCCAGGTTCATTCTTCTGCATGTCGCTGTCCAGTTTCCCCAGCACCAGTTGCTGAAGAGACTGTCTTTATTCCAATGGATATTCTTTCCTGCTTTGCCAAAGACTAGTTGGCCATATGATTGTAGGTCCATTTCTGGGTTCTCTATTCTGTTCCATTGATCTGAGTGTCTGTTTCTGTGCCAGTACCATACTGCCTTAATGATTATAGCTTTGTAGTATAGCTTGAAGTCTGGGATTGTGATGCCTCCTGCTTTGGTTTTCTTTTTCAACATTGCTTTGGCTATTTAGGGTCTTTTCTGGTTCCACACAAATTTTAGGATTATTTGTTCTAGCTCTGTGAAGACCGTTTGTGTTATTTTGATAGGGATTGCATTGAATATGTAGATTGCTTTGGATAGTATCAACATTTTAACAACATTTGTTCTTCCTATCCAGGAGCATAGAATATTTTTCCATTTTTTTTGTGTCTTCTTCAAGTTCTTTCATAAGCTTTCTATAGTTTTCAGTGTATACATTTTTCACCTCTTTGGTTAGATTTATTCCTAGGTATTTTATGGGTTTTGGTGCAATTGTAATGGGATCAATTCCTGGATTTCTCTTTTTGTTGCTTCATTGTTGGTGTATAGGAATGCAACCAATTTCTGTGCATTGATTTTATATCCTGCCACTTTGCTCAATTCATGAATCAGTTCTAGCAGTTTTTTGGTGGAATCTTTTGGGTTTTCCATATAGGGTATCATGTCATCTGCGAAGAGTGAAAGTGTGACCTCCGCTTGGCTGATTTGGATGCCTTTTATTTCTTTGTGTTGTCTGGTTACAGAGGCTAAGACTTCCAATACTATGTTGAATAATAGTGGTGAGAGTGGACATCCCTGTCTTGTTCCTGACCTTCCTTAGGGGGAAAGCTCCCAGTTTTTCCCCATTAAGGATGATATTAGCGTTGGATCTTTCATATATGGCTTTTATAATCTTGAGGTATAATCCTTCTATCCCTACTTTATTCAGGGTTTTTATCAAGAAAGGATGTTGTATTTTGTCAAATGCTTTCTCTGCATCTATTGAGAGGTTCTTGTCCTTTCTTTATTGATGTGATGAATCACATTGATTGTTTTGCAGATATTGAAGCAGCCCTGAATGCCAGGTATAAATCCCACTTGGTCATGGTGAATACTTTTTTTAATGTATTGTTGGATCTGGTTGGCTTAAATCTTGTTGATGATTTTTGCATCCATGTTCATCAGGGAAATTGGTCTATAGTTCTCCTTTTTAGTGGGGTCTCTGTCGGGTTTTGGAATCAAGGTAGTGCTGGCTTCATAGAAAGAGTTTGGAAGTTTTCCTTCCATTTCTATTTTTTGGAACAGCTTCAAGAGAATAGGTGTAAACTCTTCCTTAAATGTTTGGTAGAATTCCCCCAGGGAGCCACCTGGCCCTGGACTCTAGTTTTTTGGGAGATTTTTGATTATTAATTAAATTCCTTTACTGGTTATGGGTCTGTTCAACTTTTCTATTTCTTCCTGTTTCAATTTTGATAGTGTATATGTTTCCAGGAATTTGTCCATTTCTTCCAGATTGCCCATTTTATTGGCATATAATTGCTCATAATATTCTCTTATTATTGTTTTTATTTCTGCTGTGTTGGTTGTGATCTCTCCTCTTTCATTCTTGATTTTATTTATTTGGGTCTTTTCCTTTTCATTTTTCATCAAAGTGGCTAGTGGTTTATCAATTTTGTTAATTCTTTCAAAGAACCAGCTTCTGGTTTCATTGATCTTTTCTATTGTTTTTTGCTGTTGCTGTTGTTGTTTGGGGTTTTTGTGTGTGTGTGTGTGTTTTTGGTTTTGATAGCATTAATTTCTGCTCTAATCTTTATTATTTCCTGTCTCCTGTTGGTTTTGGGTTTTATTTGCTGTTCTTTTTCCAGCTCTTTAAGGTTAGGTAGTATATCTGAGATCTTTCTTCCTTCTTTAGGAAGGCCTGGTTTTCTATATACTTTCCTCTTATGACCACCTTTCTTGCATCCCAGAGGTTTTGGGTTGTGGTGTTATTGTTTTCATTGACTTCCATATACTTTTTAATTTCCTCTTTAACTTCTTGTTTAGCCCATTCGTTCTTTAGTAGGATGTTCTTCAGTCTCCAAGTATTTGTTACCTTTCCATATTTTTTCTTGTTGTTCATTTTGAGTTTCATAGCCTTGTGGTCTGAAAATGTGCACAGTATGATCTCGATCTTTTTGTACTTGCTGAGGGCTGATTTGTGTCCCACTACGTGGTCTATTCTGGAGAACAGTCCATGTGCACTGGAGAAGAATTCATATTCCACTGCTTTAGGATGAAATGTTCTGAATATATCTGTTAAGTCCATCTGGTCCGGTGTGTCATTCAAAGTCATTGTTTCCTTGTTGATTTTTTGATAAGATGATCTGTCCATTGCTGTGAGTGGGGTGTTGAAGTCTCCTACTATTATGGTAGTAATTTTGGTATTACTATCAATTTTGGTAGTAAAATTATGGTATTACTATCAATGAGTTTCTTTATGTTTGTGATTAATTGATTTATATATTTGGGTACTATCACATTTGGTGCTAAATGTTTACAATTGTTAGGTCTTCTTGGTGGATAGACCCCTTAGTTATGATAACTAGAAATAAACCCTCATATATATGGTCAATTAATTTCAACTAAGACTGCCAAGACAATGCAAAGGACAAAGAGCAGTCTTTTCAACAAATGGTGCTGGGAAAACTGGATATCCAAACACAAAACAAAATTGAATCCATGCACAAAACTCAAAATGGATCAAAGATATAAATTAAGAGCTAAAACTTTAAAACTCTTAGGAGTAACAAAACATACAGGTGGATCTTCATAACACTGGACTTGGCAATTCTTTCTTGGATAGGACACCAAAAGCATAGGCAATGATAACAAAAATAGGCAAACTAAATTTCATTAAAATAAAAAATTTTGTGTATCAAAGGACACTATGAAGAAAGTAAAAAGGCAACTCATAGAATGGGATAGAATTATTTGTAAATTGTATATCAGATAATAGATTAATATCCAGAACAGACTTTAAAATCTCCTACAATTCAACAAGAAAACACAACCTGATTAAAAATGAGCAAGACTTGAAAAGATATTTTTCCACAGACGATATACAAACAGCCAAAAAGCATATGAAAACATGCTTAGTTAGTATCATAAGCCATTAGAGAAATGTAAATCAAAACCACAATAAAATTAACACTTTTTATTCATTAGGATAGTATTAAAAACAAACAAAAAAAAACAAAAATAACTAATGTTGGTAAAAATTAGAGAAATGGAATGTAGAGAAACTGGAGAAATGTAGAGAAAAATGTAGAGAAACTGGAATCCTTGTACACTGCTGGTGGGAATATAAAATGGTGCAGCCCCTGTGGAAAACTGGGGTTCCTCAAAAAATTAAACATAGAATTACTCTATGTCCCAGCAACTTTGCTTCTAGATATACACTCAAAAGAATTTAAAGTAGGGACTCAGCTACTTGTATAAAAATGTTGATAGTAGCATTATTCACAATAGCAAAAAAGTGTTCATCAACCTAAGTGTCTGTCAACAGATAAATGGATAAACAAAATATGATACATCAACACATGGATAAACCTTGAAAACATTATGCTAAATGAAATAAGACACAAAGGACAAATATTATATGATTCCACCTATAAAAGGTGATTTGGATAGTCAAATTCAAAAAAAGAAAGAAGAATAAAGGTTACCAGGGGCTTGGGGGGTTATGGTGGGGAGAGGAATAGGGAGCTATTGTTTAATGGGTCCAGAGTTTCTGGGATACTGAGAAAGCTCTAGAACTAGATAGTGATGATGTACGCAACACTGAATGTACTTAAATTAATGCCATTGATTTGTATCCATAAAATGGTTTAAACTGTAAATCTGGTTATGCATATTTTACCATAATAAATTTTAAATTGAGAATGTATCCAAAGGCCCTTACCACATTTGGTGAGCCTTTTGTTCCTCAATTAAAAGGGTGGGTATAGAAGTTACTTAGAGAATACTTTACAAAACCTTGATTGGTAGTGATGGTAAAACAGCACCTAACCCACCAACACACACACACACACACACACACACACTACACTCAATGCTCTATCAAATACCTATTATATTTTGCAAAGCATTGAAAATATAGTAAATTCACTAATGATGCAAAATTTACATCCTCCCATACTGACAAAAACACATACATTCTCTAAGCACAAAGCTTATATGCACAAATAATTTTCTGCAACAAGACAAAATTTCAATTAATCACGATGGGAATTTAGTTATTTAATGCAACCAGTAATCTAATATCACCAATAAAATGTAAGCAGTTATATCACAAAACCAGGGTTATATTCAGTGGACATGCATTAATAATCTACAATTTTAACATTACACCAGAAAAGGAACTGAATACAAAATTTCCCTTGATTTATGGTGGTCTTCAAATTTTATGGTACAGATTACCAATAAAACTGCAAAAACAGATTGTAAATATTTTCAATAAAATGGTAAAAAATTTAATGAGCCTTTAGGTTTCATATTGGGCTAAAGATTCAAAACATCAAGCTGGCCCCAATCTGTCAAAAATGACAGATAAATATATATAATGACTAGACAGGTTATTTAGTTATAATGGTGATACAGTCTTTATTTTAAAGTCTAGATTGTCTGATATAAGTATGGCTACTCCGGCTTTCTTTTGTTGACCAGTAGCATGATAGATGGTTCTCCATCCCCTTACTTTCAATCTGAAGGTGTCTTTAGGCCTAAAGTGAGTCTCTTGTAAACAGCATATAGATGGATCCTGTTTTCTTATCCATTCTGTTACCCTATGTCTTTAGAATGGAACATTTAGAACATTTATTACATATTATATCACTCTAGCAAGTACTGAAAGATATGAATTTATTGTCATAATGTTGCTTGTAGAGTAGGAGTTTCTGTTGGTGTTCTCTGGTCCTTTCTAGTCTTTGTTACTTTTGGTCCTTACTTATTTGTTGTTGTTTTTTTCATCTTTTCTCCCCTCAGTTCCACAAAAAATTTCTTGCAGGGATGGTTTAGTGGTCACAAACTCCTTTAATTTTTGTTTATCTGGGAAACTTTTTATCTCTCCTTCTATTTTGAATGACAGCTTTGCTGAACAAAGAATTCTTGGCTGCATGTTTTTGTGATTCAGTACATTGAATATATCCTGCCACTCCTTTCTGGCCTGCCAAGTTTCTGTGGATAGGTCTGCTGCAAACCTGATCTGTTTTACCTTGTAGGTTAGGGACTTTTTTTCCCTTGGTGCTTTCATGATTCTCTCCTTGCCTGAGTATTTTGTGAATTTGACTATGATATGCCTCGTTGATGGTTGCTTTTTGTTGAATCTAATGGGAATCCTTTGTGCTTCCTGGATTTTGATGTCTGTGTCTTTCCCCAGGTTAGGAAAGTTTTCCACTATGATTTGCTCACATAACCCTTCTACCTTATTTCTCTCTCTTCCTCTTTTGTGACCCCTATGATTCTGCTGCTGTTCCTTTTTAATGAGTCACTGATTTCTATAATTCTTAAATCGTGCTCTTTTGCCTTAATCTCCCTCTTGTTTCCTGCTTCATTATTCTCCATAAGTTTGTCCTCTGTATCACTGACTCTCTGTTCTGCCTCATCCATCCTTGCCACCATAGTCTCAATTTGAGATTGCAGCTCACTTATAGCATTTTTTAATTTCATCCTGACTAGCTTTTACTCCTTTTATCTCGCAGAAAGGGATTCTAATCTATTTTCGACTCCAGCTAGTATTCTTATTATTGTGATTCTAAATTCTGGTTCAGACATCTTGCTTGTATCTGTGTTGGTTAAGTCCCTGGCTCTCATTTCTTCCTGCTCTTTCTTTTGGGGTGAATTCCTGCTGAATTCTGTGGTTCAAGTTGTGCAGATTGTTGTGTTGATCCTCAGATCAGTTTCCTAGGTGTGCAGGGTGCTTTAGTGTTGGTCTAGCTGTATTTCATGGATGTTTGAAACACAAAAAACTTCCATGCTGTTCCTCCATCTTGGCTCCTCCCCCGAAAAATGGATTTTTAAAAATGATTTAACTATATGTTGTCTATAAAAGATTCACTGTAGATTCAAATATACAAATAGATTTAGAATGAAAGAATGGAAGAAGATACTCTATATAAAAAGTAACCAAGAGAATAGGGGAAGGGGTATATGAATATCATACAAAATAGACAAATCAGAAAAGTCTATAAGAGAGAAAAAGGACATTCTATAATAATAAAATTTCAATATAGCAAGTTGATATAACAAACATTTACACCCCTAATAACAGACCTTCAAAGTACATATAAAGAAAAAGCTGTCAGAATTAAGAGATATAGACAGTCATACAATAATAGGAGGAAATTTTAGTACCCTATTCTGTTGTGGATAGAACAACCAAGCAGAGAATAAATAAGAAATAGAGGATTTGAACAATACAATAAACCAAATAAATTTAACAGATGTATATGAAACACCCAGCAAAAACAACATACACATTCTTCTCAAGTATTCTTCTCAAGTACACATTGGACATTCTCCAGGATCGACCATATATGTTTAGGCACAAAACTAGCCTCAACAGATTTTAAGAGACTGATATACAAGGTATCTTCTGAACACAGTAAGATGCAGCTAGAAATCAATAACCAGGGGAAACAGAAAACAAATCACAAATATGTGGAAGTTAAACAGTACAATCTGAAACAACCAATCCATCAAGGAAGAAATCACAAAAGAAATTAGAAAATGCTTAATAGGTAAATGAAAATGCAAATGCAGTATACCAAAATTTATAGAATGCACTAAATGCTGTAAAGAGGAAAATTTATAACTGCAACTTCTTACATTAAAAGGAAGAAAGATCTCAAATCAACCATCTAATTTATACTTTAAGGAACTAGAAAGAGAACAAACTAACCTCAAAGCTAGCAGAAAGAAGGAAAAAATAAAGATTAGAACAAAGATAAGTAAAATAGAGAATATAAAAATCAGAGAAAAATCAATGAAACCAGAAGTCGGTTCTTCAAAGAGATCAACAAATTTGACAAATATTTATAACTAGTGAGGAGACTGAATCACTAAGAAAAAAAAAAAGAAAAAAAACTCCAAACAAAGAAAATCTCAGAGCAGTTGGCTTCATTGGTATATACCACCAAACATTAAAAAAAAAAATAGCACCAATCCTTATCAAACAAAAAATTGAAGAGAAGAGAATAATTCTTAACTCTTTTTAATAGGCTAGTATTGCCCTGATTTCAAGACCAGACAAAACCTTTATAAGAAAATAAAACTACAGATGAATATCCCTTATGAATATTGATGGAAAAATATTCCAGTAAATACTACCAAACAAAATTCAGCAGCATAGTAGAAGGATTATACATCATGACCAAGTGGAATTTATTCCTGCAATGCAAAGATGACTTAACATATGAAAATCAATCATGTGATACACACCAAATTAATAGACTGAAGGGGAAATTTTCACACAATCACTCAATTGGGGCAGAAAAAGCATTTGACAAAATTTAACACTCTTTCATGGATAAAAACACTAATAAAAAACTAGGAATGAATGGAAACTACTCAACACAATAAAGGCCACATATGAAAAAAAAAACAGTAACATAATACTTGAAGGTGAAAGACTGAAAAAGCTTTCCCTCCAAAAGCAGGAACAAGATCAGAATGTTCAATTTTACCATTTTTATTCAACAGAATATTGGAAGTTATAAATTGTCTTGTTCAGTAAGCCTGCTATAACAGAGTACCATAAACTGGGTAACTTAAATAACAGATGTCTATTTCTCACAGTTCTGAAGGCTGGGAATCTAAGATCAAGGTCTCAGACAGTTTGATTCCTATTAAGGTCTCTTTCAGGTCTGCAGATGACTTCCTTCTTGCTGTATCTTCACATTGCAGACAGAAATATCATCTCTCCTATGTCTTTTCTTAAAAGGGCATTAAGCCCATTCACAGTGCTCTATTTTCATGACCAAATTACCTCCCAAAGGCCCCACCTCCAAATACCAACACATCAAAGATTAGGACTTCAACATACGAATTTGGGGGACAATCAGTCCACAGCACAGCAGTATTGCAGTTAGGCAATAAAAAGGCATAAAAGGCATTCAAATTGGAAAGAAGTAAAATTATCTTTATTCACAGATGACATGATTTTATATGTAGAAAGATAGATTACACACACACACACACACACACACACACAAAGCTGTTGTAACTAATACACAATTTCAGCAAAGTTGCAGAATACAAAATCAACATAAATCATTTGTTTTTATATACACTTACAATAAACAATCTGAAAAGGGAAATAAGAAAGCAATTCCATTTATAGTAGCATTGAAAGGAATAAAGTCTCTATAAATTAACCGAGGAGATAAAATACTTTGCTGAAAACTATGAAATATTGTTGAAAGAAATTAAAGATAAATAAATAAAAATACGTTCCGTTTTCATTGATTGTGATATTTAAAGATGTCAGTCCTACTTAAAAGGATCTATACAGTCAATGCAATTCCTATGAAAATCCCAATAATTCCAACCACCTGGGTGGCTCAGTTGGTTGAGTATATGACTCTTGATTTTGGCTCAGGTCATGATTCCTGGGTTGTGGGATCAAGTGTTGTGTCAGGCTTCACACTGAGTGTGGAACCTGCCTAAAATTCTCTCTCCCCCCTTTTTTCCCTCTCTCTCTCCCTCTGTCCCTTTCCTCCACTCTCTATCTTTAAAAATCTCCGTAATTTTTTTAAAAAAAATAGAAAAATCCACCCTAAGAGACTCTGAATAGCCAAAAAAGAAAAAAAAAATCCTGAAAAAGAAAAAAAAAATGTTTGAAGTGCTCACACTTCCTGATTTAAAATCTTACCACAAAGCTACAGAAATCAAAACACTGTGGTACTGGCACAAAGACAGACATATAGACTAATAGATAGGACAGAGACCCCATAAATAAGCCCAGAAATAACATAAATACTAAAATGATTTTTGGCAGGGGTACTTAAAACATTCAAAGGGAAAAAAGAGTCTTTTCAACAAATGATGCTGGGAAAACTGGATATTCACATAAAAACAATGGACTTACCTAATACCTTATACAACATTAACTAAAAATGTACGAAGACCTAGATATAAGAACTAATAGTATAAAACACTTAGAAGAAAACATTAGGGGTAAAGTTTCATCACATTGAATTTGGCAAAGCTTTCTTGGATATGACACTAAAATTACAAACAACACAGGACAAAATAGACAAACTGGATTCTATCATACAAAACTATTTGCATCAAAAACTATCAACAAAGTTAAAAGCAATTTATAGAATGGGAGAAAATATCTGCAAATCCCATACCTCATAAGGGATTCATATACAGAACATATAAAGAACTCCTAAAACTCAACAGCACCAAAAAAGAAACAAGTCAAATGAAAAATGGGCAAAGGTTGTGATTAAACACTTCTTCAAAGAAGATATAAAGTGACCAATAAACACATGAAGTTAAATGTCAGTAAGTGTTGGAGGAATGCACATAAAAAAAAGGTGAGGTATAATGTCACAGTACTAGAATGATTATTATTATAAAACAATGACAACAACAACAAAACAAAAAAGTTTTGTTGAGGATGTGGAGAAATTGGAACTCTGTGCATTGCTGGTAGGAATATAAAATGACAAAGACACTGTGGAAAATAATGTGGTGGTTCCTCAGAAAATTAAACACAGAATTACTGTATGGCCCAACAATTCCACTGGTCAAGGGATTTGAACAGATATTTGTTCACTCCTGTTCATAGCAGCATTATTCACAATAGCCAAATGGTGGAAACAATCCAAACAGTCATCAAAAGATGAATGATAAACAAAATGTCATAGAATGGAATGTTATTTAACCTTAAAATGAAATGAAATTCTTATATATACTACTACATAGATGAAGCTTGAAGACCATATACTAAATGAAATAAGCCACATACAGAAGGACAAATATTGTTATGATTCAATTCATGTGAAATGTCCAGAATAGGCAAATCTGTACATACCAAAAGTAAACTAGTGTTTGCCTTAGCATAGGGGACAGGAGATGGGAATGGAGAGTGGCTGCAGATGAGTACTTTCTTTTTAGGTCATGAAAATATTCTGCAATTAGATTGTTACTATCATTTTATAATTCTGTAAATATATTAAAAACCATTGAATTGTACACTTTAAAAGGATCAGCATGGTATGTGAATTATAATTCAATAATGCTGTTGGGGAAAATGCTGGGAATGTTTAAAAATGACAAAAATAAATTTTATATCCATATACAATGTCAGTAGAGTGGCTGAGGTCAGTATCTGGATCCCTTCTCAGGCTCAGATCATCTCCTCTAATCTACCCTCAGTTTTAACCTTGCCCCACTTATTCCTAATTTTTTCTTAATAAGGCCACTGAGGACTCTTTTTCCCCCCTCTGTAGACACCACCTATTCCACCTCTTAGAATTACTAGTTCCTAAACTCAGCTAATTGTTAATGCCAGTCAAGGTTGCTCCTTGGGTAGATATTTCTGCCATGGACTTTTGTCAGAATTTTTTTTTTAATATTAGCTCCTCCACTAGTCACTAGCTGCACAAACTTGAGAGATGTATTAAATATTTAAAACTTGGCTTCCTCATCTGCAAAATGAAGACATTATACTTATATTCATTTTCTAGGGTTTGTGATAATTAAATAAAATTGATGCATCTGAAACTCTTAGCCAAGTCTCTGGGTCATCTTAGTGCTTAGTAAGTGCTTTTTATCATTTGATTTTCTATAGTGGAACACTGTCTTCTTTTGTTTTTAAGGGTGCCACTGCCAATTACAGCAAAATTAATCTTACTGGAATGATGTAACAACAAATTTTTTAAAAGTAAAGAAGTAAAAACAAAACAAAGTTTCTGTAGTGTATAGTGTATTAAAAAGAAAAAAAACTTCTCACCCTATAATTTTGACTCTTTCATTCAACATTCATTCAATAAATGTGTGGTAAGCAGAATAATGTTGTGTCCCCCATCCTTAGTGCCTGTTAATACATTACCGTACATGGCAAAAGGGACTTTGAACATGTGATTAAGGTTAAGGACCTTGAGATGGGAAGATTATTCTGGCCCAATCCTTAAAAGTGGAAGACGACAAAAGAAGAATGCTTTGGAAAGATACAATGTGAGAAAGATTCAACCTTCCAATTCCTTAAAAATGGAGGAATGGCTAATTTTGGATGTAAATTTTAAAAAATAAAAAATAAAATTTAAAAATAAATAAATAAATAAAAATGGAGGAATGGCACCATGAGCCAAATCCAGAGGCCCCTGGAAGCTGGGAGTAGACCTCAGCTTACTGCCAGCAATAAAACACAAGTCTAGGTCCAACAACCACAAAGAATCAAATTCCATCAACAAACAAAGTGAAAAGGAAACAGATTTTTCCCTACAACTTACAGAAAGGGATGTAGCCTCTTGGCATCTTGATTTTAACCCAGTGAAACCCATGTCAGACTTCTGACCTACAGAACTGTAAGCCATTAAATTTGTGTTGTTTTAAGTCACTTAGTTTGTGGTAATGTTAGGACAGAAACTAATACAAAGTATTTATTGAGTTGAGGAAGAGTAGGGGCGAGACCGAGAGTTGCCCTATCTAGCCTCCACTGTTATCATCGTACATAATCCTAATACATTTGTCAAAACTAGGAAACCAATATTGGAACATTACTATTAACTGAACTTTGCATTTTATCTAGATTTCACTGATTTTTCCAATGTCTTTTCTTTTTTTTTCTTTTTTCTTTTTTTTCTGTTCCAGAATCCCATCAAGGATACCACCATTACATTTAGTCATCTACCTCTGGTCTGAGGCAGTTTTTCAGAATTTCTTCATTTTTGTTAATCTTGACAGTTTTGAGCAGTGTTGGTCAGGTATTTTGTAGAAATGTTCCTCAGTTTGGGCTTGTCTGATGTTCGCTCATGGTTGAACTGTGGTTATGAGTTTTGGGGAGGAAGACCACAGAGTTGAAGTGCCATTCTCATCATACCATATTAAGGCTACATGCTATTAACATGACTTATTAGTAATAATAGCCTTGATTAAATAAGTGAAGTAGTGTTTTCCGGGTGTCCCTACCTACAAATTTACACCTCCCATGTCCATACCCTTCTCTTTGGAAGAAAGTCATCAAACAAAATCATCAAGCAAAGCCCTTACACAGGAGGAGGCTGGGGTAGGGAGGAAGAATTAAGCTACATGTCTTGGAGGGCAAAGATTCTACATAAATTATTTAAAATTCTTCTATATGTAACATTTGTTAATATTTATTTATTTATTCATTCATTCATTAGTTCATTCATTCATCACTTATTTATATCAGTATGGACTCCTGGATTTTTATTTTACACTTTGGGTTACAGTCCAATACTATGTTATTGTTTTTGTTGCTCAAATTGTTCCAAATTTGGACATTGGAAGCTCTTTCAAATTAGCTACTATGTCCCTTCAATATGTTCTAATAATTATGTTTCTTGGATACTTCCTTTCTTGTTGGCACCGCTAAATGCTCCAGACTCACCTTCTATTTTCCTTGTCACAATCCTTAGAATCAGCCATTTCTCTAAGAGCCCTGGTTCCTTTTATTGGAGAATGGCATTAGAAATCAAGATCTGGGTGCTAGGTGTGCTTGTTGCTACTGGGGTACCATTGCTTCTAGCTCCTCTTAGTAGACAGAACTAGGATATCATATGTACATACTAACCCATGTATTCTCACTTATATATAATTATTTCTGTATCAACTGGTATCTGTAATAGGCTAAACATGAGCTCATTCTGATGTCTCTGACTCTAACCTAATACCATATAGTTCATTTTAGGGGGTAAGACTTTGAATTTTTTTTTTTTTCAGAAAAATCAGTTTCATGAATTGAATGATAATTATACGTAGCACCATGGACATTACCTTTCTCTTCAAACCTTCCAGTGGTCCCCCTGATAACATACAGACTCAAATACCAATTCTCAACTTATATATGTATTTTTACAACTTTATTGACATTGGTGTTAATTGACATTGGGTAATTGGGTAATAAATTGCACATGTTTGGGTGTACAATTTGTTGTTTTGACATATGTATGTATGTGCTTATACAGCCATCCCACAATTAGAAGAATGATTAATAAAGAATAAATTTACCCATAATTCCTCAGTTTTTTCACTCCCCCTTTCATAATTCCTCTGTCTTCTGCCCCACTCTGCCCCTCTTCCATCCTGAGTCAACCTGCTTTCCATCACTAAAGATTAGTTTGTATTTTACAGAATTTTACATCAATGAAGTCATGTAGTTTGTACACATTTTTTTGTATGTCTGCTTTCACTCTGCATAGTTATTTTGAGGTTTATCCATAATATTCATATATCAATAATTGATTCCTTTTATATTATTGAATAGTATTCAATTGTGTGGGTATAGCGCAATTTGTTTTTCTATTCACCTGTTGATGGATATTTGGGTTGTTTTTATTTTATGGCTATTACACATAAAACTGTCATAAATATTTATGTACAAGTATTTGTATGGCTTGATCATTTTGAATATGTTCAACTTATGTCCACACCAGAAGTATATGAGTGCCAGTTTTTCCAAATCCAACACCAAGCCTGGTCAGTCTGTATAATTTTAGATATTCTTGTAGGTGGAAAGTGGGATTTCATTCCTTACTGACATATGATGTTGAATACATTTTTCTTCACTTATTTGTCATCAGTATAACTTTCATTGTTGAAATATCTATAAAAATGGACCATTTTAATGGAAGTGTTGCTTTTTTATTGGGCTTTGGGAATTCTTTATATATTCCAGATACAAGTCTTTTTTAAATATAAATTATTGTCAAATTGATCTATAATACAATACCCAGTGTTCATCCCAGCAAGTGCCCTCCTCAATGCCCATCACCCATTTTCACTCTCCCTCTCCCCCGCCCCCCCTCAACCCTGTTTTTTCTCTGTATTTAAGAGTCTTTTGTGGTTTGCCTCCCTCCCTCTCTGTTTATAACTATTTTTTCCCCTTCCCTTCCACCATGGTCTTCTGTTACGTCTCTCAAAATGCATATATGAGTGAAAACATATATGTGTCCTCTGACTGACTTATTTCACTCAGCATAATACCTTCCAGTTCCATCCACATTGCTGCAAATGGCATGATTTCATTCTTTCTGGTTGCCAAGTAGTATTCCATTTTATATATAAGCATATATATATATATATATATATATCTTCTTTATCCATTCATCAGTTGATGGACATTTAGGCTCTTTCCATAATTTGGCTATTGTTGAAAGTGCTGCTATAAACATTGGTGTGCATGTGCCCATATGCATTAGCACTCCTGTATCCCCTGGGCAAATTCCTAGTAGTTCTATTGCTGGGTCGTAGGGTAGTTCCAATTTTGAGGAAACTCCACACTGTTTTCCAGAGCAGCTGCACCAGTTTGCATTCCCACAAACAGTGCAAGAGCTGATTTGTTCATTTTAGCCACTCTGACTGGTGCGAGGTGGTATCTCAGTGTGGTTTTGATTCGTACTTCCCTCATGATGAGTGACATTGAGCATATTTTCATGTGTCTGTTGGCCATCTGGATGTCTTCTTTGAAAATTTGTCTATTCATGTCTTCCACCCATTTCTTCACTGGATTATTTGTTTTTTGGATGTTGAGTTTGAGAAGTTCTTCATAGATTTTGGATACTAACCTTTTATCAGACATGTCATTTGCACATCTTTTCCCATTCCATCGGTTGCCTTTTAGTTTTGTTGATTGTTTCCTTTGTAGTGCAGGAGCTTTTTATCTTGATGATGTACCAATAGTTCATTTTTGCTTTTAATTCCCTTGCCTTTGGAGATGTGTTGAGAAAGAAATTGCTGTAGCTGAGGTCAAAGAGATTGTTGCCTGCTTTCTCCTCTAGGGTTTTGATGGTTTCCTGTCTCACATTTATGTCTTTCATCCATTTTGAGTTTATTTTTGTGTATGGTGTAAGAAACTGGTCTAGTTTCATTCTTCTGCATGTTGCTGTCCAGCTCTTCTAGCACCATTTGCTAAAGAGATTGTCTTTTTTCCATTGGATATTCTTTCCTGCTTTGTCAAAGATTGGTTGGCCATACATTTGCGGGTTTAATTCTGGGTTGTCTATTCTAGTCCATTGATCTGAGTGTCTGTTTTTGTGCCAATACCATACTGTCTTGATGATTACAGCTTTGTAATAAAGGCTAAAGTCTGGGATTATGATGACTCTCGCTTTGGTGTTCTTCTTCATTATTACTTTGGCTATTCTGGGTGTTTTGTGGTTCCATACAAATTTTACGATAATCTGTTCTAGCTTTGAGAAGAATGCCAGTACAATTTTGATTGGGACTACATAGAAAGCGTAGATTGCTTTGGGTAGTATTGACATTTTAACAGTATTTATTTTTCCAATCCATAAGCATGGACTATTTTTCCATTTCTTTGTGTCTTCTTCAATTTCCTTCATAAGCTTTCTACACTTTTCAGCATACTGATCTTTTACATCTTTGGTTAGGTTTGTTCCTAGGTATTTTATGGTTTTGGTGCAGTTGTAAATGGAACCAGTTTCTTGATTTCTCTTTCTGTTGCTTCATTATTAGTGGATAAAAATGCAACTGATTTATGTACACTGATTTTGTACCCTGCAATTTTCCCGAATTCATGTATCAGTTCTAGTAGCCTTTTGGTGGAGTCTTTCAGGTTGTCCAAGTAAAGTATCAGGTTGTCTGCAAAAAGTGAAAGTTTGACTTCTTCTTTGTCAATTTGGATGCCTTTTATTTCATTTTGTTGTCTGATTGTTGAGTCTAGGACTTCCAACACTATGTTAAACAACAGTGGTGAGGGTGGACATCCCTGTTGTGTTCCTGATCTCAGGGGGGAAGGTCTCATTTTTTCCCCACTGAGGATGGTATTAGCTATGGGCCTTTCATATATGGCTTTTATGATGTTTAAGTATGTTCCTTCTATCTTGACTTTCTTGAGAGTTTTTATTAAGAAAGGATGCTGTATTTTGTCAAATGCTTTTTCTGCATCTATTGACAAGATCATATGGTTCTTATCCTTTCTTTTATTAATGTGATGTGTCACATTGATTTGTGGATATTGAACCAGCCCTGTAGTCCAGGAATGAATCCTACTTGATCATGGTAAATAATTCTATTTTTTTTTTAATATGAAATTTATTGTCAAATTTGTTTCCTTACAACACTCACTGCTCATCTCAACAGGTGCCCTCCTCAATGCTCATCACCCACTTTCCCCACCCACCCACCCCCCCATCAACCCTCAGTTTATTCTCAGTTTTTAAGAGTCTCTTATGGACAGCGGAAGATGGCGGCGTAGGAGGACGCTGGGCTCACCGCGCGTCCTGCTGATCACTTAGATTCCACCTACACCGGCCTAAATAACCCAGAAAACCACCAGAGGATTAGCAGAACGGAGTCGCCGGAGCCAAGCGCAGACAAGAGGCCCACGGAAGAGGGTAGGAAGGGCGGCGAGGCGGTGCGCGCTCCACGGACTGGCGGGAGGGAGCCGGGGCGGAGGGGCGGCTCGCCGGCCAAGCAGAGCCCCCGAGTCTGGCTTGCAAAAAGCGGAGGGGCCTGACGGACTGTGTTCCGACAGCAAGCGCGACTTAGCGTCTGGGAGGTCATAAGTTAACAGCTCTGCTCAGAAAGCAGGAAGGCTGGAGGACAAAGGGAAGGAGAGCTGCTGAGCCCCCGGACGACAGAGCTCAGTTTGGTGGGGAACAAAGGCGCTCGCTAGCGCCATCTTCCCCGCCCATCCCCCAGTCAAAATCCCAAAGAGAACCAGTTCCTGCCAGGGAACTTGCTCGCTCCGCGCAAACACCCAACTCTGCGCTTCTGCGGAGCCAAACCTCTGGCAGCGGATCTGACTCCCTCCTGCTGCCACAGGGCCCCTCCTGAAGTGGATCACCTAAGGAGAAGCAAGCTAAGCCTGCCCCTCCTGCCCCTGTGCACCTTGCCTACCCACCCCAGCTAAGACGCCAGATCCCCAGGATCACAAGCCTGGCAGTGTGCAAGTAGCCCAGACAGGCCACCCCACCCCACAGTGAATCCCGCCCCTAGGAGAGGGGAAGAGAAGGCACGCACCAGTCTGACTGTGGCCCCAGCGGTGGGCTGGGGGCAGACATCAGGTCTGACTGCGGCTCCGCCCACCAACTCCAGTTATACACCACAGCACAGGGGAAGTGCCCTGCAGGTCCTCACCACGCCAGGGACTATCCAAAATGACCAAGCGGAAGAATTCCCCTCAGAAGAATCTCCAGGAAATAACAACAGCTAATGAGCTGATCAAAAAGGATTTAAATAATATAACAGAAAGTGAATTTAGAATAATAGTCATAAAATTAATCGCTAGGCTTGAAAACAGTATAGCTGACAGCAGAGAATCTCTTGCTACAGAGATCAAGGGACTAAGGAACAGTCACGAGGAGCTGAAAAACGCTTTAAACGAAATGCATAACAAAATGGAAACCACCACGGCTCGGATTGAAGAGGCAGAGGAGAGAATAGGTGAACTAGAAGATAAAGTTATGGAAAAAGAGGAAGCTGAGAAAAAGAGGGATAAAAAAATCCAGGAGTATGAGGGGAAAATTAGAGAACTAAGTGATACACTAAAAAGAAATAATATACGCATAATTGCTATCCCAGAGGAGGAAGAGAGAGGGAAAGGTGCTGAAGGGGTACTTGAAGAAATAATAGCTGAGAACTTCCCTGAAGTGGGGAAGGAAAAAGGCATTGAAATCCAAGAGGCACAGAGAACTCCCTTCAGACATAACTTGAATCGATCTTCTGCACGACATATCATAGTGAAACTGGCAAAATACAAGGATAAAGAGAAAATTCTGAAAGCAGCAAGGGGTAAACGTGCCCTCACATATAAAGGGAGACCTATAAGACTCGTGACTGATCTCTCTTTTGAAACTTGGCAGGCCAGAAAGAATTGGCACGAGATTTTCAGTGTGCTAGACAGAAAAAATATGCAGCCGAGAATCCTTTATCCAGCAAGTCTGTCATTTAGAATAGAAGGAGAGATAAAGGTCTTCCCAAACAAACAAAAACTGAAGGAATTTGTCACCACTAAACCAGCCCTACAAGAGATCCTAAGGGGGACCCTGTGAGACAAAGTACCAGAGACATCACTACAAGCATAAAACATACAGACACCACAATGACTCTAAACCCATATCTTTCTATAATAACACTGAATGTAAATGGATTAAATGCGCCAACCAAAAGACATAGGGTACCAGAATGGATAAAAAAAACAAGACCCATCTATTTGCTGTCTACAAGAGACTCATTTTAGACCTGAGGACACCTTTAGATTGAGAGTGAGGGGATGGAGATCTATTTATCATGCTACTGGAAGCCAAAAGAAAGCTGGAGTAGCCATCCTTATATCAGACAAACTAGACTTTAAATTAAAGGCTGTAACAAGAGATGAAGAAGGACATTATATAATAGTGACAGGGTCTATCCATCAGGAAGAGCTAACAATTATAAATGTCTATGCGCCGAATACCGGAGCGCCCAAATATATAAAACAATTACTCATAAACATAAGTAACCTTATTGACAAGAATGTGGTAATTGCAGGGGACTTTAACAACCCACTTACAGAAATGGATAGATCTTCTAGACACATGGTCAATAAAGAAACAAGGGCCCTGAATGAGACATTGGATCAGATGGACTTGACAGATATATTTAGAACTCTGCATCCCAAAGCAACAGAATATACTTTCTTCTCGAGTGCACATGGAACATTCTCCAAGATAGATCATATACTGGGTCACAAAACAGCCCTTCATAAGTTTACAAGAATTGAAATCATACCATGCATACTTTCAGACCACAATGCTATGAAGCTTGAAATCAACCACAGAAAAAAGTCTGGAAAACCTCCAAAAGCATGGAGGTTAAAGAACACCCTACTAACGAATGAGTGGGTCAACCAGGCAATTAGAGAAGAAATTAAAAAATATATGGAAACGAACGAAAATGAAAATACAACAATCCAAACGCTTTGGGACGCAGCAAAGGCAGTCCTGAGAGGAAAATACATTGCAATCCAGGCCTATCTCAAGAAACAAGAAAAATCCCAAATACAAAATCTAACAGCACACCTAAAGGAAATAGAAGCAGAACAGCAAAGGCAGCCTAAACCCAGCAGAAGAAGAGAAATAATAAAGATCAGAGCGGAAATAAACAATATAGAATCTAAAAAAACTGTAGAGCAGATCAACGAAACCAAGAGTTGGTTTTTTGAAAAAATAAACAAAATTGACAAACCTCTAGCCAGGCTTCTCAAAAAGAAAAGGGAGATGACCCAAATAGATAAAATCATGAATGAAAATGGAATGATTACAACCAATCCCTCAGAGATACAAACAATTATCAGGGAATACTATGAAAAATTATATGCCAACAAATTGGACAACCTGGAAGAAATGGACAAATTCCTGAACACCCACACTCTTCCAAAACTCAATCAGGAGGAAATAGAAAGCTTGAACAGACCCATCACCAGCGAAGAAATTGAATCGGTTATCAAAAATCTCCCAACAAATAAGAGTCCAGGACCAGATGGCTTCCCAGGGGAGTTCTACCAGACGTTTAAAGCAGAGATAATACCTATCCTTCTCAAGCTATTCCAAGAAATAGAAAGGGAAGGAAAACTTCCAGACTCATTCTATGAAGCCAGTATTACTTTGATTCCTAAAGCAGACAGAGACCCAGTAAAAAAAGAGAACTACAGGCCAATATCCCTGATGAATATGGATGCAAAAATTCTCAATAAGATACTAGCAAATCGAATTCAACAGCATATAAAAAGAATTATTCACCATGATCAAGTGGGATTCATTCCTGGGATGCAGGGCTGGTTCAACATTCGCAAATCAATCAACGTGATACATCACATTAACAAAAAAAAAGAGAAGAACCATATGATCCTGTCAATCGATGCAGAAAAGGCCTTTGACAAAATCCAGCACCCTTTCTTAATAAAAACTCTTGAGAAAGTCGGGATAGAAGGAACATACTTAAAGATCATAAAAGCCATTTATGAAAAGCCCACAGCTAACATCATCCTCAACGGGGAAAAACTGAGAGCTTTTTCCCTGAGATCAGGAACACGACAGGGATGCCCACTCTCACCGCTGTTGTTTAACATGGTGCTGGAAGTTCTAGCATCAGCAATCAGACAACAAAAGGAAATCAAAGGCGTCAAAATTGGCAAAGATGAAGTCAAGCTTTCGCTCTTTGCAGATGACATGATATTATACATGGAAAATCCGATAGACTCCACCAAAAGTCTGCTAGAACTGATACATGAATTCAGCAAAGTTGCAGGATACAAAATCAATGTACAGAAATCAGTTGCATTCTTATACACTAACAATGAAGCAACAGAAAGACAAATAAAGAAACTGATCCCATTCACAATTGCACCAAGAAGCATAAAATACCTAGGAATAAATCTAACCAAAGATGTAAAGGATCTGTATGCTGAAAACTATAGAAAGCTTATGAAAGTAATTGAAGAAGATTTAAAGAAATGGAAAGACATTCCCTGCTCATGGATTGGAAGAATAAATATTGTCAAAATGTCAATACTACCCAAAGCTATCTACACATTCAATGCAATCCCAATCAAAATTGCACCAGCATTCTTCTCGAAACTAGAACAACAAATCCTAAAATTCATATGGAACCACAAAAGGCCCCGAATAGCCAAAGTAATTTTGAAGAAGAAGACCAAAGCAGGAGGCATCACAATCCCAGACTTTAGCCTCTACTACAAAGCTGTCATCATCAAGACAGCATGGTATTGGCACAAAAACAGACACATAGACCAATGGAATAGAATAGAAACCCCAGAACTAGACCCACAAATGTATGGCCAACTCATCTTTGACAAAGCAGGAAAGAACATCCAATGGAAAAAAGACAGTCTCTTTAACAAATGGTGCTGGGAGAACTGGACAGCAACATGCAGAAGGTTGAAACTAGACCACTTTCTCACACCATTCACAAAAATAAACTCAAAATGGATAAAGGACCTGAATGTGAGACAGGAAACCATCAAAACCTTAGAGGAGAAAGCAGGAAAAGACCTCTCTGACCTCAGCCGTAGCAATCTCTTACTCGACACATCCCCAAAGGCAAGGGAATTAAAAGCAAAAGTGAATTACTGGGACCTTATGAAGATAAAAAGCTTCTGCACAGCAAAGGAAACAACCAACAAAACTAAAAGGCAACCAACGGAATGGGAAAAGATATTTGCAAATGACATATCGGACAAAGGGCTAGTATCCAAAATCTATAAAGAGCTCACCAAACTCCACACCCGAAAAGCAAATAACCCAGTGAAGAAATGGGCAGAAAACATGAATAGACACTTCTCTAAAGAAGACATCCGGATGGCCAACAGGCACATGGAAAGATGTTCAGCGTCGCTCCTTATCAGGGAAATACAAATCAAAACCACACTCAGGTATGACCTCACGCCAGTCAGAGTGGCCAAAATGAACAAATCAGGAGACTATAGATGCTGGAGAGGATGTGGAGAAACGGGAACCCTCTTGCACTGTTGGTGGGAATGCAAATTGGTGCAGCCGCTCTGGAAAGCAGTGTGGAGGTTCCTCAGAAAATTAAAAATAGACCTACCCTATGACCCAGCAATAGCACTGCTAGGAATTTATCCAAGGGACACAGGAGTACTGATGCATAGGGGCACTTGTACCCCAATGTTCATAGCAGCACTCTCAACAATAGCCAAATTATGGAAAGAGCCTAAATGTCCATCAACGGATGAATGGATAAAGAAATTGTGGTTTATATACACAATGGAGTACTACGTGGCAATGAGAAAAAATGAAATATGGCCTTTTGTAGCAACGTGGATGGAACTGGAGAGTGTGATGCTAAGTGAAATAAGCCATACAGAGAAAGACAGATACCATATGGTTTCACTCTTATGTGGATCCTGAGAAACTTAAGAGAAACCCATGGGGGAGGGGAAAAAAAAAAAAGAGGTTAGAGTGGGAGAGAGCCAAAGCATAAGAGACTGTTGAGAACTGAGAACAAACTAAGGGTTGATGGGTGTGGGAGGGAGGAGAGGGTGGGTGATGGGTACTGAGGAGGGCACCTTTTGGGATGAGCACTGGGTGTTGTATGGAAACCAATTTGACAATAAATTTCATATATAAATAAAAAAATAAAAAAAAAAGAGTCTCTTATGGTTTGGCCCCCTCCCTCTCTAATTTTTTCCTTCCCCTCCCCCATGGTCTTCTGTTAAGTTTCTCAGGATCCACATAAGAGTGAAACTAAAAGGAAACTGACAGAATGGGAGAAGATATTTGCAAATGACATATCAGACAAAGGGCTAGTATCCAAAATCTATAAAGAACTCACCAAACTCCACACCCAAAAACAAATAATCCAGTGAAGAAATTGGCAGAAAGCATGAATAGACACTTCTCTGAAGAAGACATTCAGATGGCCAACAGGCACATGAAAAGATGCTCAATGTCAATTCTCATCAGGGAAATACAAATCAAAACGACACTCAGACATCACCTCACACCAGTCAGAGTAGCTAAAACGAACAAATCAGGTAAATAATGTTTTCAATATATTGTTGAATTTGGTTTGCTAGTATGTTGTTGAGAACTTTTGCATCCATATTCATCAGGGATATTGGCCTGTAATCCTTCTTTTTTGTGGGGTCTCTGGTTTGGGAATCAAGGTAATGCTGGCTTCATAGAATGAGTCTGGAAGTTTTCCTTCCATTTCTATTTTTTGAAACAGCTTGAGAAGGATAGGTATTAACTCTGCTTTAAATGTCTGGTAGAATTCCCCTGGGAAGCCATCTGTCCCATGACTTACTTGTTGGGAGATTTTTGGTAACTGATTCAATTTCTTCACTACTTGTCAGTCCGTTCAAATTTTCTATTTATTCCTGTTTCAGTTTTGGTAGTTTATATGTTTCTAGGAATTTTTCCATTTCTTCCAGGTTGTCCAGTTTCTTGGCATATAATTTTTCATAGTATTCTCTGATAATTGCTTGTATTTCTGAAGGATTAGTTGTGACAAATTCATTTTCATTTGTGATTTTATCTATTTGGGTCCTCTCTCTTTTCTTTTTGAGAAGTCTTGCTAGGAGGTTATCTTTTTTTTATCTTTTCAAAAAACCAACTCTTAGTTTAATTGTCCATTCTATTGATTTTTTGGATTCTATATTGTTCATTTCTGCTCTGATCTTTATTATTTCTCTTCTTCTGCTGGGTTTGGGGGTTTCTTTGCCGTTCTGCTTCTGCTTCCTTTCAGTGTGCTGTTAGATTTTGTATTTGGGATTTTTCTTGTTTCTTCAGATAGGCCTGGACTGCAATCTATTTTCCTCTTAGGATTGCCTTTGTTGTATCCCAAAGGGTTTGAATTCTTGTGTTTTCATTTTTGTTCATTTCCATAGAAGTTTTAATTTCTTCTTTAATTACCTGCTTGACCCATTTGCTTCTTAGTAGATGTTCTTTTAGCCTCCATGCTTTTGGAGGTTTTGCAGCCTTATTCCTGTGGTTGATTTCAAGTTTCATAGCATTGTGGTCTGAAAGTGTTCACGGTATGATCTCAATTATTTTATATTTTTGCAGGCTGTTTTCTGACCCAGTATGTGGTCTATCTTGGAGAATGTTCCATATGTATTTCAGAAGAATGTGTATTCTGCTGCTTTAGGAAGAAAAGTTCTAAATATATCTGTCAGGTCCACCTGGTCCAGTGTATCATTTAGGGTCCTTGTTTCTTTATTTTCTATGTTTCTGTTTATTTTCTTTTCTGTCTAGATTATCTGTCCATTGTTGTAAGTGGAGTATTAAAGTCCCCTGCAATGATCACATTCTTACCAATAAGATTGTTTATGTTTGTGATTGTTTTATATATTTGGGTGCTTCCGAATTCAGTGCATAAATGCATATAATTATTAGCTCTTCTTGATGGATAGACCCAATAAATTATGATATAATGTCCTTTTCCATTTCTTGTTACAGGATTCAGTTTAAAATCTAGTTTGTCTGATATGAATATGGCTATGCCAGCTTTCTTTTGACTTCTAGTAGCATGATAGATGATTCTCCATCTCCTCACTTTCAATCTGAAGGTGTCCTCAGGTCCAAAATGAGTCTCTTGTAGACAGCAAATAGATGGGTCTTGTTTTTTACCCATTCTGATACCCTATGTCTTTTGGTTGGAACATTTAGTCAATTACATTCAGTATTATTATTGAAAGATATGGGTTTAGAGTCATTGTGTTATCTGTAGGTTTCCTGCTTGTAGTGATGTCTCCATTCATTTGTGGACTTTGCAACATTCCACTCACAGAGTTCCCCTTAGGATCTCTTGTAGGGCTGGTTTAGTGGTGATGAATTCTTTCAGTTTTTGTTTGGGTAAAACTTTCTCTCTCCTTCTATTCTGACTTACAGGCTTGCTGGATAAAGGATTATTGGCTGAATATTTTTCCTATCCAGAACATTGAAAATTTCCTGCCACTCTTTTCTGGCCTGCCAAGTTTCAGTAGATAGATCTGCTACTATCATTATGTGTCTACCTTGTAGTTGAAGGCCCGTTTATCCCTGGCTGCTTTCAGAATTCTCTCTTTATCTTTGTATTTTGCCAGTTTGATATGTCATGCAGAAGACCTATTCAAGTTATGTCTGAAGGGAGTTCTCTTTGCCTCTTGGATTTCAATGTCTGTTTCCTTCCCCAGATTGGGGAAGTTATCAGCTATGATTTGTTCAAACACATCTTCAGCCCCTTTCTCTTTCTTCTTCTTTTGGAACTCCTATGATATGGATATTGTTCCCTTTCATTGAATCACTTAGTTCTCTAATTCTTCCCTCATGATCCAGAATGTTTTTATCTCTATTTTTCTCACCTTCATCTTTTTCCATAAATTTATCTTGTATTTCGCCTATTCTCCCCTCTGCCTCAATTCTCACTGTCACTGCCTCTAGTTTATTTTGCACCTCATTATAGCATTTTTTTAGTTCATCATGACTATTTTTTAGTTCCTTGATCTCTGCAACAATAGATTCTCTGCTGTCTTCTATACTTTTTTCAAGCCCAGTGATTAATCTTATGACTATGATTGTAAATTCTTGTTCAGTTATATTGTTTATATCTGTTTGATCAATTATTTAGCTGTTATTTATTCCTGGAATTTCTTTTGAGAATTCTTCTGTTTCATCATTTTGACTAGTTTTCTGTCCCTTGTGTGTTTTCAAAGCTTGTTATGTAGCCTGTACCTGTGAGCACTGCTGTATTAAAGAAGGGTCATACATTGTCCAGGGCCTGGCCCTTCAGGAGGTGGTTTGGGGAGTGTTACTTGCTCTCTGTTATTGTGACTTTGGTTACTTTATCTCCTTACTCGTAGTAATGTTTTAGACCCTCTACCAGGTGTGCATTGATTTGTACGTTGAAGTATCCCTGGAAAGGAAAACAAGCAACACACAAACAAACAAAAACAAAAAGCAAAAACAAAAAAACATAAACACCAGCTACAAGTAAACACCAGGGTGGAGGTAGTGCTGATGAAAGAGCATGTACAAAGAGAGAAATGACAGGGGTGGGGAAAAATAAAAAAATAAAAATTGACCAGACAGAGCAACTATAGGGCTTAATCCAGAAAGAGAGAAAAGAAAACAAAGTAGGTGGGGAGACAGAAAAGAAAGTAGAATTGACCAGACACAGAAACTATGAAACTTAATCCAGAGAGAGAATAAGGAAAGTAAAGAAGGAGGTAGGGAAAAAGAAGGGGAAATTAAATTGACCAGAGAGAAACTATATGGCTAATCCAGAGAGAGAGAAAGGAAAATACAGAAGGAGGTGTAGAATATGTATGGAGTCCGATAATTAAATCAGGCAATGTAACAGCACTGGAGCAAACATTGACAGAATTGAAGGGAGAAGTAGTTCCATAATAATAGTTGAATACTTCAACATACCATTTTAAATAATGGATAGAACATAGAGAAAGAATATTAATATGAATATAAATAGATAGTTCAAACAACATTATAACCAACTAGATCTAATACGCATATATAGAACACCCCACCCAACATTAGAATTTGCATTCTTCTCAAGTGCACATGGAACATTTCCCAGGATGGACTATATATAGGCCACAAAATAAGTCTTAATAAATTTTTAAAAATTAAAATAATGCAGAGTATCATCTCCAATCTCAAAGGAATAAACTAGAAACAAGTGAAAAAACAAAAAAGAAGGAAAGAAAGAAAAACTAGAAAAATCAGATATGTGGAAATTAAAATACTCTTAAGCAATGGGTCAAAGAAGAATCACAAAGAAAATTAGAAAATATTTAGAGGTGAATAAAAGAAATAACAACATACCAAAACTCATGGGATGTAGCAAGAACAATGCTCAAAGGGAAACATGTAGCTGTAAATAGCTACATTTAAAAAGAAGAATTCAAATTTAATAACCTAACTTTACATCAGAATGATCTATAAAAAGAGAAAACTAAACTTCCTTAGGCAAAATTAAAGGAAGAAAATAATAAAAGTTAGAATGGAGATGAGTGAAATAGAAAATCAATAAAGCCAAAAGTTAGTTTTTTGAAAAGATAACAAAATTCACAAAATTTTAGCTATACTGACAAAGAAAAAAAAAGGTGCAGATTTCACAAAAATAAAAAGATTATAAGATAATACTATGAATAATTATAACCATCAAATTATATAACCTAATGATGTGGACAAATTCCTAAGAAAACATTAAACATTATTAAACTAAAAGAAAAAGAAATATAAAATCTAAAATGATCTGTAACAACTAAAGAGATTGAATCAGTAATCAAAAACCCTTCTAACAAAGAAATGTCCAGGACCAGATGGCTTCACTGTTGAGTTCTCCCAAACAACAACAAGTGAACAACAATCTTTCATAAACTCTTCCAAAAAAAAAAAAAAAAAAACACGAGAGAAAACTTCCTAACTCATTCTTATAGACCAGCATTACCCTGATATCAAAGTCAGAAGACGTCACAAGAAAAGAAAATTACAAACATCTCTTTATAAATATAGATGAAAAAATCCTTAACAAGATATAGCAAACAAAATCCTATGACATATTAAAATTATAATATACCATGACCATGTGGTATTTATGCCTGGAATTGCAAAGATGGTTCAAAATTAGAAAATGGATCAATGTAATAGATTGATTACTTTAAAGAAGGAATTAGGGTGAAAGAACCCATATGATCAGTTAGATTGATGTAGAAAAAGCATTTGGCAAAATCCAACATCCTTCCATGTTTAAAAAAAAGAAACATTCAGAGACTAGGTGGGAAGATGGCAGCTTAGGAGGACGCTGGGCTCACTGCGCATCCTGCTGATCACTTAGATTCCACCTACACCTGCCTAACTAACCCAGAAAACCACCAGCAACTAGCAGAATGGAGTCTCTGGAGTCAAGCGTAGATGAGAAGCCCACGGAAGAGGGTAGGAAGGGCGGAGAGGCGGTGTGCACTCCACGGACTGGCAGGAGGGAGCTGGGGCGGAGGGGCGGCCCGCCAGCCAAGCAGAGACCCTGAGTCTGGCTTGCAAAAGCGGAGGGGCCAGACGAAGTGAGTTCCGACAGCAAGTGGGACTTGCTTAGCATCTGGGAGGTCATAAGTTAACAGCTCTGCTCAGAAAGCGGGAAGGCTGTAAGACAAAGGGAGGGAGAGTTGCTGAGCCCCGGGGACGACAGAGCTCAGTTTGGCGGGGAACAAAGGCGCTCGCCAGCGCCATCTCCCTCACCCATTCCCCAGCCAAAATCCCAAAGGGAACCAGTCCCTGCCAGGGAACTTGCTTGCTCCGCGCAAACACCCAACGTGGTACTTCTGTGGAGCCACCCCTCTGGCAGCGGTTCTGACTCCCTCCCGCTGCCACAGGGCCCCTCTTGAAGTGGATCACCTAAGAAGAAGTGAGCTAAGCCTGCCCTCCTGCCCCCGTGCATCTTGCCTACCCACCCCAGCTAATACGCCAGATCCCCAGCACCACAAGCCTGGCAGTGTGCAAGTAGCCCAGACGGCCACGCCACCCCACAGTGAATCCCGCCCCTAGGAGAAGGGAAGAGAAGGCACACGCCAGTCTGACTGTGGCCCCAGCGGTGGACAGGGGGCAGACATCAGGTCTGACTGCGACTCCGCCCACCAACTCCAGTTATACACCACAGCACAGGAGAAGTGCTCTGCAGGTCCACACCACTCCAGGGACTATCCAAAATGACCAAACGGAAGAATTCCCCTCAGAAGAATCTCCAGGAAATAACAACAGCTAATGAACTGATCAAAAAGGATTTAAATAATATAACAGAAAGTGAATTTAGAATAATAGTCACAAATTAATTGCTGGGCTTGAAAACAGTATAGAGGACAGCAGAGAATCTCTTGCTACAGAGATCAAGGGACTAAGGAACGGGCAGGAGGAGCTGAAAAACGCTTTAAACGAAATGCAAAACAAAATGGAAACAATGACGGCTTGGATTGAAGAGGCAGAGGAGAGAATAGGTGAACTAGAAGATAAAGTTATGGAAAAAGAGGAAGCTGAGAAAAAGAGAGATAAAAAAATCCAGGAGTATGAGGGGAAAATTAGAGAACTAAGTGACACACTAAAAAGAAATAATATACGCATAATTGCTATCCCAGAGGAGGAAGAGAGAGGGAAAGGTGCTGAAGGTGTACTTGAAGAAATCATAGCTGAGAACTTCCCTGAACTGGGGAACGAAAAAGGCATTGAAATCCAAGAGGCACAGAGAACTCCCTTGAGACATAACTTGAATCGATCTTCTGCACAACATATCATAGTGAAACTGGCAAAATACAAGGATAAAGAGAAAATTGTGAAACCAGCAAGGGATAAATGTGCCCTTACATATAAAGGGAGACCTATAAGACTCGTGACTGATCTCTCTTTTGAAACTTGGCAGGCCAGAAAGGATTGGCACGAGATCTTCAATGTGTTGAACAGAAGAAATATGCAGCCGAGAACCCTTTATCCAGCAAGTCTGTCATTTAGAATAGAAGGAGAGATAAAGGTCTTCCCAAACAAACAAAAACTGAAGGAATTTGTCACCACTGAACCAACCCTACAAGGGATCCTAAGAGGGATCCTGTGAGACAAAGTACCAGAGACATCGCTACAAGCATAAAACATACGGACATCACAATGACTTTAAACCCGTATCTTTCTATAATAACACTGAATGTAAATGGATTAAATGCACCAACCAAAAGACATAGGGTATCAGAATGGATAAAAAAACAAGACCCATCTATTTGCTGTCTACAAGAGACTCATTTTAGATCTGAGAACACCTTGAGATTGAGAGTGAGGGGATGGAGAACTATTTATCATGCTACTGGAAGCCAAAAGAAAGCTGGAGTAGCCATACTTATATCAGACAAACTAGACTTTAAATTAAAGGCTGTAACAAGAGATGAAGAAGGGCATTATATAATAATTACAGGGTCTATCCATCAGGAAGAGCTAACAATTATAAATGTCTATGCGCTGAATACCAGAGCCCCCAAACATATAAAACAATTACTCACAAACATAAGCAACCTTATTGATAAGAATGTGGTAGTTGCAGGGAACTTTAACCCTCCACTTACAGAAATGGATAGATCATCTAGACACACGGTCAATAAAGAAACAAGGGCCCTGAATGACACATTGGATCAGATGGACTTCACAGATATATTTAGAACTTTGCATCCCAAAGCAACAGAATAGACTTTCTTCTCGAGTGCACATGGAACATTCTCCAAGATAGATCATATACTGGGTCACAAAACAGCCCTTCATAAGTATACAAGAATTGAAATTATACCATGCATACTTTCAGACCACGATGCCATGAAGCTTGAAATCAACCACAGGAAAAAGTCTGGAAAACCTCCAAAAGCATGGAGGTTAAAGAACACCCAACTAAAGAATGAGTGGGTCAACTGGGCAATTAGAGAAGAAATTAAAAAATATATGGAAACAAACGAAAATGAAAATACAACAATCCAAACGCTTTGGGACGCAGCGAAGGCAGTCCTGAGAGGAAAATACATTGTAATCCAGGCGCATCTCAAGAAACAAGAAAAATCCCAAATACAAAATCTAACAGCACACCTAAAGGAAATAGAAGCAGAACAGCAAAGGCAGCCTAAACCCAGCAGAAGAAGAGAAATAATAAAGATCAGAGCGGAAATAAACAATATAGAATCTAAAAAAACTGTAGAGCAGATCAACGAAACCAAGAGTTGGTTTTTTGAAAAAATAAACAAAATTGACAAACCTCTAGCCAGGCTTCTCAAAAAGAAAAGGGAGATGACCCAAATAGATAAAATCATGAATGAAAATGGAATGATTACAACCAATCCCTCAGAGATACAAACAATTATCAGGGAATACTATGAAAAATTATATGCCAACAAATTGGACAACCTGGAAGAAATGGACAAATTCCTGAACACCCACACTCTTCCAAAACTCAATCAGGAGGAAATAGAAAGCTTGAACAGACCCATCACCAGCGAAGAAATTGAATCGGTTATCAAAAATCTCCCAACAAATAAGAGTCCAGGACCAGATGGCTTCCCAGGGGAGTTCTACCAGACGTTTAAAGCAGAGATAATACCTATCCTTCTCAAGCTATTCCAAGAAATAGAAAGGGAAGGAAAACTTCCAGACTCATTCTATGAAGCCAGTATTACTTTGATTCCTAAACCAGACAGAGACCCGTAAAAAAAGAGAACTATAGGCCAATATCCCTGATGAATATGGATGCAAAAATTCTCAATAAGATTCTAGCAAATCGAATTCAACAGCATATAAAAAGAATTATTCACCAGGATCAAGTGGGATTCATTCCTGGGATGCAGGGCTGGTTCAACATTTGCAAATCAATCAACGTGATACATCACATTAATAAAAGAAAAGATAAGAACCATATGATCCTATCAATTGATGCAGAAAAGGCCTTTGACAAAATCCAGCACCCTTTCTTAATAAAAACCTTGAGAAAGTCGGGATAGAAGGAACATACTTAAACATCATAAAGTATTTATGAAAAGCCCACAGCTAACATCATCCTCAATAGGGAAAAACTGAGAGCTTTTTACCTGAGATCAGGAACACGACAGGGATGCCCACTCTCACCGCTGTTGTTTAACATAGTGTTGGAAGTTCTAGCGTCACCAGACAACAAAAGAAAATCAAAGGCATCAAAATTGGCAAAGATGAAGTCAACCTTTCGCTTTTTGCAGATGATATGATACTATACATGGAAACCCAACAGACTCCACCAAAAGTCTGCTAGAACTGATACATGAATTCAGCAAAGTTGCAGGATACAAAATCAATGTACAGAAATCAGTTGCATTCTTATACACTAACAATGAAGCAACAGAAAGACAAATAAAGAAACTGATCCCATTCACAATTGCACCAAGAAGCATAAAATACCTAGGAATAAATCTAACCAAAGATGTAAAAGATCTGTATGCTGGAAACTATAGAAAGCTTATGAAGGTAATTGAAGAAGATATAAAGAAATGGAAAGACATTCCCTGCTCATGGATTGGAAGAATAAATATTGTCAAAATGTCAATACTACCCAAAGCTATCTACACATTCAATGCAATCCCAATCAAAATTGCACCAGCATTCTTCTCGAAGCTAGAACAAGCAATTCTAAAATTCATATGGAAACACAAAAGGCCCCAAATAGCCAAAGTAATTTTGAAGAAGAAGACCAAAGCAGGAGGCATCACAATCCCAGACTTTAGCCTCTACTACAAAGCTGTCATCATCAAGACAGCATGGTATTGGCACAAAAACAGACACATAGACCAATGGAATAGAATAGAAACCCCAGAACTAGACCCACAAACATATGGCCAACTCATCTTTGACAAAGCAGGAAAGAACATCCAATGGAAAAAAGACAGTCTCTTTAACAAATGGTGCTGGGAGAACTGGACAGCAACATGCAGAAGGTTGAAACTAGACCACTTTCTCACACCATTCACAAAAATAAACTCAAAATGGATAAAGGACCTGAATGTGAGACAGGAAACCATCAAAACCTTAGAGGAGAAAGCAGGAAAAGACCTCTCTGACCTCAGCCGTAGCAATCTCTTACTCGACACATCCCCAAAGGCAAGGGAATTAAAAGCAAAAGTGAATTACTGGGACCTTATGAAGATAAAAAGCTTCTGCACAGCAAAGGAAACAACCAACAAAACTAAAAGGCAACCAACGGAATGGGAAAAGATATTTGCAAATGACATATCGGACAAAGGGCTAGTATCCAAAATCTATAAAGAGCTCACCAAACTCCACACCCGAAAAACAAATAACCCAGTGAAGAAATGGGCAGAAAACATGAATAGACACTTCTCTAAAGAAGACATCCGGATGGCCACCAGGCACATGAAAAGATGCTCAACATCGCTCCTCATCAGGGAAATACAAATCAAAACCACACTCAGATATCACCTCACACCAGTCAGAGTGGCCAAAATGAACAAATCATGAGACTATAGATGCTGGTGAAAATGTGGAGAAATGGGAATCCTCTTGCACTGTTGGTGGGAATGCAAATTGGTGCAGTCACTCTGGAAAACAGTGTGGAGATTCCTCAAAAAATTAAAAATAGACCTACCCTATGACCCAACCATAGCACTGCTAGGAATTTACCCAAAGGATACAGGAGTACTGATGCATAGGGCCACTTGTACCCCAATGTTTATAGCAGCACTGTCAACAATAGCCAAATTGTGGAAAGAGTCTAAATGTCCGTCAACTCATGAATGGATAAAGAAATTGTGGTTTATATACACAATGGAGTACTACATGGCAATGAGAAAGAATGAAATATGGCCCATTGTAGCAACGTGGATGGAACTGGAGAGTGTGATGCTAAGTGAAATAAGCCATACAGAGAAAGACAGATACCATATGGTTTCACTCTTATGTGGATCCTGAGAAACTTAACAGAAACCCATGGGGGAGGGGAAGGAAAAAAAAAAAAAGCGGTTAGAGTGGGAGAGAGCCAAAGCATAAGAGACTGTTAAAAACTGAGAATAAACTGAGGGTTGATGGGGGGTGGGAAGGAGGGGAGGGTGGGTGATGGGTATTGAGGAGGGCACGTTTTGGGATGAGCACTGGGTGTTGTATGGAAACCAATTTGACAATAAATTTCATATATTGGAAAAAAAAAAGAAACATTCAGAAACTAGGAACAGAAGAGGACTTCCTGAACATGATAAAGGGAATTTATGAAAAATTTCCAGCTAATATCATACTTAATTGTGAAGGACTGAAAACTTTCTGCCTAAGATAAGAAACAAGACCAGGATGCCCATTTTTACTCCTACTTCAACATTGTACTGGAATTTCTAACCAAGCAATTAGATAAAAAAATTTAAAAACTATCCAAATTTATACAGTCCTTATAGTGAATCTATTTAATTTGGATTCCTTTTTTAAATCAGCAGCTGAAAAAAAAAAATTTGAACATACTGCTAGTGAGTCTCCTGTTTTAGTGTTGTGGAGGGATCCAGAAACAAAGGTATAGAAGGGACCATTAGAACTTATAACATGGGGGCAAAGTTATACTTGTGTCTCCACTCAGGAAGGGCCAGCGTGGACTCCAGCAAGATACATCAAGCCTTTTCATGGCCTGGCACGGACAGAATCTGATGCCTCAGATGAGTCACTTGCACCTCGAGGAAAAGCAACCAAAAATGATGCACCTGCCCGGCTCTTGACAAGTGAAGTTCCTGACATGGGCAAGGGAAGGGGGAAATTTGAAGAAGACCACCACAAAAGTGGAGGAAGTTTTACAACAGATAGGTAAATCCTCTACTCCTGAAAACATGTTTTTTGGCCATGTTATCCGTGATTAACACCAACTCAGTGACAGTGGGTATAATTTTTCTTTTTATCTTTCCTGTAAGTTCTGCCTCCCTCTATTGGGCTTATGTCCTTAACCCCCCATTACGGAAACCTGGCCTGAAGCACCTTTTCCTGCTTTTAGTAATAACTCCCACCTCAAATAGATGATAGACATTACACTGAAAACTATAAAATATTGCTGAAAGAAATTAAAGAAAACAGAAATAAGTGGAAAGACACTCCATATTTATGTATAGAAGACTTAATATTGTTAAAATGTTAGTACTACCAGTAACCATCTACAGATGCAGTAAAGTCACTTTCAAATTTCAACAACCGTAACTGAGAAAATGGAAAAGTTGATCCTCAAAGAGTATTCCAAGTATCCCTGAATAGACAAAACAATCTTGAAAAGTAAAACAAAGTTGGAAAACTCATACTTCCTGATTTCAAAACTTACTGCAAAACTATCATAATCAAAACAATGTGGTACTGGCATAGGGATACACATAACAAATGGAATAAAATTGAGGGTCCAGAAGTAAACCCATATACCTATGACCACTGGCTTTTGACCTGAGTACTAAGTTCATTCACTAGGGAAGGAATAATGTCTTCAACAAATAGTGCAGGGCAAATGAATTTCCACATGCAAAAGAATAAAATTGAACCCCTACCTTATATCATATACAAAAGTTAACTCAAATGGAACAACAGCCTAAATTTAAGAGCTAAACTAATAAAGTTCTTAGATGAAAACATATGAATAAATCTTCATGACCTTGAGTTTGTTTATGGATCCTCAGAGAAGACACCAATAGCACAAGCAAAAAAAGAAAAAAATTAATAAATTAAACATCAAAATTTAAAAATTTTGTACATCAAAAGACATTATCAAGAAAATGAAAGACAACCTATTGAATGGGAGAAAATATTTGCAAATCATATAGTCGATAAGGTATATATATATAAAGAACTTCTACAACTCAACAACAAAGACAACTCAATAAAATGGGAGAAGGACTTGAATAGACCTTTCTCCAAAAAAAAGATATACAAATGGCTAACAAGCACATGGAAAGATTCTCAACATTATTAATCATTAGAAAAACTCAAATCAAAATTAAAAAAATATCACTTTACACTTACCAGGATGACTATAATTCTAAAAAAATAGAAAATAATAAGTATTGGCAAGAATATAGAGAAATTAGAACACTTGTACACTGCTGATGGGAATTTAAAATGGTTCAGCCATTGTTGAAAGCAGTTTGATAGTTCCTCAAAAGGTTAAGCAGAAAATTACCACATTACCCAGGAATTCCACTCCAAGGTATATGCCCCAAAGAATTGAAAACAGGAACTAAAACAGATGCTTTATGCCTATGTTTATTGTAGCATTATTCACAATAGCCAAAAGGTGAAAAACACTCAAATATCCACCAACAGATGAATGGATACATAAAAATGTGGTATGTAAATACAATGGACTACTATTTGACAATTAAATGGAAGGAGAATTTGATAAGCACTACAACAGGAATGAACCTTGAAAATATGTTAACTACAATAAGCCAGACACAAAAGGACAAAAATTTTATAAGTCTTCTTATTTGAACTATCTAGTATAGGCAAATATATAGGGGCAGATAAGGTAAATTAGAGGTTATTAAGAGCTAAGCAAGGGTTGGGGGCAGCGGGAGTTCTTGCTTATTGGTTATAAAATTTCTGTTTGGGCTGATGAAAAAGTTTTGGAAATAGTGATAATGGTGGTACAATGTTGTAAATGTAACCAATATGACTCAATTATACATCTCAAATTATTTACAATGATAAATTTCATGTTATATATATTTTTCCATAATTCAAAAAAGCAGAAGAAGCAGTGGCCTTAAAATAAAAAACATAGTGAGTAATCTGTGTTATTTTTCCACTCACCAATCTCAGCTGCTATTTGTACTAGAGATCTCAAACATGTGATTCTTGTCTTCTGTGTTATTGGCAGATCAAACTAACTTTACCAGAAGTTCTAGGAACTGAACTGAAGTTCTAGGAACTGGACCAAGATTTACATAGAGGTATGAGAGCTTTCTTTATCTTCTTCCTTTTCCTTCTCTATCTGCTTCACAGTTGATGATGAGACACATTACTTTAACACTACTCCCATTACTCCTGGATGTACTAAGTGGATAGAAAGCCTTAGAACACTTCCAAACTATCTCCCAGTCCCAGCTTACTCTTATAGCTTCCTTCCACTGCCCTATGTGGCCAATGTTTCTGGTGACAAATAATATTCAGAAAAGATATATCTCAATTCTGCTAAAATGCACTGGGGCAGGAGAGCTTTTCTTAAGAAAGAAAATGCATAATGGCAAACATTTGCAACCTAATTAGGGAAAGTCAGAATTCCTGGAGCTAGTACAAAGGTATACAGTCACATGAAGAGTTTCCCCTAAGCCCTGTATAAGAAAGCCTTTGAAATTCTGGTTGTGCTGCATCCTTTGTGTATGCCATGTGAAGAAAGAATACATAATGAACTTAAATGTTAACTGGCACTTTGTAGAGTGCCATGCAAAGCAAGCATGCTCAGAAATGTTAAAAAAAAAAAAGTGGAATAAATGATGATGTAGAACTTACCTATCTTTTTAAGAGAGACCAGAACTTAGGTCAGAGTATTTAGCAGGTACAGTGATGATAAAAAGATGAAGGGAAAATGGGAGAAGAGAAAGAACTCAAAGGTTGTAAGTAGGTGTCACATCAGAACTTAAGGCCAAGACATAGTGTTCAACAAAGTTCAAATGCTACTTTTGTGTTTAAGGCACAAAAGTGAGGAAAAGGTCAAAAAAAGGGGAAAAAAGTAGTTTATCTGGAAATTGAGCAAGCTAAGAAACAGAATTCTGTTTTAACATTTAAGATAATTAAACTCTTATCAAGATTTTATAAGACTTCACTAAAATTTATTCTCTGAACTGACAAAATCACCAAGTCTTAAAATAAATAGAGTGTGGAGAAGAAAGCAATTTTCTATACTGTTGATGGGAATGTAAAGTGGTAAAACAACTCTGGAGGGATATTTGGTAACATTTCCCACACTCCAAATGCATGTACCCTCTGACCCAACAATTCCACTTCTAGAATTTATCCTAGAGATAAATTATATAATTTATATATAATTATATATATGTTGTTATATATATTATATATATATGGATGTTATATAATATATGTATAAAGTTATTTATTGAAATAATATTTGTTTCAGCATAGGATTTAGAAACAATATAAATGCCCATTAGTTAAGGAATGCTTAAATAACTATGGTATGTATGTGTGCACACACATGTGTACTATAACACTATGTTGCCATAATAAAGAGCAAGAAAGTTGATAAGGGTTACGAAGAAATAATGTTAAGTGAAAAAATAAAAGTAAAGAAATGTGAATAGTATGCTAACTTATGTGTAAAAAAAAGAAGGGAAGACCACACATAATACATATTTGCTCATATGTGTATAAACATCTAAAGTATCTCTGGGATTACACACAAGAATTTGAGAACATATTGCTTTGGGGAGGGGAACTGAAGTAGCTAGGGATAAAGATGAGAGAAATATTTCTCATTGTATACCATTTTGTATCTTTTGAATTTTGAGTATATTAATTTTTAATTAAATAAAAATGGATCAAACTGAAATTGTTGAAATAGAGACTACTCTCTAAAGTAAAAGGTTAAATTAGCAGTTCTAGGTCATCCAGACTATTTTTTAAAGGAAGTTCACGTCTTTGCCAGGTTCCTAGGAGATAACCATTAAGCCCTTGGAACATCCTGTCAGTAAAGAGTATCTTTGTTTACCTGAGGCCACACCAGATCATTTACACTAATATCCTGATTTTATGGTGGGGGGCTTAGGCCATATGGTATCAGCTTGAACTCTGGAGGGACTGGATACCAAAGTCAGCCATGTGGGCAGTTGGCCATGTCTACATAACGCTAGACATCAAGGGTTGGGTGAGTTTCCCTAGTTGGCAATACTTTCTGCATGTTCTCACACATCATTGCTTGGAGAATTAAGTGCCATCAATAAGAATGCCCTGGAAGGGGACACCTGGAAGCTTGTGTCTGGTCTCTTGCATTCTGCTCTATGTGTCTTTTTCAGTTGCTGGTTTTAATCTGTATCCTTTTGCTATAATAAATTGTAATCATAACTACAACAACTTTGCCAAATTCCATGAGTCTTTTTAATGAAACATTGAACCTAAGAATGGTCTTGGAGAAAGCACAACATTTAATTCTTTACTTTCCTTTTGTTGAATCTTTAACACAAGAATTTAGCGGTATAATTTAAACTCATAGTTTAATTGTTTTTGATCCAGTTACATGTATTGTTCTACATAGGACCTTACACAAAAATTGGCCAAATAAGTTTGCAGTTTCTCTCTCTCTCTCTCTCTCTCTCTCTCTCTCTCTCTCTCTCTCACACACACACACACACACACACACATTACACTAAGTACAAACAAAACATTCTCCAAAAAGTTAAAGAGCTATTTTCAAGAATTCTGATTAATGAATCAGTGACAACCAGGAGAATGGTCTCAAGTAATATTTAATTGACAGCTGGTACATAGACCTACAGTGATCATTTGTTATATCAAATGTGTAGAAGACAGGATGCTTGGAATACATTAGATGACAGGTTAAGGAATTATAAATGCCCTCTGATGGGCTGCAATTAGAGCCTTGAACTGACAAGATGAAATAAAAGAAGTATTTTTAGTTCTGCATGTATATATTTTTTAAAAGATATGAATATAGAAGAACTCAAGTAACAGCATTGATGTAAATGAGAACTAGAGGATTTTAGTTGACCAAAAGCTCCCAGCAAGTCAATAATGAAAACAAAATAGTGACATGATGTAAAGTTGAAATAATAGAAGAGTAATATCCATATGAAGAGAAGACATGCCATGTTGCTCAATTTGTGTCCTGACAACATCTGAAGGCCTGTGTTCAGGTCTTTGCATGACTGCCAAATGTGCACAGGAGAGCACCTCTACTCACAAGAAGCCTAGAATCCATGACACTTGACAAAGACTGAGTGAAACTGAGAAAACAGACTTAAGAGACAGAGTGTAGGTATTGGTACTATTCATGAAGCAGGTCAAATGGTGGGAAGTGTCAGAGGAGGCAGCAGTTCCTTAAGGTCAGCTAAGCATTAGTTGACTAGGAAGAATGAAGACTTGAGGTTATTAGACCCTCCAGTTTATAAACAGGAGCTTGGGGCGCCTGGGTGGCGCAGTCGGTTGAGCGTCCGACTTCAGCCAGGTCACGATCTCGCAGTCCGGGAGTTCGAGCCCCGCGTCGGGCTCTGGGCTGATGGCTCGGAGCCTGGAGCCTGTTTCCGATTCTGTGTCTCCCTCTCTCTCTGCCCCTCCCCCGTTCATGCTCTGTCTCTCTCTGTCCCAAAAATAAATAAACGTTGAAAAAAAAAATTATAAACAGGAGCTAAAAATCTGGGTTATATAAAATCTTTCAACTTTTATATGTTGGCAACTATCTTTAAAATTAAAACCTTCTGCAATAGGAATGAGATCCCCAAGAGGAGTAAATTTGCAATCTCTGTTGCATTTTCATTTTATTTTATTTTATTTTATTTTTTAAATTTTATTTTATTTATTTTACTTTTATTTAATTCTATGCATTATCCTGTGCTCATCATGACAAATGCACTCCTTAATCCCAATCACCTATTTAACCCATCCCCCTACTCCCCTCCCCCGTGGTAACCATCAGTTTGTCCTTTATAAATAAGAGACTGTTTCTTAATTTGTCTTTTATTTTCCCTTTGCTAGTTTGTTTTGTTTCATAAATTACACACATGAATGAGATCATATGGTATCTGTCTTTCTCTGACTGACTTATTTTGCTTAGCATAATACTCTCTAGTTCCATCCATTTCATTGCAAATCACAATATTTCATTCCGTTTTATGGCTGGGTAATATTTCATTGTATACATGCACCATATCATCTTTATCCATTCATCAGTCGATGGACATTTGGGCTCTTTTCATTTTGGCTGGTGTTGATAATGCTGCTATAAATATCAAGAGGCATATATCCCTTTGAATCAGCATTTTTGTATCCTTTGGTAAGTATCTAGTGCAATTGATGGGTCAAAAGGTAATTTTATTTTGAACTTTTTGAGGAACCTCCATAGTGTTTTCAAGAATGCACCAATTTGCATTGGAGCCAACAGTGTAAGAGGGTTCCCCTTCCTCCACACCCTCGTCAACTGTTGTTTCCTGTACTGTAAATTTTAGACATTCTAACAGGTGTGAGGTGATAGCCACTGTAGTTTTGATTTGTATTTCCCATATGATGAATAATGTTGAGCATCTTTTCGTGTATCTGTTAGCCATCTGTATGTTTTCTTTGGAAAATATCTATTCATGTGTTCTGACCATTTTTAATTGGATTATTTGTTTTTTTGGATGTTCAGTTTTATAACTTCTTTATATTTTTTAAATACTAACCCTTTATCAGATATGCCATTCGCAAATATCTTCTCCCATTCCAAAGGTTACCTTTTAGTTTAGTTGATTGTTGCCTTCACTGTGAAGAAGCTTTTTATGCTCATGCATTGCAAGAATGAATATTGTCAAAATGTCTGTACTACCCAAGTAATCTACACATTTAATGCAGTCTCTATCAAAACACCACTAGCATTTTTTACAGTGCTAAAACAAACAATTCTGAAATTCACATGGAATCACAAAAAACTTTGAATATCTAAAGCCATCTTGGAAAAGAATCACAAAGCTGGAGGCATCACAATTCCAGACTTCAAGTTACAATACAAAGCTGTAGTGATCAAGACAGTATGGTATTAGCACAATAACAGAGACATGGATCTGGAACAGATCTATGAACCAATGGAACAGATCAATGGAACAGAATAGAAAACCCAGAAATCAACTCACAACTATATGGTGAACTAATCTTCAACAAAGCAGGAAAGAATGTCTGATGGAAAAAAAGATGGCCTGTTCAGCAAATGGGGTGGGAAAACTGGACAGCATCATGCAAAAGAATGAAATTGGACCATGTTATTACACGATACTCAAAAATAAATTCAAAATGGGTGAAAGGCCTACATGTAAGACAGGAAACCACAAAATACTAGAGAAGAACACAAGCAGTAAGTAACCTCTTTGACATTGGCCATAGCAACTTCTTACTAGATGATGTCTCTCGAGGGAAGGGAAACAAAGCAAAAATAAACTATTGGGACTTCATCGAAATACAAAGCTTCAATTTATTTTATCACTGTTTTATAGTTTTCAGCGTATAGCCCTTTCACCTCTTTGGTTAGGTTTATTCCTAGGTATCTTATGGTTTTTGGTGCAATTGTAAATGGGACCAATTACTTGACTTCTCTTTCTGATGATTCATTATTAGTTTATAGCAATGCAACAGATTTCTGTACATCAATTTTGTATCCTGTGACTTTATTGAATTTGTGTATCAGTTCTAGAAATTTCTTGGTGGAGTCTTTTGAGTTTTCTTTATAGAGTATCAGGTCATCTGCAAATAGCAAAAGTTTGACTTCTTCCTTGCTGACTTGGATGCCTTTTATTTCTTTTTGTTGTCTGCCTTCTGTGGCTAGGACTTACAGTACTATGTTAAATAATGATGTTGCCAGTGGACAAGCTTGTCTTGTTCCTGACCATAGAGAAAAAGCTCAGTTTTTCCCCGTTGAGGATGATATTAGCTGAGGGTTTTTCATATATAGCCTTTATTATGTTGAGGTGTGTTCCTTCTAAACCTACCTTGTTGAGAGTTTTTCTCATGAATGGTAATTGTACTTTGTCAACTGCTTTTTTTTCCATCTATTGAAATGATCATATGGTTCTTATCTTTTCTTTTATTAATACAGTGTATCATGTTGATTGATTTGTGAATATTAAAGCACGCTTGCAACCCAGGAATAAATCCCATTTGATCTTAGTGAATGATTCTTTTTTTTTTTTTAATTTTTTTTTCAACGTTTATTTATTTTTGGGACAGAGAGAGACAGAGCATGAACGGGCGAGGGGCAGAGAGAGAGGGAGACACAGAATCGGAAACAGGCTCCAGGCTCTGAGCCGTCAGCCCAGAGCCCGACGCGGGGCTCGAACTCACGGACCGCGAGATCGTGACCTGGCTGAAGTCGGACGCTTAACCGACTGCGCCACCCAGGCGCCCCTGAATGATTCTTTTAGTGTCGGATTTGATATGTTAGTATTTTGTTGAGAATATTTGTACCCATGTTAATCATGGTGTCTTTATATGAAGTCTTTTTCTGGTTTTGGTAGTAGGGGAATACTGGCCTCATAGAATTATCTTGAAAGTTTTCCTTCTAGTTCTATTTTTTAGAATAGTATGAGAAGAATAGGTATTAACCTTTCTTTAAATGTTTGGCAGAATTCACCTGTGAAGCCATCTGGCTCTGGGCTTTTGTTTTTTGGGAGATTTTTGACTACTGATTCAATTTTCAAACCTCAGGGATCTGGTAAGTTGGGGACCTGCACTGGTCCTCTGAGAAAGGAACTCATTATTCTGGGACTGATGCTGGTTTGATCCAGAAGGATAGTCATGCCAGAGCATAGGGGTATGGATTTGGAGCAATCAGGCTAAAGGTCCAGTTAGCTCCCTTCACCAGGTATTTCTGTGCCTATGCTGAGGGATGGGGAAAGGAAATGGTACCCACCAGTTCTTTTGTTCCCAGAGAGGCAATGCCACACCACAGATGCACTCCAAAAAGAATGAGCAGTCTCTCCATATGCCACTTAGGTGATCCACAGATCAGCAGCCTGCTCCAGTGTTGTTTGACTACCTCTACTCCAGGCGTAAGGCAGTGTCTTCAGGTCTCTACCCCAGTCAAGCCTGCCAACATCTCAAATTCCAGTGTTTGAGCCTTGCTGATTGCAAAAACTCATGAAACTCAATTCCTCTCATTTTACCAGCCAATGGCTTTGGGGAAGTGTTCTCCTTGTGTATATCACTGTTCTCTCCACTCTTTCCTACCTTTCTCCAGGACCAGGGCTCCCTTCCCTCTGCAGCACTCACAATCTGTTTCTCCCTCAAACCATGTCTCCCACTTCCTACCATCTTTGAAGTGGCTTCTTCTCTCCCTATAGATTTTCACTTTGTTCTGTCAGTCCTCAGGTCAATTTATTGAATATTCAAACTGATTTTAGAGGTATCTAGCTGTGTTCAAGGGAGAGGCAAGCCTAGGGTCCGCCTACTATGCCATCATCTTAGTTTCCCCCTCTTTTAGTTTCTTCTTAAAGCCAAATGGTTCATATGGTGAGCCTTTTCCTATACCTCCACCTGAAGTTAATCATGCTCATTTGTGCATTTATTCAAAAAGCATGTACTAAGTACTCATTTTGTGTACAGCTTAACACCAAGAGATGAGTAAGCAGCATTGATCATGTGCACATGTCAGAGCTGGAGATCAGGATGGCATTTCTAGGCATATGACACTCCCATCCCCTTTTCATGGTGGAAGGACATCTGTAAGACATAACTTCCTAAACTCTACTCCAACTTGGACACAATAGATTGGATTTGAGGGTAAGGAGGGAGAATGGCTGACACAAAATTGGTCAATCACAATTATTCCCTGGGAATTTGGAATTGAGAATGGGAAAGGAAGAGTTTGTTTCCCTCCATATAATACAGTGTAGATATCAAAGCTGTTTTCTGCTAAGTAGCAGCTACTGCAAAAATAAAGAATGAAGCAGACTTACAAGGAGAAGTGGAGATAAAATGAAACAGATAACCTCTTAAGTTTTCTTCCACACCTGAGTTATTGTATCTAGTCTTTTTGAGTCCCCAAATTTTCCCTGCTTATGACTTTCATGAAATACTCCATATCCCTGTGGTCTTATAATAAATCTTCCCTTTTGCTTAAGTTAGCTCCAGTGTGCTTCTGTTGCTTACAGTTAAGTATTAACATGGCGTCCTTGCCCATAAGTAGATCTCAACTTAGTAAGACAGACTGAAAAATACATTATATGATAATGGTGTGGCAGGACTGAGTTCTTAAGCCAGGAATTGTACTTGTTTTATTCATTCCTGTATCCCTGACACATTGTAGCAGCTCAATGGAATGTATGTTGACTCTAAAACTATATGAGTGAAAGGAGAACAGTGGAACTTTGAACAGGTTTCTCAACTACTCTTTCTCCAGGTTACTCCTCTGAAGGGTTTGAATTAGAAATTATTTTGTTTAAGTCTTTATTGTACAGAAGAGAAAGCAAAGGCCCAGAAAGGTAAAAACCATTTGCCCAAATTCACACAGCTAGTTAGAACTGAAAATACAATTCATCTCTCCCAGCTCTGAAGCCAAATGCTTTCCATTGCCTTGTGATATTCCCTTCCGGCTGAACCAATAGGTTCCATTAACCCAAAACCCCCAAAGTCGGCCTCCCCTATTTAAAACTGCCTCAGTGGGTTCATAATACGCCATATGGGAAACTCTCAAAAAGGAAACTCCTGGAGTTGATCATCACTGGGCTTGTCTAGTCAGAGAGACCACTCAATAAATGGGGGAGGAGCCACTCACAGCTGGTACTTCTTGGTTTTACTGTCCAGCGAAATGGGATTTTTCTCTGCCCTTGCCAGTCATAGGAATAAATGAGAATTGACTACCCAACACTATTGGGTAAAAACATTCTCTCAAAATCAATGATTGTGGAAGGCATTATCTGAGTGGGACCTGGAAAGGACTTAAAACTAATAGGCCTGCTAATCAAGATACACAAAGAAAAAAATCTACATTAAAAAGGAAGGAAAAGGAATAGTAACCACCATCCTAAATGTTGGGTAAGGAGAGGCAGAGATATAAGATGTGAGAGGACCAGAACACTAGAATTAAATTATTGTCAAAGTACTGACTTTTGTATTGGTGGTGGTAGGTGGTGGTTGTTTTTCACATTCTTAAAAATAAGTAAACAAGTAAATTAATAAAAGAGGCCCACATATGGATCAGGTGAGAGTGTGTCATGAACAAAGAATTGTGAATAATCTAATTCTGTGCAACTAAGGTCCATAGACAAGAAAGAATAAAAGAAAGAGTAATTATGGTGTCAAAGAAATAATCTTTATTATTTCTCTCAAACCAGAAAATAAACATTTCATGACATTCCAAATATTTTTTAGTTTTGTTATTATTATACCTGTTGTGACAATTACTTTGTTAACTGTCAGGTAGAAAATAAATATCTACTTAATTTGTTTAATATCTAAGCTAAGCTATGCATGCTGATAAGTTAGTATCAGACTTAATTTAGAGAACACTTTATTAGAAGCAATAATGACTGACCTAGTACTAGAAGACACTCTGTGATAAATATGGGCTTCCCTGGGGGTGCCTGCCTGGGTTGCTCTGTTGGTTGAGCTTCCAACTCTTGGTTTTGGCTCAGATCATGATCTCATGGTTTGTGGGTTCAAGTCCCATGTCAAGCTCTCTGCTGGTGGTGCTGAGCCTGCTTGGGATTCTCTCTCTGTCTACCCCTCCCCCATTCATGCTCCCTCTCCCTCTCTCGAAATAAATAAACTTTTTAAAAAGGGAGGGGGGAAACCTTGGGCTTCCTGTGGGTAGCTTATACCAGACTGAAATACTAAAATTTGCTTTCGTTTCAGTTATATAATTAAGGACAGACTTTTTCAGGTCCTTCAATGTTTTTTAAATGAAAAAGAACATATATTTCTAAGACTTTGAGAAATAGGATTCAAGAAGCAAACAAAGAAAGAAAACAAGAATCAACTTATTAAGAAAGTTGGAGATGAAGGGCACTTGGTTGGCTCAGTCAGTTCAGTGTCCAACTCTATTTCAGCTCAAGTCATGATCTCACAGTTTGTGAGTTAGAGCCCCACACCTGGTTCTGTGCTGACAGCTGGGATCCCCTCTCTCCCTCTCTCTCTTTCTGCCCCTCCCAAGCTCATTCTCTCTCTCTTTCTCTCTCAAAATAAATAAATGAACACTTTTTAAAAAAGAAATATGGAGATGAGTTTTGAATAGCAACAAAGCTGCCTTGTTAACACTTTACATTTTAGTGTTAATTGATTGCCTGTCACTTGATTAACCCATGTTCTGTAATCTGCCCTAGAGATCACTGCTTTGTTAAAAACAGTAACATAAATGAGTCTAATAAAATATTAACATTTACAGACTCCTGGTTTAGGAAATATGGGATCCTTTGTGCTATTTCTGCAAGTCTGAAATTATTCCAAATAGCAAGTTTGTAAGTAAATAAATAAGGCAAAATTTAATATAGAATTTGATATGCCAAAGGAGAAAGATAGCAATTAATTTGAAAGGCTCATTCAAAAACTTAGACATCAGTAATCAAGCATTATTTTTATGAAGATAAAAGAACGACAGCTTTCAAGAGAATGTAAGAGACTTCTAGAATTATCCCAAGGTTGTACACAGTTACCTGTAAAACCATAAGCCAGAGTTCAGGTCATGGAGAGACTTCCTTTAGTGTCCTAGTAATCATGCAATAGTGAGGAGCATTTAGAATGAATTCAGATAATTCATTCAGAATTCAGAAAATTAGACAATCTCTGTGTCATCAAATCCTCTAGATTGAATATAGATAAGAAATGGATACTTCTTGGTAAATAAAATTTCACAGTGCAAGGGTGGATGAGATACATTTGAAGAGAATCTGCAGCAAAGGCTACTAAATCTCTCCAAAGAAATGTACTGCCAATGGCCTTTGGAAAACACAAATCCTGAGATGAGGCAATACTAGGAAAATGCTAACTTTGTTAAAATAGTTTTTCTCACTGCACTTTGAATACAAGTTTAGTCTATTTTTATTGTTGTTGTTGTTATTGGCTGTTAGCCTTTGTTTTTTAGAGTAAATGAGGAGGAAAATATTTCATCTCCTTCTAATAACAAAAGAAAAAAACAACAATGGATTAAGACCTGTCACAAGGATAAAATGGTGGATTACCTCCTCTCCTTGTTCAATCACTTTGGAATTAACATGAGAATCACAAATTTTTTTACGAAGTTTTTTTGTGAATGGATGTTGTATTTTGTCAAATGCTTTTCCTGCATCTATTGAAATAATCATGTGGTTTTTATCCTCTTATTGATGTGATGTATTTGTTGATTGGTTTGTGAATATTGAAAGACCCTTGCATCCCAGGAGTAAAGAAATCCCACTTGATAATAGTGAATGATTTTTTTTTTATTTTTTAAATGTTCATTTATTTTTGAGAGAGAGAGACAGAGTGTGAGCAGGGGAGTGGCAGAGAGAATGGAAGACACAAAACTCAAAGCAGGTTCCAGGCTCTGAGCTGTCAGCACAGAGCTTAATGCGGGGCCTGAACTCATGAACGTGAGATCATGACCAGAGCTGAAGTCAGACGCTTAACCAACTGAGCCACCCAGATCCCCCTATGAATGATTTTTCAAATGTATTATTGGATTCAGCACGCTAGTATTTTGTTGAGGATTTTTGCACTGTGCTAGATATTGGCCTGTATTTCTCTTTTTTTGGTGTTTGTTTTTTTTTTTAAATCTGGCTTTGATATGAGGATAATTCTGGCCTCATACAATAAATTTGAAAGTCTTTCTTCCTCTTCTATTTTTGGAATAGTTTGAGAAGAATAAGTATCAAATCTTCTTTAAATGTTTGGTAGAATTTGCCTATAAAGCTGTCTGGTCCTGGACTTTCATTTGTTGGAAATTTTTTGTTTGATGATTCCATTTCATTGCAGGTAATTGGTCTGTTCAAATTTTCTGTGTATTTCTGCTTCAGTTTTGGTAGGTTATATATTTCTGGGAATTTATCCATTTTTTCTAAGTTGTCCAAAGTAGCAATATATAGTTTTTCATAATATTCTCTTGTAATTGTTTGTCTTTCTGTGGTGTTGGTTGTCATTTCTCCTCTTTATTCATGACTTTGTTTATTTGAGTCCTTTTTTTAATGAGTCTGGTTAGAGGTTTATTGAATTTGTTCATATTTTCAAAGAACCAGCTCCTGGTTTCATTGATCAGTTCTATTGGTTTTCTTTAGTTTCTATATTATTTATTTCTGTTCTAATTATTTCCTTCTGGGTTTAGGTTTTGTTGTTGTTCTCTTCCTAGCTTCTTTAGGTGTATAGTTACGTTGTTTATTTGAACTTTTTCTTGTTTCTTTGAGGTAGGTCTATATTGCTATAAACTTCCTTCTTAGTACTGGTTTTACCACAGTTCAAAGATTTTGGACTGTTGTGTTTCCATTTTCACTCGTTTCCATGTAATTTTTAATTTCTTCCTTGATATCTTAATTGAGTCATTCATTCTTTAGTAGTGTGTTATTTAACTTCCATGTATTTGTGCTCTTTCCAGATTTTTTCTTGTGGTTGACTTTTAGTTTCACAGTGTTATGGTGAGAAAAGATGCATAGTATTACTTCGATCTTGAATTTGTTGGGACTTGATTTGTGGTATAATATGTAATCTATTCCATGTGAGAATGTTCAATGTGCACTTTAAAATAATGTGTATTCTGCTGTTTTAAGATGGAATGACCTGAATACATGCATTAAATCCACCTTGTCCTGTGTGTCATTCAAAGTAACTCCTTCTTTGTTGATTTTCTGTTTGGATGATGATCTGTCTATTGATGTAAATGGGGTGTGAAAGTCTTAATTAGTTCCTTTATGTTTGGTTGTTGTTTTTTTATTCTTTTATGAATTTGAGTGCTTCCACTTTGGGTGCATAAATATTTACAATTGTTTTATCTTCTTGTTGGATTATCACCTTTATTATGATATAGTGCCCTTCTCCATCTCTTTTTACAGTCTTGCTTTAAAGTCTATTTTGTCTGATATAAGTATTGTTACCCCAGCTTTCCTTTGACATATATTTGCATGATGAATGTTACTCCATTACCTCGCTCAATTGGCGGGTGTCTTTAGATCTGAAATGAGTCTCTTCTAGGCAGCATATATATAGGTCTTGTGTTTTGAACTATTCTATCATCCTATGTCTTTTGATTGGAGCATTTAGTCCATTTATATTCAAAGTTATTATTGATGGGGATGTACTTATTTTCATTTTGTTATTTGTTTTATGGTTGTTTTTGTAACTCTTCTCTCTTATTCTTTCGATATCTTCTCTGATGGTTTGCTGGCTTTTTTATTTTTTAGTGATCTCCTTGGATTTCTTCTTGAATTTTTGCATAGGTAAGACTGTTTTTGATTTGTGGTTTCCATTAAGTTTGTATATAACATTCTCTGCAAATAGCAGTCTGTATTATGTTGATAGTTGCTTGTGTTTAAACTCACTCTTTACTCCTCTCCCAACCATGTTTTGGGGTTATTGTGCCATAATTTACATTTTTCAATTTTATGAATTCCTTGACTTTTTTTATGTATATAATTAATCTTACTATTTTTTTGTGCTTCCTACTTTTCTTAGTCATACTTATGGTTTTTCTTTTATATTCAGAGAGCTTGTTTCATGGTCATAAATTCTGTTAACATTTTTTGGGGGGAATTCTTTATCTCTCCTTTTATTCTGAATGAAAGCCTTGCTGTATACAGTATTCTTGGCTGCAGGGTTTTTTTCTTTCATTATTTCAAGTACATCATGCCACTTCCTTCTGGCCTGCAAAATTTCTGCTACAAAATTAGCTGGTTGCCTTATGGGATTTCCCTTGTACGTAACAATTTTCTCTTGTTGCTTTAAAAAAAACATTTGTTACTACCTTTCACCATTTTAATTACTATGTATCTTGGACTGGACCTCCATGGGTTGATTTTATTGGATGATCTCTGTGCCTCCTGTATCTGGATTTCTGTTTCTTTTTCCAGATTCAGGGACTTTGCAGCTATTATTTATTCAATAAAATTTTATGCCCTCTTTTCTTTCTCTGCTCCTTCTGGGATCCCTATAACATGAATGTTGTTATGCTTGATGGTGTTGTTGAGTTCAATTAATCAATTTTCATTGTTTACTATTATCTTTTTCTCTCTCTTGTTCAGCTTGATTGCTCTCCAATACTCTATCCTCCAAGTATCTGATCCATTTTTCTGCTCCCTATAGTCTAGTATTTATGCCCTCTAGTATATTTTTAATTTTGGTTTGAGTTCTTGATTCTCTATTATTATTTTTTTATGTATTCTATCTCTTTGTTAAGGGTCTCACTGAAGGCCTCCATTCTTTTCTCAACTCTAGTGAGTATTTTTATGACCATTACTGTAAATCCTCTATCAGGCATATTACTTACCTCCATTTCATTTAGCTCCATTGGTGTGATTTTGTTTCATTCTTTCATTTGAGACATATTCTTCTTTCTCTAATTTTGTCTAACTTTCTGTGTCGGTTTCTTGTTAGAAAAGTCAGCTATATCTCCTGCTTTGAAAGTAGTGGCATTATGAAGAAGAGGTTCTATAGTGCTCTATAGTGCAATGTCTCCTGTTCACTTAAACCTGGTACTCAAGGCTATCTCCTACATGTGTTGAATACATTTAACAAAGTACAACATACATTCATGATAAAAAACCCTCAACAAGATAGGTCTAGAGAGAATATACGTCAACATAATAAAAGTAATACATGAAAAACCCACAGTGAACATCACACTGAATTGGAAAAAACAGAGCTTTTCCCCTAAGGTCAGGAACAAGACAAGGATGTGCGTTCTCACTACTGTCATTCAACATAATACTGAAAGTACTAGCCACAGCAATAAACAAGAAGAAATAAAAGGCCTCCAAATTCTCAGGAAAAAGTAAAGCATTCAGTATTTGCAGATAACATGATACTCTATATAGAAAACCCAAAGACTACACTAAAAATTACTAGAACTGGTTAATGAATTCAGGAAACTAGCAGGACACACATTCAGAAATCAGAAATCAGAAATCAGTTGTATTCTTATAAGCTAATAGTGAAAGAAATTAAGAAAACAATCTCATTTAAAATTGCACCAAAAGTAGCATAATATTTAGGAATAAACTTCACAAAAACTGTGAAAGACCTGTACTCTGAAAAGTACAAAACACTAATTAAAAAATTGAAGACAACACCAAGAAATGGAAACATATTTGATGTCAATGGAATGTGAGAATAAATATTGTCAAAATGTCTATACAACCTACACATTTAATGGAATCCCAATCAAAATACCAGCAGGATTTTTCACAGAGCTAGAACAAACAATCCCAAAATTTGCATGGAACCACAAAAGATTTGGATAGCCAAAACCATCTTGGAAAAAGAAAAACAAAACTGGGATTATCACAATTCCAGACTTCAAATTATATTATAAAGCTGAATTAATCAAAAGAGTATGGCACTGGTATTAAAATAGACACATAGGTCAATGGAAAAGAATAGAAAACCCCAGAAATAAACCCACATTTATATGGTTAAATTAACTTTTGGCAAAACAGAAAAGAATATATAATGTAGAAAAGTCTCTTTAACAAATGGTTTTGGGAAAGCTGGATAGCTATATGCAAAAGAAAGATACTGGACCACTTTCTTACACCATACACCAAATAAATTCAAAATGTATTAATGAGTCCAATGTGAGACCTAAAACCATAAAAATCCTAGAGTAGAGCATAGGCAGTAATTTCTCTGACATCAGCTATAGCAACATTTTTCTAGATATGTCTCCATCAAAATAAAAAGCTTCTTGGGGCACCTGGGAGGCTCAGTCAGTTAAGCATACAATTCTTAATTTCAGCTCAGATCATGATCTCATGGTTTTGAGATCGAGCTCAGCATTGGGCTCTGCACTGGGTGTGGAACCTGCTTAAGATTCTCTCTCTCTCCATCTGCCCCTCCCCTGTTCACATGTGCATGTGCTCTCTTTCAAAAAAAAAAAAAGCTTCTTCACAGTGAAGGAAGCAATCAACAAAACTAAAAGGCAACATATGGAATGGGAGAAGATATTTGCAAATGACATATCTTATAAAGGGTTAGTATCCAAAATATATAAAGAACTTACCAAATCAACATCCAAAAATGAATAATCCAACTAAAAATGGACAGGCACATGAAGAGACATTTTTCCAAAGAAGACACACAGATGACCAAAAGACACATGAAAAGATGCTCAACATCACTCACCATCAGGGAAATGCAAATCAAAGCTACAATAAGATATCAGCTCACATTTTTCAGAATGACTAAAATCAATGACACAAGAACAACAGGTATTGGTGAGGATGTGGAGAAAAGGGAATTATCATACACTGTGGGAATACAAACTGGTGCAGCTACTCTGGAAAACTATATAGACACTCCTTAAAAAGTTAAAAATAGAACTATTATAGAACTATTCTATAATAGTTGCACTAGTTATTTACCCAAAGGATATAAAAAATACAAATTGAAGGGGTACATGCACCCTGATGTTTATAGCAACATTATCAACAATAAGGAAATTATGGAAAAAGCCTAAGTGTCCATTCACTTATGAATGGACAAAGAAGTGTTGTGTGTGTGTGTGTGTGTGTGTATGCATATATATTTCATATATATAATATATATGTAATGGAATAGTACTCAGCCTTAAAAAAGAATGAAATTTTGCCATTTGCAATGATGTGGATGGAGCTAGAGTGTATTATGCTAAGTGAAATAAGTCAGTCAAAGAAAGACAAATACTATATGATTTCATTCATATGTGGAATTTAAGAAACAAAACAAACAAGCAAAGGGAAAAAAAGAGAGAGAGAGGCAAACCAAGAAGTAGATGCTTAGCTGTAGAGACAAATTGATGGTTACCAGAGGGGAAGTAGGTGGATGGATGGGTTAAATAGGTGATGGAGATTAAGGAGCGCAGTTGTGATGAGCATCAGGTGTTGTCTGAACGCCTTGAATCACTATACTGTACACTTGCAACTAAAGTTATGCTGTATGTTAACTAACTGAAATTTAAATAAAAACTAAAAAGTATTTTAAAAAATAAATTAAAAATAATCCAATAGGCTGGCCGCAACTTAATAACTTTTCTTCTTGTAAGCTCAAAGAGCAACACAGTCATAGAATTCTCACTGCCTTTTATGTTGTGAATAAATTTCCTCTGAAATTGTAGGTGACTTCTAATACAGTGGCAATGTGGGATGGGAGATGTCCATGGGGTAAAAAAGTACTTACCAAGAAAGCAAAAATAAAAATGGCGTGCCTGGGAAGATGGCCCAATGTAGCTCATGGAGTTCCAGCCATGGCACCAGCAGCCAGTAGTAGAGGGATTTTCTGTATACCTGAGAGTGGTCCAGAGGTGGTACAGGACCATAAGAAGAGAGCTTGGCTTTCATGTGTGAGCATAAGCCTGTGGGTGGACAAGGGGTGTGGGTCTGGCTTAGCTGAAAATAAGTTTCTGCAAACTGGTGAAATGGACACAAGGAAAAATTGATTCTAGTTATAGAAAGAAAGTTCTATTTATTGTCCACACAGATTTGAGGTCAGAAGTGCAAAACTACTTTATTGTAACAGTTTTTTCTAGACCCCTTTTTTTCCCCATCACCATCCCAGAAAAAAAGTTCCACAAAAATCTGGGTTTCCAGAAACATGGAGAAGGGCAATGGGGTCATAAAAGACAAAGGTTGGTGAGATATTCCCTTTGGCTGTTCTTTCTCCCTTGGCCTTGTGAATACTAATTCTCTAATTTTATGTGGTAAATATTCAGTGAGCAAAGAATTCAACTTCTCTCTCTCTGATTTCCCCAGAGAAAGGTTTCTCTCTATGAAATGATTAACCACACTCCCCTCTTACAGTCTTCAGTGTGTGGGTGGGTGCCTTGTCTTGTATAAGTTTCTGTTATGTGATGTCTGAAAAAATGGAAAATGAGGTCCAGAGAGAGAGAGAGAGAGAGAGCACAACAGATGGAGGGAAATCAGCTCACTTATCAGAGGAAGTTTCCAAAATCTTTTTCCTTTCCTTTTTTTTCTTTCTTTTTTAAATGAGAAAATACGTTCACTGATCAATGTTTATGGTCACATATCATGGTTTTGGAAGAAAGCCTGGGTTAAAATTCTCTGTAGGCTGATCTGCATTCACTATGAAAAAGGATATAGAATATAAGAATGAGATAGTCTATTTTACAAGATATTCATGAATTTCTGAAGAAGGATTTGGGAACAACTTACTGATACATTGAGAAGGTACATAAAGTGCTAATAGGACACCACTCCTCAACACAGTCACAAGTTGTCGTCTACTGGTACTTCTCCATCTGCCCATGGCATCTCTTTCCCTGGTCACCACTACTTTTATCCAGGTATCATCTGTTGACATGACTTCAAGCTTTAGAGGAACAAGAAAGGGGAGGGCAGAAGGGGAGATTAGGATACCTGGCACCAAGTAATAAACACCAGATGCTTTGAAAGGAGAGGACTTTTATGGATTTTTAAATACGCATGTAACAGCAGAGCTGGGAGGGCACTACCTTTACTTCCTTCCCACTCTACTTCCTTCTGCCTCTACCCATCTGTCTTCCCTGAAATCTGGGATCCCCCTAGGCAATTCTCTCATTTGTCAAATCTACTTTCTTCTGGTCATTCTGACTAATAAAGATTCCTGGGTGAGAATCTGGAAGAGTGAATGTATCTTTCCCAGAAGTTGATAGCGAGGTCTTAGTCTGGGAGTCCTCACAGAAATTACCTTAATTCATATTTCAAAACTGTCTCCTGAGTTCAGCCCTTCTGATGATTTAGGGAAGCACCTGGTATAGAGTTGGCTCATTGGGTTAAAAATCAGATCCCAGAGGCTGGGGAAGATGGCAGCTTAGGAGGATGTTGGGCTCACCTCATCCTGCTGATCACTTAGATTCCACCCATATCTGCCTAAATAAACCAGAAAACCACCAGAAGACTAGTAGAGTGGACTCTCCAGAGCCAAGCATAGACAAGAGGCCCACAGAAGAGGGTAGGAAGGGCGGAGAGGTGGGACATGCTACACGGACTGGCAGCAAGGAGCTGGGGCAGTGGAGGGGCAGCCCACCCAGCAAGGTGGAATCCCAAAGTCTGGCTTCCAAAGTGGAGGGGCTGGACTGTGTGTGTTCTGACAGCCAGAAGGAGTTAACATCTGGAATGTTGTAAGTCAACAGTTCTGCCCGGAGCATGGGAGGGCGAGAGGACAACAGGAGGGAGAGGTGTTGAGCCCTGGAACAGAGCTCAGCTCAGCGGGGAACAAATGTGCTGGCCAGCGCCATCTCCCTCTCCCATCCCCCAGCCAAAATCCCAAAGGGAACGAGTTCCTGGAACCGAAGATGCTTGCACGTACAAACACCCAACGCTGTGCTTCTGTGGATCCATCCCTCAGATGGGTCTGCCTCCCTCCCAGTGCTGCAGGGTCCCTCCCGCAGGGGACCACCAATGGCAAACCAAGCTAAGCCCGCCCCTCCTGCCCCTGTGTACCTTGTGGATCCACCCTGGCTAATACTCCAGATCCCATCAAAGCAGCACCACAAGCCTGGCAGTGTGCAAGTAGCCCAGACAGGGGCCACACCACTCCATAGTGAGTCCTGTGGGAGAGGGGAAGATAAAGTACACACCAGTCTGACTGTGGCCCCAGCGGTGAGCTGGAGACAGACATCAGGTCTGACTGCGGCCCGGCCCACCAACACAAGTTACTCCAGACAGCACAGGGGAAGTGCCCTGTAGTTCCGTGCCACCCCAGGGACTATCCAAAATGATGAAACAGAAGAATTCTCATCAAAAGAAACTCCAGGAAGTAGCGACAGCTAAGGAATTGATCAAAAATGATTTAAGCAATATAACAGAAGAAGAATTTAGAATAATAGTCATAAAATTAATCTCTGGGCTTGAAAAAAGTATAGTGGACAGCAGAGAATCTAATGCTACAGAGATCAAGGGACTAGAAAATAGTCTTGAGGAGCTAAAAGATGCTATAAATGAGGTTCAAAATAAAATGGAGGGGACCACAGCACAGATTGAAGAGGCAGAGGAGAGAATAGGTGAATTAGAAGATAAAATTATGGAAAAAGAGGACTGAGAAAACGAGACATAAAAAAAATCCAGGTATAAGGGGAGAATGAGAGAACTACGTTATGCAATCAAATGGAACAATATCCATATCATAGGAATTCCAGAAGAGGAAGAGAGAGAGAAAGGGGCTGAAGGTGTACTTGAACAAATCATAGCTGAGAACTTCCCTGATCTGGGGAAGGAAAAAGGCACTGAAATCCAAGAGGCACAGAGAACTCCCTTCAGATGTAACTTGAATCAATCTTCTGCATGACATATCATAGTGAAACTGGCAAAATACAAGGATAAAGAGAAAATTCTGAAAGCAGCTAGGGATGAACAGGCTCTAACTTATAAAGGGAGACTGATAGGACTAGTGGCAGAACTATCTACTGAAACTTGGCAGGCCAGAAAGGAATCTTCAATGTGATGAACACAAAAAATGTGTAGCTGAGAATCCTTTATCCAGCAAGTCTGTCACTCAGAATAGAAGGAGAGATAAAGGTCTTCCCAAACAAACAAAAACTGAAGGAATTAATCACCACTAAACCAGCCCTACAAGAGATCCTAAGGGGGATTCTGTGAGTGAAATGTTGCAAGGACCACTAAGTACCAGAGACAACGCTACAAGCATGAAACCTACAGATATCACAATGACTCTAAATCCATGTCTTTCAATAATAACACTGAATGTAAATGGACTAAATGCTCCAACCAAAAGACATAAGGTATCAGCATGGGTAAAAAAACAAGACCCATCTATTTGCTGTCTACAAGAGACTCCTTTTAGACCTGAGGACACCTTCAGATTGAAAGTGAGGGGATGGAGAACTATCTATCATGCTACTGGAAGTCAAAAGAAAGCTAGAGTAGCCATACTTATATCAGACAAACTAGACTTTAAATTAAAGGCTGTCAAAAGAGATGAAGAAGGGCATTATATCATAATTACAGGGTCTACCCATCAGGAAGAGCTAACAATTATAAATGTCTATGTGCTGAATACGGGAGCCCCCAAATATATAAAACAATTAATTGCAAAGATAAGCAACCTTATTGATAAGAATGTGGTAATTTCAGGGGACTTTAATCCTCCACTTACAACAATGGATAGAATATATAGACACAGGATCAATAAAGAAACAAGGGTCCTGAATGATACATTGGATCATATGGACTTGACAGATATATTTAGAACTCTGCATCCCAAAGCAACAGAATAGACTTTCTTCTCGAGTGCACATGGAACATTCTCCAAGATAGATCACATGCTGGGTCACAAAATAGCCCTTAATAAGTACAAAAGAATTGAGATCATACCATGTACACTTTCAGACCACAATGCTATGAAACTTGAAATCAACCACAGGAAAAAGTCTGGAAAACCTCCAAAAGCATGGAGGTTAAAGAACACCCTACTAAAGAATGAGTGGGTCAACCAGGCAATTAGAGAAGAAATTTAAAAATATATGGGAACCAATGAAAATGACAATACAACAATCCAAACGCTTTGGGATGCAGCGAAGGCAGTCCTGAGAGGAAAATACATTGCAATCCAGGCCTATCTCAAGAAACAAGAAAAATCCTAAATACAAAATCTAACAGCACACCTAAAGGAAATAGGAGAACAGCAAAGACACCCTAAACCCAACAGAAGGAGAGAAATAATAAAGATCAGAGCAGAAACAAACAATATAGAATCTAAAAAAACTGTAGAGGAGATCAATGAAACCAAGAGTTGGTTTTTTGAAAAAATAAACAAAAATTGATAAATCTCTAGCCAGACTTCTCAAAAAGAAAAGGGAGATGACCCAAATAGATAAAATCATGAATGAAAATGGAATTAATACAACCAATCCCTCAGAAATACAAGCAATTATCAGGGAATGCTATGAAAAATTATATGCCAACAAACTGGACAACCTTCAAGAAATGGACAAATTCCTAAGCACCACACACTTCCAAAACTCAAACAGGAAGAAATAGAAAGCTTGAACAGACCCATAACCAGCGAAGAAATTGAATCAGTTATCAAAAATCTCCCAACAAATAAGAGTCCAGGACCAGATGGCTTCCCTGGGGAATTCTACCAGACATTTAAAGCAGAGATAATACCTATCCTTCTCAAGCTGTTCCAAAAAATAGAAAGGGAAGGAAAACTTCCAAACTCATTCCATGACACCAGCAATCTTTGATTCCCAAACCAGAGAGAGCCCTAGCATAAAAAGAGAACTACATGCCAATATCCCTGATGAATCTGGATGCAAAAATTCTCATTAAGATAGTAGCAAATCGAATTCAACAGCATATAAAAAGAATTATTCACCAGGATCAAGTGGGATTCATTCCTGGGATGCAGGGCTGGTTCAACATTCGCAAATAAATCAACGTGATACATCACATTAATAAAAGAAAAGATAAGAACCATATGATCCTGTCAGTCAATGCAGAAAAAAGATTTGACAAAACTCAGCATCCTTTCTTAATAAAAACCCTCCACTTTGGATAGAAGGAACATACTTAAAGATCATGAAAGCCATTTATGAAAAGCCCAGAGCTAAATTCATCCTCAATGGGGAAAAAATGAGAACTTTCCCCCTGAGATCAGGAACACAACAGGGATGTCCACTCTCACCACTGTTGTTTAACATAGAGTTGGAAGTGCGAGCATCACCAATCAGACAACAAAAGGAAATCAAAGGCATCAAAATTGGCAAAGATGAAGTCAACCTTTCACTTTTTGCAGATGACATGATACTATACATGGAAAACCTGACAGACTCCACCAAGAGTCTGCTAGAACTGATACATGAATTCAGCAAAGTCTCAGGATACAAAATGAGTGTACAGAAATCAGTTGCATTCTTATACACTAACAATGAAGCAACAGAAAGACAAATAAAGAAACTGCCCCATTCACAATTGCACCAAGATGCATAAAACACCTAGGAATAAACCTAACCAAAGATGTAAAAGATCTGTATGCTGAAAACTATAGAAAGCTTATGAAGGAAATTGAAGAAGACTTAAAGAAATGGAAAAACATTCCATGCTCATGGATTGGAAGAATAAATATTGTTAAAGTGTCAATACTACCCAAAGCTATCTACACATTCAATGCAATCCCAATCAATATTGCACCTGCATTCTTCTCGAAGCTAGAACAAGCAATCCTAAAATTTGTATGGAAACACAAAAGGCCCCAAATAGCCAAAGTAATATTGAAGAAGAAGACCAAAGTGGGAGGTATCACAATCCCAGACGTTAGTCTCTATACAAATCTGTAATCATCAAGACAGCATGGTATTGGCACAAAAACAGACAAATAGACCAATAGAATAGAATAGAAACCCCAGAGTTAGACCCACAAAAGTATGGCCAACTAATCTTTGACAAAGCAGGAAAGAATATCCAATGGAAAAAAGACAACCTCTTTAACAAATGGTGCTGGGAGAACTGGACAGCAACATGTATAAGAATGAAACTAGACCACTTGCTTACACCATTCACAAAAATAAACTCAAAGTGGATAAAGGACTTGAATGTGAGACAGGAAACCATCGAAACCCTAGAGGAGAAAGCAGGAAAAAACCTCTCTGACCTCAGCTGCAGCAATTTCTTACTTGACACATCCCCAAAGGCAAGGGAATTAAAAACAAAAATGAACTGTTGGGACCTCATGAAGATGAAATCTTCTGCACTGCAAAGGAAACAACCAACAAAACTAAAAGGCAACCAACGGAATGGTAAAAGATATTTGCAAATGACAATCGGACAAAGGGCTAGTATCCAAAATCTATAAAGAGCTCACCAAACTCCACACCCAAAAAACAAATAATCCAGTGAAGAAATGGGCAGGAAACATGAATAGTCACTTCTCTAAAGAAGACATCCAGATGGCCCACAGGCACATGAAAAGATGCTCAACGTCGCTCCTCATCAGGGAAATACAAATCAAAACCACACTCAGATACCACCTCATGCCAGTCAGAGTGGCTAAAATGAACAAATCAGGGGACTGTAGATGTTGGCGAGGATGCGGAGAAATGGGAACACTCTTGCACTGTTGGTGGGAATGAAACTGGTGCAGCTGCTCTGAAAAACAGTGTGGAGATTCCTCAAAAAATTAAAAATAGATCTACCCTATGACCCAGCAATAGCATTGCTAGGAATTTATCCAAGGGATACGGGAGTACTGATGCACTTTTACCCCAATAGCAGCACTTTCAACAATATCAAATTATGGAAAGAGCCTAAATGTCCATCAACTGATGAATGGATGAAGAAATTGTGGTTTATATACACAATGGAGTACTACGTGGCAATGAGAAAGAATGAAATATGGCCCTTTGTAGCAACGTGGATGGAACTGGAGAGTGTTATGCTAAGTGAAATAAGCTATACAGAGAAAGACAGATACCATATGTTTCACTCTTATGTGGATCCTGAGAAACTTAACAGAAACCCATGGGGGAGGGGAAGGGAAAAAAAACAAGGGGTTAGAGTGGGAGAGAGCCAAAGCATAAGAGACTCTTAAAAACTGAGAACAAACTGAGGGTTGATGGGGGGAGGGAGGGCAGGGAGCATGGGTGATGGGTATTGAGGAGGACACCTTTTGGGATGAGCACTGGGGTGTTGTATGGAAACCAATTTGACAATAAATTTCATATATTGAAAAAAATAAAATAAATAAAATAAAATATCTATGACTTACAAAAAAAAAACCAGGTCATATATTTTTAATTCTCTCATTTTGAAACAAATAAATTATGGCTAACATTTTTTTCATTATGTAATAGCTACATTCTCTACATCAATATCTTTTCCTTAAAAGTTAAGAATTTATTTTATATTTTAAATATATTTTATCATTATTACTAATCATTTTTATTTTGGTTTCTTTCTCATCTTTATTATCATTATGTTATTCATTTGTTACATAGCTAGGTCATTGTTTCAATTTTGTACTCGGCCCAACTCCCTGAGGTTTATTTACTATTTTTAAGTTTTTAATTTTAATTCCAGTATAGTTAACCCAGTGTAATATTAGTTTCAGGTGTAAAATATGGTGATTCAACACTTCTATACATTACTCAGTGCTCATCATGACAGGTGTAGTCTTTAATCCCCATTACCTTTTTAAACGTTTTTTTTTTTTTTTTTTTTTTTTTTTTTTTTTTTTTGGGACAGAGAGAGACAGAGCATGAACGGGGGAGGGGCAGAGAGAGAGGGAGACACAGAATCGGAAACAGGCTCCAGGCTCTGAGCCATCAGCCCAGAGCCCGACGCGGGGCTCGAACTCACGGACCGCGAGATCGTGACCTGGCTGAAGTCGGACGCTTAACCGACTGCGCCACCCAGGCGCCCCCCCATTACCTTTTTAACCCATCCTCCTATCCACCTCCCCTTTGGTGACCATCAGTTGGTTCTCTATAGTTAAGTCTGTTTTCTTGGTTTCTCTCTCTCTCTCTCTCTCTCTCTTTGCTCATTTGTATTGTTTTTTAAATTCCACATATGAGTGAAATCATATGGTATTTTTCTTTCTCTGACTGATTTATGTTGTTTAGTGTTGCACTCTCATTCCATCCATATTGTTGTAAATGGCAAGAATTCATTCTTTTTATGGCTGAATAATATTTCATTATATATATATTTATATAATATATGTCACATATATATAGATGTGATATATATCTTATTTATCCATTCATCTATCAACCCATCAAATATATTCAAAACCTTTTTCAGCAATTGTCTGCAGCTTTTATAACATTCCTTCAAAGAATTTCAGCAAAAGCAATATTACCATAATTAAACAAAAAAGAAATGACACTGTAGTTGAATAAGGTAAATTTTAGATTTAATTAGAACAGCCCAGAGATCTTTCACAACAAAAAATTGGTAAATGACAGTTGTTACCTTGGCTGTTTATATCATTATTTAACTGGCTTTCAGCTTTTTCAAATAGTTGTCCTTTCACATGATGAAAAGGACAACCAACGAGTGGCATTTTTAATAATAATTAAAATTTTTATTCTAAATGCCATTGTCACCCTTGGAAAAAGGGCACTTAGAATAAAAGTTGACCTGCAACTGACAATGTTGCATAGGAACATCATCCAGGAATCACTAAGTTTATGAATTAACAACCACCAGCTTTTAAAAGCTCTGTTATATATTACAATTGGTCATAACTGCAAGTTCTAAGAAAAGATAGTTGATTTCAAAAATAATCTTGATGAAGCAGAAGGTGAGGAAATAATGAAGGAAAATATTGATTAATTTTTCAAAAGAAATTAAATTTTTACATAAAAAATACACAAAGCCAAACGATACAATTTTGGAACATATGATAGACAGTGGGATTTTTTTTTCTTACTGTAGGATGAATTCTGTCAAATCAGTAAGAAAAAAGTGAATAATTCTATTGAAAATAGGATATTAATAGCTAGTTCAAGGCAATAAAAATGCAAATAGCCACCATACATGGAACAGATTTTTTCAGTTATACTCATAATTAAAGAAATGCAAACCAAAATAACAATACAGTATAAATGGCTGTCTTTATACCATTGTTACCAAATAAAGCTTGATAAAATTTGGTATTGGTGAAGTTTACCCAGCAGTCTCTTATGAGACTGATGGGAGGGTAAATTTATACAACCATTTTGGTGGGCAATTTAAATTTATCAAAATTTAAGATGTATATGTCCTGGAGCACTTGGGTGGCTCAGTTGGTTAAGTGTTTGACTTCAGCTCAGGTCATGATCTTGTAGTCCATGAGTTCCAGCCCCATGGCTGGCTCTGTGATGATAGGTCAGAGCCTGGAGCCTGCTTCAGATTCTGTGTCTCCCTCTCTCTCTGTACCTCCCTGCTCACACTCTGTCTCCCTCTTTCTCTCAAAAAATAAATAAACATTAAAAAATTAAGAATAAATAAAATGTATATGCCCTTTTCCAGGCAATTTACCAATTTACCCTATGTGTTTTTAAGTACATCTCTATCTATCGTTATCTATCATCATCATCTATCTATAGATGTTTATGTATAAGGATGTTTATTGCAGTACTTTGTAGGGCCAAAACAAATTGGGGAGGAGGGGGAAAATGTTTATAGACTAGATAATTTAAGGTATGTACATACTATGGAATATTTTACAGCTATTAAAACGAATGAGATAGATCTAAATATGCTCATGTGGAAAGCTCTACAAGTCAGATCATTAAATAAAATAGTGATATTCAAAACCATATACATAAACTCACACATATATAAACATATGTGTGGACACATATGTGTGTATAGGTATGTTATATATTTATATATGTATATTTATTTATAATGATTTCATTTTAGTATAAATGTGAAGGATTTATATTGCCCCTGTATATTGGAGATAGGTATAATCTGAAGTGAATAGAGTTTGCTTTGGAGTTCAAGCATCTTCATCCTGAGTAAACACTGAACACAAGGACCAATTTGTCATTTCATGACTCCAGGGAGTCACTGATCAAGGAGGTAGGTCCTGTTTAGCTGTAAAAAGTTCACCGATTTCAGTTGACCTAAATTTGAAGCACACATTACATTATGCTACAGATAAATTACCTTACATTACATTATTAAGGGTCAGCCTATTATATAATACACCAGTTTGAGAGTTTCAGTTTGACCTTGGGGAACATCTAAACATGAAGAACAAAGGCAAACCACACACACCCAGGTGAGTTTCATTGTTGAAACCATTGAAACTGGCTTGGATCCACCCGGCAGCAGGGAAGTGAAAATAGGTCCACACATCACCACCCACTCCCTGGCTGAGCCCCTCTCTACATTTAGATATGGTGGGGAGGGGTGCAATCTTGCACCTTAGTCCCTTGGTTTCTTGGGCATAATTTCTGGTGTGTATATTCTGTCTTGCTCTTCTTCCAACACAGGCATCACAAAAGGAAGGATCATCAATCTGGGCTTTCCAGAATGTGGCCACTGAGATTTCACCAACATTGCCTAAAAGTCTAAGAAATACTTTAACAAGGACACCACACATTGATGGTTTGGAGAAGTTACACCTTGAAAAAAAATAAGCTTGCAGAAGTTTATTATTTAATTGTTCTGTTCTGTCAATCTCCAAAGATAGTACATATGTTTGCTCAAAATAGATTAGAAACAGTTTTCCCAAGAACAAACCAGAAATAAGCTGAAAACTGTGTGGTACAAGTCACTTTTGGATGGAAAATGGATTATATTTGTTTTATACTAACCCACAGAACAAAAAATTTTAAAAAACAGGATTTTTTTTTTACATAAAAATTTGTTTGCTTCAAAAGTGTGAAAATTATTAGGCCATAGTAAATCATCATGATATGTTTAGTTGTAAACAAATTCAACTTAAAAATATATACAAGATAGAACTTTGCTTTTTGTTGTTGCTGTTTATTTTGTTTAAATTTTTCTGTCTTGTTTTCTTCCTTACCCCTTACTACCATTGCCTGCTAGCTTAATTCCTCCCACCTCCCTGCTTGCTTCCTTTTTTCCTTTCCTCATATCTGGAACTGCCCTTCCCTTGTTTTAGGATACATTATACATCTACTCCATGTCAAAAAATACAAAATACATCTACTCCATTCTCATCATTTTCGTAAGGGAACCCCAATTATGCCCAGAGAATAATACATCAGCTGCTCACAATTGGCTCAAAGAAAATGCAGTGATTCAATCCCTTTGCTGAAGGATTGATCTAGGAGGGAACTTGTGATCCAGTATTGGCCAATAAGACATAAAAGGAAGCATTCCGGGGACTATTCAAAAATATTTTCCTACCTGATAGAGTAAAGAGGCACAGATGGGTAAAGTTCTTTTTCTCCTTCACTCCCTTACTGCTTGGGACTGTTGTGGAGACACATGAAGCCTACATCTGTGGAACTGCTATCTTTTAATGTTAAATGATGTACACTTGGTAGATAGCCCAACTCTCTAAGCATGGCAGAGTAGAAGGACAAAAATAAGCTAGTCCTCAACAGTATCACAGAGTGGCTGAAATACTTTGGTCTCAGCTATCTCTGGACTTCTTAAGTAAACTAGAAATATCTTTATGCTTTAAGCTAAATTTTTCTGTTACTTGTAGCAAAAAAAAAATTTTAATATATACACAGGCTTAAAAATCAAGTGGGGAAAACTTAAATTGAACAGAAAAGTAATAATATTAATTATCATTACAGAAATATAATCAAAGAGCTTTGGCTACACAAAGGTTAAATAATCAGCCCTGCTCACAAGAGCAGGTGAGAGCTTACCTGAGAAGGGTCATAATGCTGGCCATGAAGGAGCCTCATGTCAGGTAACGAAGGTGAGAGATGTACCTGGGAAGTCACAGAGGGGCTTGCTGTCCAGGGAATAGAGAGGAGTTCAGTGTGGCTGAAAGGAGGTCTGGGAAGGTAAGATGAGGCCAGGTAATTGACTTGGCATGGCATGCTAAGAAGATATAATCTTATTCTTTGGATGACAGGGGGTGTGTGAATGTGTACATTCATAAACATTCAGACATGTAGATGCACACACCCTGTAAGGGTTAAATTCTAGTGTAGGGCTAATGCTTAGCTTGAAAAATAACAGCTTTGTGTTGACACTGAAGGTTAAGAGATAACAGCCTTGCTTTGCTCTGGTAAACTACACCTCATACTCTTGTAAATTAGGCTTCACCAATTAAGGAAACAAAAGTTCAAAGAAAAGAGCATCAGAGGCAGGGTCAAGGAGATCCACTGGCTGCAACTTAGAGGCAGAAAGTCTAAAGTAAACACCTCATTAGGCAACTGTTTCTAACTCATCTGGAAACTGTTTCTTTGTTCTGTTCCCAGGTGATGATAAAACAATGTGGGGGCGCCTGGGTGGCGCAGTCGGTTAAGCGTCCGACTTCAGCCAGGTCACGATCTCGCGGTCCGTGAGTTCGAGCCCCGCGTCGGGCTCTGGGCTGATGGCTCAGAGCCTGGAGCCTGTTTCTGATTCTGTGTCTCCCTCTCTCTCTGCCCCTCCCCCGTTCATGCTCTGTCTCTCTCTGTCCCAAAAATAAATAAAGGTTGAAAAAAAAAAAAAATTTTAAAAAAAAAACAATGTGATCGGTTATAAAAACTCACCCCGGCTGTTCGGGGCCGCACTCTTATCAAGAGTGTTGGTCCCAATCGGTCGGCCTTGCCTCTCATTGTAATAAGCTTTGTTGTGACTGTCACTGGTGCCTGTAGCATTCTGTTTCAGGAGTCCTGTGGATGCAACAACCCCTTCTGCCTAGTAAAGAATCTGCTTGACCGGCAGAAGATGGCAGCGTAGGAGGACGCTGGGCTCACCGCGCGTCCTGCTGATCACTTAGATTCCACCTACACCTGCCTAAATAACCCAGAAAGCCGCAGGACGACTAGCAGAATGGAGTCTCCAAGCCAAGCGCAGATGAGAGGCCCACGGAAAGGGTAGGAAGGGCGGAGAGGCGGTGCGCGCTGCATGGACTGGCGGGAGGGAGCTGGGGCGGAGGGGCAGCCCGCCAGCCAAGCAGAGCCCCCGAGTCTGGCTTGCAAAAGCGGAGGGGCCAGACAGAGTGTGTTCCAACATGAAGCAGAACTTAGCATCTGGGAGGTCATAAGTTAACAGCTCTGCTCTGAAAGCAGGAAGGCTGTAAGACAAAGGGAGGGAGAGTTGCTGAGCCCCAGGACGACAGAGCTCAGTTTGGTGGGGAGCAGAGGCACTTGCCAGCGCCATCTCCCTCACCCATCTCCCAGCAAAAATCCCAAAGGGAACCGGTTCCTGCCAGGGAACTTGCTTGCACAAACACCCAACACGGTGCTTCTGCGGATCCATCCCTCTGGCGGGCCTGACTCCCTCCCGCTGCCACAGGGCCCCTCCTGAAGTGGATCACCTAAGGAGAAGCAAGCTAAGCCTGCCCCTCCTGCCCCCGTGCACCTTGCCTACCCACCCCAGCTAATACGCCAGATCCCCAGCACCACAAGCCTGGCAGTGTGCAAGTAGCTCAGACGGGCCACGCCACCCCACAGTGAATCCCGCCCCTAGGAGAAGGGAAGAGAAGGCACACGCCAGTCTGGCTATGGCCCCAGCAGTGGGCTGGGAGCAGACATCAGGTCTGACTGCGGCCCCACCCACCAACTCCAGTTATACACCACAGCACAGGGGAAGTGCCCTGCAGGTCCGCACCATTCCAGGGACTATCCAAAATGACCAAATGGAAGAATTCCCTTCAAAAGAATCTCCAGGAAATACAATAGCTATGAACTGATCAAAAAGGATTTAAATAACATAATGGAAAGTGAATTTAGAATAATAGTCATAAAATTAATCGCTGGGCTTGAAAACAGTAGAGGACAGCAGAGAATATCTTGCTACAGAGATCAAGGGAGTAAGGAACAGTCAGGAGGAGCTGAAAAACGCTGTAAACGACATGCAAAATAAAATGGAAATGACCACGGCTCGGATTGAAGAGGCAGAGGAGAGAATAGGTGAACTAGAGGATAAAATTTTGGAAAAAGAGGAAGCTGAGAAAGAGAGAGATAAAAAAAAAAATCCAGGAGTATGAGGGGAAAATTAGAGAACTAAGTGACACACTAAAAAGAAATAATATACGCATAATTGGTATCCCAGAGGAGGAAGAGAGAGGGAAAGGTGCTGAAGGTGTACTTGAAGAAATCATAGCTGAGAACTTCCCTGAACTGGGGAACGAAAAAGGCGTTGAAATCCAAGAGGCACAGAGAACTCCCTTGAGACATAACTTGAATCGATCTTCTGCACGACATATCATAATGAAACTGGCAAAATACAAGGATAAAGGGAAAATTCTGAAAGCAGCAAGGGATAAACGTGCCCTAACATATAAAGGGAGACCTATAAGGCTCGTGACTGATCTCTCTTTTGAAACTTGGCAGGCCAGAAAGAATTGGCACGAGATCTTCAGTGTGTTGAACAGAAAAAATATGCAGCCGAGAATCCTTTATCCAGCAAGTCTGTCATTTAGAATAGAAGGAGAGATAAAGGTCTTCCCAAACAAACAAAAACTGAAGGAATTTGTCACCACTGAACCAACCCTACAAGGGATCCTAAGAGGGATCCTGTGAGACAAAGTACCAGAGACATCGCTACAAGCATAAAACATACAGACATCACAATGACTCTAAACCCATTTCTTTCTATAATAACACTGAATGTAAATGGATTAAATGCACCAACCAAAAGACATAGGGTATCAGAATGGATAAAAAAACAAGACCCATCTATTTGCTGTCTACAAGAGACTCATTTTAGACCTGAGGACACCTTTAGATTGAGAGTGAGGGGATGGAGAACTATTTATCATGCTACTGGAAGCCAAAAGAAAGCTGGAGTAGCCATACTTATATCAGACAAACTAGACTTTAAATTAAAGGCAGTAACAAGAGATGAAGAAGGGCATTATATAATAATTATAGGGTCTATCCATCAGGAAGAGCTAACAATTATAAACGTCTATGCGCCGAACACTGGAGCTCCCAAATATATAAAACAATTACTCATAAACATAAGCAACCTTATTGATAAGAATGTGGTAATTGCAGGGGACTTTAACACTCCACTTACAGAAATGGATAGATCATCTAGACACATGGTCAATAAAGAAACAAGGGCCCTGAATGATACATTGGATCAGATGGACTTGACAGATATATTTAGAACTCTGCATCCCAAAGCAACAGAATAGACTTTCTTCTCGAGTGCACATGGAACATTCTCCAAGATAGATCATATACTGGGTCACAAAACAGCCCTTCATAAGTATACAAGAATTGAAATTATACCATGCATACTTTCAGACCACGATGCCATGAAGCTTGAAATCACCACAGGAAAAAGTCTGGAAAACCTCCAAAAGCATGGAGGTTAAAGAACACCCTACTAAAGAATGAGTGGGTCAACCGGGCAATTAGAGAAGAAATTAAAAAATATATGGAAACAAAGGAAAATGAAAATACAACAATCCAAACGCTTTGGGACGCAGCGAAGGCAGTCCTGAGAGGAAAATACATTGTAATCCAGGCCCATCTCAAGAAACAAGAAAAATCCCAAATACAAAATCTAACAGCACACCTAAAGGAAATAGAAGCAGAACAGCAAAGGCAGCCTAAACCCAGCAGAAGAAGAGAAATAATAAAGATCAGAGCAGAAATAAACAATATAGAATCTAAAAAAACTGTAGAGCAGATCAACGAAACCAAGAGTTGGTTTTTTGAAAAAATAAACAAAATTGACAAACCTCTAGCCAGGCTTCTCAAAAAGAAAAGGGAGATGACCCAAATAGATAAAATCATGAATGAAAATGGAATGATTACAACCAATCCCTCAGAGATACAAACAATTATCAGGGAATACTATGAAAAATTATATGCCAACAAATTGGACAACCTGGAAGAAATGGACAAATTCCTGAACACCCACATTCTTCCAAAACTCAATCAGGAGGAAATAGAAAGCTTGAACAGACCCATCACCAGCGAAGAAATTGAATCGGTTATCAAAAATCGCCCAACAAATAAGAGTCCAGGACCAGATGGCTTCCCAGGGGAGTTCTACCAGACGTTTAAAGCAGAGATAATACCTATCCTTCTCAAGCTATTCCAAGAAATAGAAAGGGAAGGAAAACTTCCAGACTCATTCTATGAAGCCAATATTACTTTGATTCCTAAACCAGACAGAGACCCGTAAAAAAAGAGAACTATAGGCCAATATCCCTGATGAATATGGATGCAAAAATTCTCAATAAGATTCTAGCAAATCGAATTCAACAGCATATAAAAAGAATTATTCACCAGGATCAAGTGGGATTCATTCCTGGGATGCAGGGCTGGTTCAACACTTGCAAATCAATCAACGTGATACATCACATTAATAAAAGAAAAGATAAGAACCATATGATCCTGTCAATCGATGCAGAAAAGGCCTTTGACAAAATCCAGCACCCTTTCTTAATAAAAACCTTGAGAAAGTCGGGATAGAAGGAACATACTTAAACATCATAAAAGCCATTTATGAAAAGCTCACAGCTAACATCATCCTCAATGGGGAAAAACTGAGAGCTTTTTCCCTGAGATCAGGAACACGACAGGGATGCCCACTCTCACCACTGTTGTTTAACATAGTGTTGGAAGTTCTAGCATCACCAATCAGACAACAAAAGGAAATCAAAGGCATCAAAATTGGCAAAGATGAAGTCAATTTTTCCCTTTTTGCAGATGACATGATACTATACATGGAAAATCCGACAGACTCCACCAAAAGTCTGCTAGAACTGATACATGAATTCAGCAAAGTTGCAGGATACAAAATCAATGTACAGAAGTCAGTTGCATTCTTATACACTACTAATGAAGCAACAGAAAGACAAATAAAGAAACTGATCCCATTCACAATTGCACCAAGAAGCATAAAATACCTAGGAATAAACCTAACCGAAGATGTAACAGATCTCTATGCTGAAAACTATAGAAAGCTTATGAAGGTAATTGAAGAAGATATAAAGAAATGGAAAGACATTCCCTGCTCATGGATTGGAAGAATAAATATTGTTAAAATGTCAATACTACCCAAAGCTATCTACACATTCAATGCAATCCCAATCAAAATTGCACCAGCATTCTTCTCGAAGCTAGAACAAGCAATCCCAAAATTCATATGGAACCACAAAAGGCCCCGAATAGCCAAAGTAATTTTGAAGAAGAAGACCAAAGCAGGAGGCATCACAATCCCAGACTTTAGCCTCTACTACAAAGCTGTCATCATCAAGACAGCATGGTATTGGCACAAAAACAGACACATAGACCAATGGAATAGAATAGAAACCCCAGAACTAGACCCACAAACGTATGGCCAACTAATCTTTGACGAAGCAGGAAAGAACATCCAATGGAAAAAAGACAGTCTCTTTAACAAATGGTGCTGGGAGAACTGGACAGCAACATGCAGAAGGTTGAAACTAGACCACTTTCTCACACCATTCACAAAAATAAACTCAAAATGGATAAAGGACCTGAATGTGAGACAGGAAACCATCAAAACCCTAGAGGAGAAAGCAGAAAAAGACCTCTCTGACCTCAGCCATAGCAATCTCTTACTCGACACGTCCCCAAAGGCAAGGGAACTAAAAGCAAAAATGAATTACTGGGACCTTATGAATATAAAAAGCTTCTGCACAGCAAAGGAAACAACCAACAAAACTAAAAGGCAACCAACGGAATGGGAAAAGATATTTGCAAAGGACATATCGGACAAAGGGCTAGTATCCAAAATCTATAAAGAGCTCACCAAACTCCACACCCGAAAAGCAAATAACCCAGTGAAGAAATGGGCAGAAAACATGAATAGACACTTCTCTAAAGAAGACATCCGGATGGCCAACAGGCACATGAAAAGATGTTCAGCGTCGCTCCTTATCAGGGAAATACAAATCAAAACCACACTCAGGTATCACCTCACGCCCGTCAGAGTGGCCAAAATGAACAAATCAGGAGACTATAGATGCTGGAGAGGATGTGGAGAAATGGGAACCCTCTTGCACTGTTGGTGGGAATGCAAATTGGTGCAGCCGCTCAGGAAAGCAGTGTGGAGGTTCCTCAGAAAATTAAAAATAGACCTACCCTATGACCCAGCAATAGCACTGCTAGGAATTTATCCAAGGGACACAGGAGTACTGATGCATAGGGGCACTTGTACCCCAATGTTTATAGCAGCACTCTCAACAATAGCCAAATTATGGAAAGAGCCTAAATGTCCATCAACTGATGAATGGATAAAGAAATTGTGGTTTATATACACAATGGAATACTACGTGGCAATGAGAAAAAATGAAATATGGCCCTTTGTAGCAACGTGGATGGAACTGGAGAGTGTGATGCTAAGTGAAATAAGCCATACAGAGAAAGACAGATACTATATGGTTTCACTCTTATGTGGATCCTGAGAAACTTAACAGGAACCCATGGGGGAGGGGAAGGAAAAAAAAAAAAAGAGGTTAGAGTGGGAGAGAGCCAAAGCATAAGAGACTGTTGAGAACTGAGAACAAACTAAGGGTTGATGGGGGGTGGGAGGGAGGAGAGGGTGGGTGATGGGTATCGAGGAGGGCACCTTTTGGGATGAGCACTGGGTGTTGTATGGAAACCAATTTGACAATAAATTTCATATATAAATAAAAAAAAATAGCTCACCAAACTCCACACCCAAAAAACAAATAACCCAGTGAAGAAATGGGCAGAAAACATGAATAGACACTTCTCTAAAGAAGACATCCGGATGGCCAACAGACAAATGAAAAGATGCTCAACGTCGCTCCTTATCAGGGAAATACAAATCAAAACCACACTCAGATATCACCTCACACCAGTCAGAGTGGCCAAAATGAACAAATCATGAGACTATAGATGCTGGAGAGGATGTGGAGAAACGGGAACCCTCTTGCACTGTTGGTGGGAATGTAAATTGGTGCAGCCACTCTGGAAAACAGTGTGGAGGTTCCTCAGAAAATTTAAAATAGACCTACCCTATGACCCAGACATAGCACTGCTAGGAATTTACCCAAGGGATACAGGAGTACTGATGCATAGGGGCACTTGTACCCCAATGTTTATAGCAGCACTCTCAACAATAGCCAAATTATGGAAAGAGCCTAAATGTCCATCAACTGATGAATGGATGAAGAAATTGTGGTTTATATACACAATGGAGTACTACATGGCAATGAGAAAGAATGAAATATGGCCCTTTGTAGCAACGTGAATGGAACTGGAGAGTGTGATGCTAAGTGAAATAAGCCATACAGAGAAAGACAGATACCCTATGGTTTCACTCTTATGTGGATCCTGAGAAACTTAACAGAAACCCATGGGGGAGGGGAAGGAAAAAAAAAGAGGTTAGAGTGGGAGAGAGCCAAAGCTTAAGAGACTGTTAAAAACTGAGAACAAACTGAGGGTTGATGGGGGGTGGGAGGACGGGGAGGGTGGGTGATGGCTATTGAGGAGTGCACCTTTTGGGATGAGCACTGGGTGTTGTATGGAAACCAATTTGACAATAAAGTACATATATTAAAAAAATAATAATAATAATCTGCTTAGCCTTTTCCAAGTTCCTGGGAGGGAACTTCCCCAGTTATTGGAGTATTTTGTTATTAGAAATAGTTTATGCTGATGAAGTGACTCCTGGTGTTCCCTAAATACAATAGGATGTGGGTGGCCATCCCAGAAAGACCAACAATGTCATTAGAAGATGGGGGCGTTGAGTCATGTGAGGTCATCCTAACCTCTGGGGAGAGGTAGGTGACTAGAGATTGAGTAAATTCATGGCCAATGATTCAACCAAGCATGCTTATGGAATAAATCTCCAATAAAAACTCTGGACCCCAGGGCTCGGTGGAGCTTCCTGCTTGGTAAACACATCAATGTACCAGGAGGGTGAAACATCTTGAAGACATGGGGAGAGGGTACAGAAGCTATTTGTCTAGTCCTAATTTATCCCTTTATGATAAAACTGTAATCTTATGTACAGTGTTTTCCTGAGTTCTGTGAGTCATTCTAATGAATTATAAAACCTGAGGGATTATGGACACCTCTGAATTTGTAGCCAGTTGGTCAGACGTGCAGACAGCCTGGGGAACCTGGAGCAGAATTGAGGGAAGACTTGGGAGTTGTGAAGTTTGGCTAAGCTAAGGTAATTGGTGTCAGGAGTCACTTCACTGCCACATGTGAAAGGTGACTCAAATTTGGAAGAGGGCATTGTATGGAAGGTGCAGTGTAGTTCAGGCCCATCCTGCAGAGACCTGGGTGCTGTAGTCTTTAATCCAAGTTATGGAAAGGGCTTCTCTTCACCTTAAGCACACAAACCGACTGCTGTTTCTGAGAAATGCTTATCTCTGGTTAGAAAGGACTGGGGGAGTGAAGAGATCTGAGAAATATCGGGAGAACCCAAGTCAGCTCTATTGGCCTCTGAGGCAGCTCATTGTTATCACTGTAACAATAGTATTGTGACCAGCATGTAAATGTTCTGCTGCTGCTCAAATCCCATTTTTCAGAGAAAATAATAACAAAGGCAAACATAATAATAACTACCATCTATTGAACTTCAATAATGGGAGAGATGCCAAATAAGTTTTTATTTTTTATCTGTTCCTCATGATGACCCCGCTGGAAGATATAATTCCAATTTCACAAGTGATGTAGCATTTGGATAAATGGCCTAAGCCTTGTAGCACACATAAAGCTCAGCTACAGCAGCAGAGGTACTCTAAGCACCATGACACACTGCCTCTCACCCAAAGCAACAGAGATGCAGGGTGAGAATTAATGCCTCACAAATCAGTTTATGCCCCATTTATGCAGCATTGCAAGATGAGCGTAGAAGAGGTTCCATGCTCTCTACCGCCTACCTCTCTCTCATCGTGCATCTTCTGGGGCAGGTGGGTGAATGGGTCAGTGTGCTGGTAGAATCATGGGACTCAAGGCTGGAAGCCGAATGGAAGGATGGGAAGCAGATAAGGAAAGAATCCTTTTAATTTGCAGGGTGATTTGTAACTCAGGAGGGTGGGGGTGGAGTGGTGGTCACTCTAGCTTGACCAGAATGTGTTTACTCTTTCAAGAGAGGCAAGAGTGGTCTCTGGTAGTGAGGCATACATACTCTGATAATTGTGGTGAAAACACAAAGTTGGGATAGGGGAATTTATTTTCTGCTTAAGGCAGAAAGTTAAAGCAGGGATGTAGCAGATGGAGGTGAAAAGACAAAGATTAAATGGGCAGTATAAGGTATATACGTGTCAAATAGTGCCAGATTTGAAGCTTGCTTTTGCTACTTCCTCTATTTTACTGTTTTTACTATTCTTATTCTCTAAAATGGACATAGTAATACCTACTTCATAAAGTTGGTGTGAAAATTAGCAATAAGATAGGGTAAGAACCGCTTACAATGCCTGGTACAAAAATAGGCATTCATAAAGTAATACTCATTTTTTAATTTTTAATACTGCCCAGTATGTACAGTTGGAAAAAATGTGTGCAAGTAGTTCTTAGAGTAATGGCTTGTAAGCCACACTCTCAAGTCCTTTGAATATTTCCAAAAAGTATCTCAGCTGGAGGCTTCAGAACAACATGTTTTCCTATCCAGGCCTCCTGCAGTTCTGATTTAGGACACCATGCTTCCCTATCACCCAGTCTCCGGAAGTAAGCACCATTCAGTAATCCTACTGAATTTCACCTGTTGTAAATTTCACCTAAGAGACAGAAATCAGAAACTGGGAAATTTCCACCTTAATCCCTTAGAGAACAAGCTCTTTTTCATTCTCTGACACTACTTCTCAAGAGGAAGGTAGATAGTAGCAGCCGCATCTAGCAGAGGTCACTCTGCCACCTCCTGGGGATGTGAGGCAGGCAGTAGACTAGAACCAGGCTAGAGACTTGAGTCAAACCTTTCTCTCCAACCCTAGTTTTGTGAAAGACCCTGTCATAATGTTCAAATTCAAGATGAAAGGTATGAGTGATTTCTGGATATAGATCTATTTTGTACTGCTGTCCCCCCACAGACCTAACAATTTTAAAGAAGCCTTAATCACAGATATTAAAGTGATCAACCAGTCTTGCCTCATGTCTGGCCCTAATGAACTACAGCACGACAGGAGTTGTTTTCCATTCGATATAGACCATGATGTCTTAGACCCCTCTTCCTTAGCAGTACATCCAAGTAAGGATCTGTCAATGGATTTTATCTGCTCAGATCCAGATTTTTCTGTTCCAAGACACTGTTTCCAGTTGGCTCCATCCTTTCTCTCCACTACAACATTGTGTAGGACTCATGTCTCTTTCCTCATTTGTGCCTGTCATGTGGGCACTTTGATATTTCAGTAACTATCACAACTTCCCATAGGTGGTGGGTAAATAGCTTGGGCACTTAGAGTGGGAGTGTGATTAGAACACAACTAACATTTGCTAAGTACTGATGGCAGGCTGGGCCCTCAATTAATTACTTTTGTATGGTGAATATGGGATAGGTTTTCTCATCCCCATTTTGCATATGAGAGAGGCTAGGCTCAAGGATTAGGTAATTTTGCTAAGGTCATTCAGATAGAAACTTGTAAAGCAAGGTTGAGATCTTTTGTTTGCCTAATGCCCAGAGCAGGCAGTGTCTTCATCCACCATACTGGCAGGGCATTCTGAGGGCACCCAGTATATACCACACCACCATGTTGAACTAAAAAGGGTGTTAATGATGCACCTGGGTGGCTCAGTCATTTGAGCAGTTGAACATCTTGCTCTTGATTTCAGCTTAGGTCATGATCTGATTGTTCATGGGATCGAGTCATGCCTTGGGCTTAGCGCTGACAACCCAGAGCCTATTTGGGATTCTCTCTCTCCCTCTGCCCCTCCCCCACTCATGCACATGCACTGTCTGTCTCCCTCTCTCAAAAATATAAATAAATAAATAAGGTGTTACAACTGCTTTACCACTGTGTCCCCTCTCTTGGCCTTACCTTCCTCCTCTAAAAATGGGATGGTAATTTTATCTACCTTATAGCATTGTTGTAAAGATTTAGTGAGCAGATGTACTTACAATACCTAATGTGGGGCCTGATACATGGTTGGCTCCCTACCCTAGGTGATTGATTGACTGGTTGCATACAGAAGAAAGCATCTTCATTTTCCAAAGAGTTGTAGCCTTTGGAGTCTGACTCCTAGACCCTATCCTATGCCCCTCATCCCCTTCCCATCTAGACTGCCTCAGGAAGCCTTCACAAACCTTTTAGAATCTGGATTGTGGTTGCTCTTATTCTACCATCATTGTATATGGAGGACACATAGAATGAAATAAAATGTTTGGCAGGAAGTCATATAAGACGTGGGTGCTGAGAGTGGGTACCTAGTTCCCAGGCTTTTCCTCTAGGGCCAGAGTAAACATACTCAAATTTGTTATAATGTTTTTCTCTCAAAATAGCCCCAGCCATGGCTCAAACAAGCTTAAATAATAAGGCAATGTGTTATTACTTGCCATAAGAAGCTCAGAGTTAAGCAAACTCCAGACACTGTGCATCAAGTTCTGATTGCACACGCTGTGATTCTTGAGACTCTAGTGTCTTCTAATGTAGCTGCTCTGCCAGGCGTCACATCCAGGGAAATCAGAGGAACTGCCATTTCCTCTTTAGGAGTGATAGATCCTTTTCTAGAACCTTCTAGTGGACCTCTCCTCATGTCTCAGTGGCTAGAACAAAGTCACGTGTATGTTCCAAAACCAGTAATTAGAAAGAGTGTTGGGATAACATCAGCCGTTTTAGCCCAGTTGTTCTTACCTTAGGCTGTGCATTAGAATTACACATCAAAAATTTAAAAATAGAAGCCTGGGTTCCATCTCCAAAGATTCAGATTCAATTTGTCGGCAATAGAACCTAAACATCATAACATTATAAACCCCCGTGGATACAGCCAATTATGGGAAAACAATTAATGTGGAACATGGGTTGGTGAGACACAGCTATGACTAGGACATATGCCAGGGGAGAAGACAGCTCACATCTTTATTGGGCAGGGTGCCTTGCTGAAATATTTTATAAAATGTTAGCTTTTTCCTCAGCCCATAGGAGATAAGTGGATTCCATGACAAAAACACTGTGAACTCCACAACCACCCACCTGCTTCCCTGGGGCCAGCTTCCTCCCACCCTTTCTATAATAAGCCTTTCCTTATCTCTTTTTTATTCCAGTGCAAACATTCAGAGAAAAACCACTTCTAGGCATTCCAAGATGATGTGTGGACACCACTGGCCAATAAAGAATGACATTTGCTTCATGTACCCTGTGTCCAGCTGACCAGACCCACTGGCTTTCAGGTTGGCTAGGGCAAGATCAGTCAGGCTCTGGATCTGGGTTGATACAGGGATATCTGCTTGATCTGGAGCAGTCTCAGCAGTTCTATATTCATAGTTGCTTTAGCTGCAGCTCCAAAAGTTCTTCTATGTTCTTTGATAATTTAAAAGAGGGAAATGGAGTGCTTGTGTTCCTCAGAAAATGTGCTCATTTTCAACTGGTTCAGAGAATTTTGAAAGAAGAAGGAGGAGCTTTAAAGTGACTGGAAGTTTTTTTATTGTTTTTTTTTCTAATGAGTGATTTCCGGTTTTGCATGTCAAAATATTCTAAGTAATATTTAGATGTGATGGAGTGATGTGGCAGAGAGTCGCCATGATTACCACCAACATAGGGGTATGGAATATATGGCCACTACACGTAGGTGGCCATGCTGGGTGCTGATGAAACTTTGGTCCCCTCTCTCTGGAAGACTTTAAACGTTCATTGTGGGGGCAGGACATAACAACAAAACAATGTAAAATTCCATGAGTTAAGTACCAAGTAAGCCTAATAAAGGCCACGTGGGTTAGAATATTTTCCTCAAAATACTTTTCAAGAGAATCATCATCTACCAAAATGAACATAACAAAAAGTCTATATTTGAAGTGGGCGTATAAGTTTGTTTTGATAACTGAATGTTGTGTCCTGGCTATGGAGAGACCACAAAAAACAGGACTGAATGTTGGACTGGTCAAAGCCAAGTCCTTCTTCCCAGAACTTGTTGGAAAATTGACAGAAAGTGAGGAAGGATTTGTTTACTGTCACTGTTGCAAAACACAATTGCCTCAATTCTGACAGCTATGAATGAACAGCATAAGCTATAAGCATGAATAGTATAAGCAGTGTAATTTTAATGTGCTTCTTGCTCAGCCACTTTTGTGCAATCTTTCACCAAAAAAATTGTACCTCCACATTTATAAGAAAATTCACAGGATAAAAAGTGCTTCTTTTTAGAGCCAATTTTGTGAAGCTACAGGCATCTGATTGCTTTGCCTTTAGGTATGAGGGGGCAGAGGGAAGGGGATTCCCCATGTAAGGACTTATCAGAATTTCTGCTCCCTTGACCACATGGGAACATGGAAAGTCAAATGTGTGATGTCAGACAAATATAAAAAAGAAAAAATGGCAGCAAATTATATAGTTGGATGTATTATGTCATTTTCCACTGTCATATGAAAGGAAAAGAATATTGACCCTTCACATACACAAAGAAAATCTCAGAAACACATACTCATCTCCTATAGTTAATGCCCATTTTATTACTGAAATAGATAGAACTATCTGGATTTCCAGATGTACAGATTCACTATGTTTAAAAGTTCTTAAAACTTTGCTTATCTACTTAAAAAGTGAATCTACAGTATGAGTATTGATGCAAAGTTTTTAGCTCACATACATTCTTTAATGTTTTCATTCTGGCCATTACAAAATACTCCTTACGATAGTTTCTACCTTAACAGAACCACCTATCTATTTTTACAACCCACTTGCATTTATTTTCTTTTGAGGAAAATATTGGGACAAATAAAAACAATTATTAGGAAAGGAACCAAAGTAGAAGTTTCATATTTGTCAATGTGTATGCAAAGTTCATTCATTTTTCTCTTATTATTGTTAGTCATCTTACATACGTAGAACCACAGAGACTTCACTTCCTTTGGTAATACAGCTCTTTCAGCTCTGGCAATTACAAATTCTTGACAATTTTTATGAGTTTTGAAAAAAGTGAGTTTCCTTTCTTATCAGAAAGTGTATTCTCCCCATAGATGCATTTAAATAACTGAAATTAAGGACTTTGATGCAGCAAGTGGCAAAACTGTCTGCTGACTGTGCCATCCACTCTCAAATGTTCCTCAATCCTTTGATTGAACATCTCACTCCTTAAAGGCAAGATATTATTCTAAATTCACTATCTTTTTTAGGAAACTCTTAGGAGTGTTCTAAGTCTTCATCTAAGGATGCTTGCTAAAGGTTGCAAATTACTTCCTTGTGTCTTTGGCAACTTGTTATTTTTTTTTTTTAAAGTTGCTAGTCTCTCTCTCTTACTGAATGACCAACCCTTGTTTCATTTTGTGGCCTTTTCAAATTTAGCTATTTGGATGTGCTTTTCATTTACTTGCTCTCTCTCTCTCTCTCTTTGGTATCACTGTGCCTCTCCTTACCACTCAGTTGTAGTTTCACACAACCAGCTAAGTGGAACCCACAGTGGCATTTACAGGAAACTGGAAGAAGCATTACTAGCACCCTCAATTAGAAATGTCACCTCAGAAAACAAAGCAGATAAGTGCTCAACATTAATGTGGAAAATATGTCTGCATGATGCTCTGCTCTGTGTTTGGTTTAAAACAAGAAGCTTCTACAAAATGGAAATAACATATATATTTTTAAATCAACAAGAATTGTCTTGCTTCCCTCCAGTTTCCAGACCTCTCCAAAGCTAGTCTAATGTTAATATTTCATGACTTTACCCGAGGAACCTAGAAACTAGCCTCTAAATGAGAAAGGATTCATCCTTACCTGAGTCTGTGTCTTAGAGTCCCTGTGCCTACAATATGAAAAATTCAACATCTGCAGGGTGGTGAGGTGAATTGATGGAGGCCAAGGCAGAACTACAGACTTTAATTAACACAAAATCAAAACTTTGCTGATTCAAGTCGACCAGGCTGAAGAAACATGAGGTTAAATTTCTCAGTAACTGGAATTAAGCTATGAATTTAATTTTCTCTCAACATATTCTTCTCTGAATTAAAATACATTTAACAATTTATATGTTAAATTTTGTGGGTGTGATGGTAGTATTGTGGTTTATGTGAGAGAATGTGCTGGTTCTTAGGCAGTATGTGCAGAACTTTTAGGGGTGACATGATAAGATTGTTCAATTTACAAATGGTTTGTGAGAAAGAGTAAAAATATGGTAAAATGTTAATAATCAATCAATCTAGGATGAAGGGGATATTAGGTGTTCCTTTTATCTATTTTGTAGGTTTGAAATGAGGGGGAGGGTTGGAATAACTAAATCTTCAAGATTGCTTCCAGTTCTAATACTCTATATGCTGCCCATTTAAAAGCAAAAGGTCCCTTCTTGGAACCTGGTATTTTCTGTCGGGTTAAATCTGTCAGAAAGTAACTGGGTGCCACCATGAGGATATTAAACATGTTAAGTGGTGAAAGCCAGTGTCTAATCAGCAGATCTGATTTCATGTCAACAGATCAGTATCAAATTGTGAGCCTCCACTGGACCTCCCCCCAGGGGAATCCATGATGTTTCTCCTGGTTGCTTTCCAGCCCTTCAGAGTAGTAAGGTGTTGAAATCCCCCTTGAGTATACCTGCTGAGGCTAAAAAAGAGCATTTCCCTTTAATAATATCAGATTCCCACACCATAGAGCATCATCACACTTACTTTGTATGATGGGATTTAGAAATTTCATGGCAACTCCTTGACTCCAGTTGCTCTGCTTTCTGTAAATAACTCAGACATCCAGAGAACTGTATCCTCTCCTACTCATTTCATTCTCCCCATGCCCAAAAACTGACACAGGGAGAGATTTTTGTCAGATCTTTGTTCTGTTCTTCTTCTTAGATGGGAGAATAAAAGGGTAGGAGGTCTCTTCAGCTAACAAGATTTGGCAAGAGGGGGTGGATCAATAAGAATTTAGATGTGTTTTGGGGCACCTGGGTGGCTCAGTCATTTAAGCCTCTGACTTTGGTTCAGGTCATGATTTCATAGTTCATGACTTCGAGCCCTGTGTCGTGCTCGCTGACAGCTTAGACCCTGAAGCTTGTTTCGGATTCTGTGTCTCCCTTTCTTCCTGCCATCCCTCATGCTCTCTCTCTCTCTCTCTCTCTCTCTCTCTCAAAAATAAGTAAACATTAAAAATTTTAAAAAAGAATTTAGGTGCTTTTTTTGGTTTTAATTGTTGGTCACTAAGGGCACATGGTGTTCCTTCTGATCATATCAATCAATTAGCTTCTTTCTTCTCTGAAAGCTGTGATAGACTGCAAGCTTCTCAAGTACTGGCCCTATGGCTTCTTCATCCTTGAGAAAATGTGACCTTAAGGAAAGCCTGGGTTTTAAAGTCAGACAAGCATGAATTTGAGGCTTCCTTCACCATTAAGTCAGGAATAATTTGACCACTGTTGGACTTCTCAGTTCACTTTGGGCTCTAACAAGAATGGATGGCAGCCAGAGTCCCCTGCATTCCTTCTTCCCTCCCCACCAATACCCCTCTATCTTGTGGGGACCTGAATGCAGGTGTCTATGACACATGATTTAGAACATAACTTCCAGTAGTTGGCATCTGTGTTAATAACCCATGGGAGGGCAGGGACCATGAGGGGGATTTCCTATAACCAAAAATATGGTGTAATGTGGTGGAGTTTCTTTGGGATTAAAAATTAGACTAATCCTGCCCTTTGGCGATGTTCCTTCAAATCTCTCAGTTATCACATTCAACTATATGCCAAGCACTTCACATAGAATTTATCTTCTCTAAAATCCTCTGGAGTAAGTAATATTATTCTCATTTGGACTTATGGATGGGTGAACTGAAGCTCAGGAAGCTAAAGGAAGTTAAAAGCAGAACCCAAATTTTAACTTAAACCTGGGTGACTGCAGGTTCTTTTTCCATTATGCACATTGCACTGCACGGCAGTTCACAGCCCCTTATCATCTCCAGCCAGACAAATTGTGAAACTGGCAAATCCTCAAAACACTTGATCTTCACCTACTCTGTCCCCTCAGGTGTCGGCAGTTCTCAGACTGTCCTCCAGCTGTCCTACAGGTCCCTGTTGTAGTGCCTTAAAAAACACATCCTCCCACTCTCCACACTGCCTAGGGGCTCTTTCTTCCTCCTTGAACTTAACTATATCCACATTTCCTGATATGTTTCTGTGTAACAATCCCTGGGCCAGGAAACTCAAAGTTTAGTCAAGAGAAAGGACGACCTTAGAATAAGTAGAAAACATAGAAAATAATGATAAAAACATTTAGGGAGGTGCAAAGGGCTGATGGAGATAATCATAGTAAATGTGTATGATGCTTTGTAGGATGAGAAGCACTATTAAATACACACACAATGATAAATACCATCATTGAGAGTCATGTACAAAGCACATTTGTTATATTTGTTATATATATTTGTAAAGAGTTATATTTGTTAACTCTAATCCTCACAAAAGTCCTCCAAAAAGATACTACTGTTCCCATTTTTGCAGATGAGAAAATCAAATTATAGTCTAGAGAATCTAATGGTGGCCATGTAGTTATCAATGGGCAGAGGTGAAATTCAAACACATGTCTATCTGGACCCCAAGTCTTCTTGATTCCCATGATTTCATATCAGTATCTACCATTCCATTTGAATCCCATTTTGTAGTGTTGGCTTCTTGGTGACCACTCAGCTACTAAGTGGAAGGTTTGGGTTCAGGCTCAGATGTCCTGTCCCTAAGTCTGCTGTTCTTTCCTAGAACAGAGCTGCTTGAGAATGACCTGCAAAGGCCCTGGTGAAAGTGTGCCTTTGAGAGGGTTTTAATAAAATTAAAGAGTATTTATATGGAAAAAAGGAAAAGAATATTCCAAAGGAGAGAACTGCATGAGCTGTGGTAGGGGCAGGAAGAGTCAGGACTTCTCTGGGGGTAGAGAGAAGATGGTATGAGGTATAGGCTAGAGCCAAACTGTAAATGGCTTTCAGTGATAGGGAATTTTTTAATAGAGGGTGTGGAAAGTCTTTGTACATTCATAGCAATGATGTGATGAGAGCTGCAGTGGTGTAGAGAGGGGTGGCTTTGGGAAGAGACTGGGGGCCAGAGAGGAGCCTATCAGTCCAGGCCCTTAGCTGGGCCCTGGTCATGGGCATGGTGAAGAACAAAGGTGTTGGAATAAGGATACAACCACAGGATTGGAGCACAAGAAGGCTGTTTCAATAAGCATTCCAAAGACAGAATATATAGGACTTAAATGGTTATCTTAAATTGAAGGGAAAATCCGAGGTAACTGAGTTTTCTGGCCTACGTGATGCAGAGATAGTGCACCATCCATGGTGAATGGATAAGTCAGAGAGGATGTGGTCTGGATTTAAAAATGTTTACTTTTGAGGCTGTTGAGTACCAGAGGAAGAGTGAGTGTTGAGCTCAGGAATGAGAACAGAGAGAGTTTTGGGTCATTTACAAGGAGTGATTATTGAAACAGGAAGAATAAACACATCCCCTAGGGCAGAGATTCTCAAACTTTAATGTGCTCAAGAATCACCTGGGAGTCGTGGCACAGTTACCTAATACATGGTACATATTTAATAGATTTCCTTCCCTAGCAGATAATGCTTGCATAGTCTTAAGGTGTTGATCTAAAGAAATGAACATCAAGGTTTTTTTTAACTAAAGAAAGGGGTGCCTGGGTGGCTCAGTCGATTAAGCCTCCAACTTCAGCTCAGGTAATGATATGGCTCGTGGGTTGGAGCTCCACATCGGGCTCTGCACTGACAGCTCAGAACCTGGAGCCTGCTTTGGATTCTGTGTCTCCCTCTCTCTCTGCCCCTCCCCCACTCACACTCTGTCTCTCCCTCCCAAAAATAAATAAATACTAAGAAAAAGAAATGAGCAATATAGGAATTTTAGGAAATATGTATGATGTCTATTGCTTGATTATTTTAAATACACAGCTATTTTCTACCTTTCCAATCATACCAGATAGGCATTAATCTGTTTACTATAATACTTATCCTAACCCTAAGTTATGTGGGCTGAGATCTACTCATTCTTCATTATCCAAGTGTTAAGAATGTGGACTTTGGAGCTGTGAAGATTGGGTTCGCACTTTGCTACCTGCAAAATATGATCTTGGGCAAGTTACAGATTGCAGCCTGGTCTCTTCCTCTGTAAAAAGGGGATAACAGATGTATGCACCTCATAGGGCTGATGTGATGACATAATAGTACAGCAATTACCACCTACATGTACAAGAACATTTTAGAAACTGTTGGTTATGAGTTTTATCATTGGTTAGCCCTTGGGGGGAGGGGAACTCTACAGAGAAGCTGCAGGAAGAGGTCCTGGTGAGTCAGAAGTTTCTGAGTGGTTCCTTGAGTCAGGACAGGAGATACATGCCAGCCTGTGCTACAGCAGAAGCTCATAATGATACTCTGTCTGAAACCCAACCACGTTGCCATGGGTTGACAAGCAGAGGTTCCTTTCAAACCTTCTGGCTACTTGGTCAAGTTTCTAATTTGGGAAATTACAATAATCCATGGGAGAATTCCCCTTCCATTCCAGTTGGCCAGAGAAATGAGCACTGTCATCACTTTCTATTCTAACTGTTGTCCAAGACTGGTCTTTGTAGGGGGTGGTGGGTGGGGGGGAGATGCACTGTGCTCCTCCTGGTGGCTAGAAACCTTCCAAGAAACCATATGGTCTGTAAAACATGCCATCACAGGCTGAAAAGCTGAAAATTCAAGCTAACAACCAGGCTTCTTTCTGATCTACAATTCAGATAACTGCCTGACCTGATGTGTTTCTCCTTACTTGACCCATCAGTTATTTTACTGATTCAGTCAATTTTTCTTCATCCTCTTGGCCCAGCCCATGACTTCCATCTTGATCATCAGCACAGCATAATAAAAGCTAACATTTAGTGAGAACTTTCCGTGTATCAACACTATGCTTAACTCTTTGAAACATAATCTCAATCCCTATAGCATCACTTATGAGAAAACTATTATTTTCATTTCCATTTTTCAGGTGGGGAACTTGACACTGGAACTATTTGGGTCATTTACCCAAGAGCACATCACTGCTGGTGTATATATCTGTAGGTGACCGCAGGTTTTAATTAATTAATTTAATTAATTTAATTTAATTTAATTTAATTCAGGTTTAAAATTCCTGAAGGCTTAAGACATCCATTCATCCAAAATCAAAAAGAGAAGACAAAGATGTATGAAATAGTTAAATAGAGTATAAAGAAAATAAACAGGACCAGCACAGGAGGACAGGTAACCTGGGAGATGGCAGAATGGGATTCCAATGGATGGAAGAAGAAGGAGTAGGAGGATGATAACTGTGATAGGATGGGAGGGAAAAGGCAGCTGTAGGAAGGAAAGGGCTGGGGTTGAGAAGACAGAATGAGCAAAGGCCTTCACATTGTATTAACATGAAGAAGGCATACAAGTGTTGCTTCAGGAACAAATGATATGTTCCTGCATTATTAAGTTGTATTCATTTTTGCTTACTGAAGAAGCAAAAAAATTGGTTACTCAAAACTATTGCTTTCCATGTTCTGCATTCTAGGTAGAGGACACACAATTCATATCAATGAGAAAATTTCTATACATTGTGTTTGTGAGAGAGCCTTCTCTCACAAAGATGAAGGAGAGAGAAAAGGAAAAGACTAAGTTTTCAAAGGATCTGTAAATCTTTCAATGTTGCTAAAGGACAAAAACATTAATTTCATCAGGGACATTTTTGAGTTTTTGATGAACAAAGGGAAGGTCTGAGTTGAGTAGGGAGTGGGAGACGGAGGAAGGGGCTAATGGGGAGGAAATTGGGGGGCAAGTGAGTCAGTGGGACACAGAGTGGAGAGGTGGGGGAGAGGAACTCTGCAAAAGATGATAGCCTGATAGTGAAATAGGCTGGTGGGAAGGGTAGAGAAAGCATGTATTTTGGTGTGTGAACATATCTACTGCTAGTCCCTCTTACACTGAACCTGCAGTATTTTGCCACACACCTAATATCTTGGGCAATGGTGTTGGAGTATGGGATCCACACAAAAGGGATCAGTTCCACATTCAGATCTGTGTAATGGAGAGTAATGAAAACAGTGTGAGAACTGAGACCCAAGGGAGAGTGTGAGCTCAGAAAGTACTGGTGTTGGAGCCAGCAGTGGCCAGGACAGTCCCTGCATCCTGAGAGACAAAGGCATTTGAGGGGCTACTGGACTTCCCACAAAATGTAAAGAGACAAAGCTATTAAACAAATTTCAATTTCAAAGATAGGGAGACCTCAGCTGACACTTGGCCCTTCATAGATATCAATGTAGAAATATCCTATAATGTTAGATTATTATTCACACAAAATAACTGCTGTTTTGGTTTTGCTGTTTTTGCTTATACCTGCTTTCTCTAATAAAAAGTCAGTTAGAAACTGACTAGGGAGTAACTGGTACTTTCATTATTTATGGCTTGGTTTCATGACATATATGGTCTTCTTCCCTTTCTCTTTTTACTGATCTCAACAGTATTTGAAAATTGGTATGCAATGTAACTATTTACACAGTGGTCAACTTTGTAATTTCCCCTTTCACATAGACAGGCTCCTTTATGAGCCAAAGAAAAATTCCTACCCTCTCTTCTTCTTTTCCTGTGTTCCCGAGTCCATGGTCCCTGTACATCTTGTTCTCACCTCTCTGGTAAACAGAGTCATGGGCATAACCTCACCCATCCCTGCCCTCCCAGGACAGTTCTGTGGTTGAGCTTCTCACACACCTCTATTGACAATCGATGTGACAGCTCCAACCTTTTGCAAAATTCTAAACCATTGACCAGCTCCCCAAACCCCTTCCCTACCACACACACCCAAACATGAATTATTCTGAGAACTGTTGATTCAGATTTCAAATGAGGACACATGAGTAGAAAAGAATAGAGCTAAAGATAATGATCGAGGCTGAATTCTCTAAACTCAAATGAAAACAACTTTGATGTGGTTTATTATTATTCCCACTTTACAAATTAGGAAACTGAAGCTGCTTCTGCCTAGGAGGGGGAAGGCAGAAGGAAGAGAATGTTGTAAGTGTCCTACCAAACCTCCCAGATGGAGACACTGTGGCATGTCCCCAACCTTGCCCCAGCAGCTATGGGATGAAGCAGAGAAAAGCCCTCACCTTATCAAGAGCACTTTGATTTCTTTAGAACTCAGCTTCTAAAGAAGTTCTTCTAAGAAGAAACTTTTCTTCTTCCTAGGGGACTCCCAGAAGAATTTACATATCCTGGCTATTTGAAAAGGCTCAGGGTATGGGCCAGGTCAACTCAAACTAGCCAGATGGCAGCCTGGGGCTGAATATGGGGGGCTAGGAGACACAGAAACACAGAACCTACTGCACAGGAGACACCAAGAAATTTTTGTGAAACTCTCAATAGACTCTTGCTGCTCATCTAGAGGCAATAAAACTACCCAAAGGAAGATGTGGTCAGTGGAGGGCTGGTTCCCAGTTGACCTTTTGGTTTCAACTAGCTACCTTGCTTAATTTCATTGCTACCTAATAATGAACAAAACACAAAGCCACTCTGTACTCTTCTAGTATGCCTGTACTCTTCATAAGAAAAGCAATAAGAAATTTTAGGTTCCATAGAGAGAGTATATATAAGACAGGGAAGAACCATACAGTTTGGTATTAGGAGACATTGTTTGAATATTCTATTTGTGTGACCTTGAGCAAGTTACCCTACCTCTTTGATTGTATTTTTAGATCTATAAAACAGGAGCAAAGCTATCTATCTGAAACTAACTGTGAGGATTACCTTAGGTCATGAAAAGAGTTGAGGAGCTGCAAAACACGCATTAAATAATTTAATGTGTCAAGGATTGAAGCAACAGAGCTCACCTCAGGGCCTATCTGAAGTACAACTAGGAAGTTTGTCTTTAGCTTCCTTTTTCTGAAAATTTATTCCCACTTAGTGGTTTCTTCTGCACAGTTCAGGCACCAAGTGTCTGGATATATTGCCTACTTCACTGGCTGTCAAGAAAAATATCATTAGAAATTATTGCCATGTTCTATCAGAGTGGGAAGATTCTTGCTTCTCAAGGTGGAGTGCTTTTCTGGGCAGGTGTGTAGTCACTGCATAATCAAGGCACATTTTCACAGAGCATCAGTTTTACTCCATGATAAATCACTTCAAACATTGTTTTTATATTTGAAAACACTTGGACATATCAGGAAATAAAATACAGAGCTCATTAGAATTTTAAAAGATTAAAAAAGGAACCTTAACAAAATGTTCCCATTTAAGACAGGCATTTCAAATGATTTTCCCATGGTCTGAAGATGTTTAATTTCTGGTCCAACCTCCTCAATTTATTTGACCAGAGAGAAGATTGGAACCTAGAGAATTTAAGAGCGTTGCTCATCTCCTTGCTATCTCCTCCCACAAGGAAGAGCTCCATGAGAAGAGATTTATGTCTGTCTTGTTCTGTGATGTATCCCCACTGCCTAGAACAGTGTCTGGTAATGACACTGGACATTCAGTAAGTACTTATTGAACAACTAAATTAACTTTAAGGGGAAAGGTGAGTAGGAAATCCTCTGAGTTTCCTAGGGGATACACACATTAACTTAAAGAATGGATCATGACACTTCTAGGAGTAGGTCAAGATGAAATTTTTGATATCCAGTTCTGGCCCTGTAAAATAAGAGTCTTTTTTCTGTGGTAAAACTGACCCAAGCATTTCCTTAGAGATGAAAATCCCTTATTTCCTTAAGACCCCCATTAGACCAGTAAATACACTAAAATATTCAGAAACTATTTATCACAGCGAGACCAGGAAATACACTAAAATATTCAGAAATTATTTCTCATGGTGAAAATAAGAATGAGTTTCATCACCTATATTTTTTTATAATGAGCTTATATCACTTACAAAACAAGATTTATTAACTTTATAGTACTGTATATGTATTAGCAAAAGTGAGTGCTACCCAAATGATGTGTCTGTGCTTTTCTTTTGTGCCAAAACAAGGCATTTTGTCATCCCCAGGGAACACTGCTTTGTGTAGTGCTGGCCTCATTCTCATCCTCAGAGGGACTCACACCAGCTTGATGGCTGACCCTGCCACATAGGTGGTTTAACAGTGTCCCCAGCCTTCCAAGATTTGGTTAGAAATAAAAACAGGTGGCTGACATATAACTAAGCCATGACAGCCTTAACAGAACTTTCCTCGCTCTTCAGGTCTAATTCATACCTGTGCCACACTTTCTTCTTTTGCAGAGCTCTATTACTTGTCTCTCCTGAAGCATTTCCCTTCATGGCTGATATTTCTCTTCACCAGAACTCGGAGCTCTGTCTTTGTGGAGTATAATGAACACAAGACACTGAGAGTTTTGTTTTGTTTTGTTTTGTTTTGTTTTGTTTTGTTTTGTTTTAGGGAGAAGACAATCTTTGTTAGGGTAAGACCATCCTAGATTGCTTGGGATGGGGAAAGTAAAGCTTCAGTAATTTGTGGTTGCTCTGCAAAAGTAGCTCATAGGAATTTAAGAGTGGGGGCTAGGAAGGAGTTGAGGAAAAAGAAGGAAGACAGAGAAGGTGCAGAGCTACATAGCAGAAGATTGAGGTCTGGAGCAAAAGGCAGGCAGGTCTATGAGAAATTCTTAGACTGGGGTTGATGAAAGATTTTTAAAAATAGAGCTGTCAAAAAATAGGGCTGCCTACTATTTGATTTTTAGGTCTGTATTTCCAACCCTCTCTAAAGACTTAAAGACATATAAATGCCTTATGTAGGAGATTTTAGGGGACACTGGGCAAAAGGAACTGTCAAGTCAGAGCCTGCCCAGGATAGAAAGGAGAATTTGGCCATGGGAGGTGAAAGGCAAGGAGGGGTCTTAGTAGAGCAGATGTGTGGAGGCATATGTGACTTCTGAACACATAAGATACCAAAAGGTCTCTGGTTCTTGCTGAGAGGTTCAGCCATATTTTATTTAAACTTCAGAGGAGAGTGTGACTTTAGCTTATACTTGAGTTCCACTTCCAGGTATATTCCTCAGAATAAGAAGAGTTTAAATTCTGTGGAAATTCTAGAACTTCCCTTTTACATTTAAACAAGATTCCTCTGCTTCCCTATCCTGAAATCCTTATGAGGAGTATTTAAGCACATTTTTATTTCATTCTATGAGTAAGGGAACAACTTAAGTCAACAAGTATTTATTACACTTTTGCCTTGGGCTTAGGCCTATAGAAAAATAAATATCACTTTCCTTAATGATCTTATAACCTAACTGAGAATATGGAATAAAACAAATGCAAGATTTGGTGACATCTGTTTAAGTGTCAAGTCCTAATTTGTATGTTGGAGGTGGGGAAAGATGCTAAGAATGACAGAATTTAAAGAAAGGAAAGATCTGGCAGACTAGAGGGGACCTGGAAAAGTTTTTCTGAGAGAGTGGGACTTGAAGAAGAATTTGAGGACTGACTACTGATGTAGAGATCCCTGCATACCAGAGCTTCTCAGCCTCAGATTTATCAATATTAGGGGCTAGAAAGTTCTTTGCTGTGGGGTCTGTGCTGTGCATTGTAGAATGTGAGGGATTATTCCTGGTCTCTACCCTCTAGACGCCAGTAGCACCCACTCCCCAGTTGTGACAACCAAAAATATCTTCAGACATTGTTACATGTCCCCTGGGAATAAAATTGGCCTCAGCTAAGAGCCACATTGTGAATAAAGGAAACAGCATATGAGTTTCAGGGAGAAAGAAAGTTGATTGACAAAGGTAAGTTCTTGTGCAGGCCTCCCTACAGGTCTCTTGCCAGCCCATAGGCAACTGGGGCCCTGGGAAACAGTGTGTGACAACACATCAAGAAATCATTGGTGGCCATTCTGTTCAGAAAAGTTTTGTGACAGTAGCAGTTACTTCTGAGCTTGACACACCTCTCTCTGGTGTCAATGGCCTGATTAAATATTGGGGATAGGAGGAAATACATATGGATGCACAAAACATAGTCAATTAGCAGAGAACCATGAGTTCCAAGCCAAAAATTTAGACTTGCTCTACTCAATAGTACATTTCTGATATATATTCTTAACATATTTCAGAGAGATTAATTTGACAGTCATATTCCCAGTTGGGTGCAAGGATAGACCAGGGCTTCCTTTCTTATAGATTATGGATAGGGCCCAGGAAGTCTATGATCCTGAAATTATAGCCATTATTTTGTGGATTTATTTATCCTTTTGAGGAGGGATTCTGTAAATTATATCAGATCCCCCAAAAGTTGGGAACTCTTAGGTTCAACTGGAATCAAAACATGAAACAAGGACATCAATGAGTATCCTAATGGAATAATCCCTCCCTCCATCTAACCCCCCCCACTTCCTACAAGTACACATCCATTCTACAAGCATTCACTGACCACCCACCATGTGCCAGGTACTGGTATCATAGGAGAAATTGAAAAAGGACCCTGCCCTGAGGAGTTCATAGGCAAGGATACATGCAGATATTTAATGAAGTATACATAGGCGAATCCAGAGGATCATAAAATAATGAAACATTTCTGAAGGTGATATCTGAGCTCTGTCTTGCCAGTGGACATGACTAGTTAGAAAATGCATGAGTTAAGAGGAACCTACAATTGCCAGTGGCCAAGGAAATGAGAAAGGAAAGAGCAGATCTAAGAGTTGCCATGAAGGAAGCTTCTCATCAATACTGTGACTTGATGACTAATCACATATGAAGGAAGGAAGACTCGGGGGATGGTGAGTCAAAAATTATGCCAAAGGTTCAAGCCAGGAAGACAAGAGACTGGAGACAGTAAGTAGGGGTTGTGTTTTGAGAGGGAAGACATATTGAGTTGGAGACAATGAGATAATATTTAATTTCAGAAAATTCCTTGAGGGAAACTGGGAATGCAAAACTGATGTTAGGGAGTGGATGGGAGAAGAGATAGGCAGAGTGGAAAAAGGTCTGTTTCCTTAAATGATAATGAAGGGCACTAGGGGAACCAGCTTGCTAAGGCTATGGTTTTTCTAGCTACTTTTTTATGGGCTTTTGTGGATCCCAGAAATGTATTTGGGGTAAAAATAACAATCTCACAACATAGCCAAAATTTCTGATTCTAGATTTGAATAAGTAGTTGAATATTAAGTAGTACCTGAAGTAGTGAGGGCAAGGGGTGTTAGAGCATTAAGATAGGGATGGAGGCTAGACTCCTGATTTGTCTGAAACAAATTCACAGGCAAGGTTGAAATTATGCCACAATCAGGGACCAGTGAGGCACCAGAATGTAGTGAAACTATGAGAGACTTTCCAGGACCATTCTTCATTTCCTTCTGGTGTAAGTGTGGCCACTCCTCCAAATACTTGGTGAGAGAAGGTGTCTTGGAGTCTAGACTCTGATGTCCACTAAATCAGAGTTGTTCCCATCTGCTCAGTCAGTTGTAAGTGCCATTCATCTGGCATATCTCCAGCTGGGTCAAGAAACATGCATCAGGCACATAGCGTGTGACTGGAATTTTGCTCTGTATGGAAGATATGATGATATGAACACACACACACACACACACACACACACACACAAGAAACTCACAGCAATCGTATGATAGCCCATGATAGAGGGGAGAACAGGGAACTACAAGACTCCGAAGGGAGTGGACTGTGTTGGGCAGGAAAGACTTTCAGAAGGATGGGACTTGAATTGAGCCCAGAAGCTTGAACGGTCATTAGGTATGTCAAAGGAGTAGAAAAGAAGGCAAATTCAGACAGAAGAAACAAGAGTCACACTTTGAAGGCACAACAGCTTAGCAATAATGATAAAAGGAGAGGAAGATGTTATGAATATCATGGAATAGATATAAAGCAAAAGTCATGTAACCAGGAGTGATATTCAAATATTCAACAACTGATAAGCAAGGAAACTGACCCATCAGAATAGAGATAACCCAATCAGAAAGATGAGACCTGTAGACAAGATAACCAAATCAGAAGGATGAGACCTGTAGACAAGCAACAGAATTCTCATGCCGCCAGCTAGGAGATATCACAAAGGACGTCCAGAAAACTGAATGGATGCTGTTCATTTCAAATATTTAAATAGTATATGAACAGATTGCTTTCTGTTACAGAATATACATTCAATAAAAATGTGTTTAATTAATGTGAAAAGATGGAAATATATATTGGGTGAATTTTTGGCTTATCAATTTAGAACAGTGTTACTTGGAAAGGCAAGCAGAGCCTAGGGGACAAAAGAGAAGGGCCTTTGCCTTTTCCTGAGTGAGGAGGGAGCAGGGAGACTTGGGCAAGAAACTTAACCTCCCAGTGCTGTAGTTTTTTCATCTACATAGAGAGCTGATAAAATCCACCATAAAGGCTAGTGTGAGAATTAGACACAATATGTGTAAAGCCCCAGGCATAGAGAAGATGCCCAAGAATAATAACAATAATGAAAACATAATTTAATTTAATTTAATTTAATTTAATTTAATTTAATTTATATGTCTCTATTAGAATTTTCATATCAATTTTAATTCACACAGGTACACATACATTAAAAAAAGCACAGAATTTGAAGGACTCTCTACCTCTTCCCAAAGCTTATTATGTAAGTCAAACTTTAAGATTTCCAGTGTGGTAGAGAAAGCCCAGAGTATATGTGCCTACACTGGCTGCTTGGCCAGGCTGTGGATGACAGGCCTTATTCCTCAGGAGGAACTGCATATCTGGATTGGGAGGTGAGAATTCTATCACTGAAGCACCAATGCCATAGCTAGATTTGTATGAGAGAGATCCCTATTTGTTTAAATGGAAGCAATTCATTCCCCTTTTTTTTTTAATTTTTTTTAACGTTTATTTATTTTTGAGACAGAGAGAGAGACAGAGCATGAATGGGGGAGGGGCAGAGAGAGAGGGAGACACAGAATCAGAAGCAGGCTCCAGGCTCCGAGCCATCAGCCCAGAGCCCAATGCGGGGCTCGAACTCACGGACCACGAGATCGTGACCTGAGCTGAAGTCGGACGCTCAACCGACTGAGCCACCCAGTCGCCCCTCATTCTCCTTTTTTTAGAGGACAGGATGGGTGAGGGTAAAGCCACTACCTAAAGCTGTATCATGTTCACTAACAGCCTGAAGGGTCCCTTCCAGATACATCAGAATGTAAATAAGTACATAAAATTATAGGTGTATTCTCCTCCATTATGTGCTTACAAATATACAATATAGCTAAAACATAATTTATTTAATTGTTTGCTCTTGATGGAAATCTAAGTTGTTCCTAATTTTCACTGCTTCATTGCTGCTGGTGTTCATGTTTGTACATGTTTTTGCAAACTTCTGTGAGTGTATCCCTATGATATATTTCTACAAGTTGCTTGCTGAGAAAAAGTGTATACACCTTCTATATTTTGTTATATATTCCTAATGATCCTCCAGAATGTTGTACAAATTTAAACTCATATAAAAAATTATGACAGGCCAGTGTTTCTTAAAACCTAGTATCCAGAAGAATCACTGGGAGCTTGTTAGGAGTGGCCACTGGCTGAACTGCACCTGCCCAGAGATTTTGATTGTTGTCTGAGGTGGGCTCCATATATGTGTTTTGTTTGTTTGTTTGTTAGTTTTAATTTTCACACAGTAAGTGACTTTTGAGGAGGTGGAGTATGCAGTTCTGTGACTTTTAACACAGGTAGTAGATTTGCAAACCACCTGATGGTGTAACAATCAGAATACAAAAGAGTCTCATTACCCTAACATATTTCCTCATGCTATCAAGTTATAGTTGCACCCTAACACCATCTCAAATCCCTGGTGAACACCAATCTTTTCTCTCTCAAAATTGATTTTTTCTTTTCAAGCCTAGACTAATTTTGTATGTAACCTTTTGAGACTGGCTTCTTTCACTTGGAATAATGCCCATGCAATTCATCCAAGTAGTTGCCTATATCAATAGTTTCTCCTTTTCATTGCTAAGCAGTAATCCATGGTGTAGGTGTGCCATAGTTCATTCAACCATTAAAGGACATCTAGGTTGTTTCCAGGTTTTGAGGATTGCCTTTTAAATAAACCCACCAAGTGATTCTGACGCAAAAGGTCTTCAGATCATGCTTGAAAAGTGGATACTAGCAATCTTTAATTTTCATTCATCTGGAAGTGGAAATGCTACCTTATAATTAGAGTTACATATACCTGATCATCAGGAAACTGAGAACCTTTTAAAATGCATATTAGCCATTTGCAGTTCTGTGAATTGCTTACTCATATCCTTTGCTGAGGATCCATTTGTTGAAATTGAGTTGTTTTTGCTTTTTATATTGACTTTTAGGAGACTTTTATGTTAAGAATTTTAACCACTTATATTTTATTCTATTTTTAATTGATTTGTTTATTTATTGCAGCCTGCTACTATTCTATTGTGTTTTGATATGTTGAGGAATAATCAGGGTGGCTCACATTGATGAAAATTCCTACCCATTGTAACCTCAGATAGGATTCCAACAAAGGAACTGGCAACAGGATGGTCTATCTAGATAACTTAAATGGACCATTTTGAAACATACCACTTCATCCTCCCTTGCTATTGATTAATATACTTCCTCTTATTTGTCCAATAAGCTATTAAGCAGTGAAATAAATTGAAAAAACACAACCTACTTTCAGCTGTATTAGTTTTTTTTTTTTTTTTTTTTTTTGGTTGGCCCATGAACTCAGGGATAACTAGAAGTTTTTGTTTTTTAATACGAAATTTATTGTCAAATTGGTTCCCATACAACACCCAGAGCTCATCCCAACAGATGTCCTCCTCAATGCCCGTCACCCACCCTTCTATCCCTCCCACCCCCCATAAACCCTCAGTTTATTCTCAGTGTTTAAGAGTCTCTTATGGTTGATGCATAGGGGCACTTTTACCCCAATGTTTATAGCAGCACTTTCAACAATAGCCAAATTATGGAAAGAGACTAAATGTCCATCAACTGATGAATGGATAAAGAAATTGTGGTTTATATACACAGTGGAATACTACATGGCAATGAGAAAGAATGAAATCTGGCCTTTTGTAGCAACATGGATGGAACTGGAGAGTGTTATGCTAAGTGAAATAAGTCATACAGAGAAAGACAGATACCATATGTTTTCATTCTTATGTGGATCCTGAGAAACTTAACAGAAGACCATGGGGGAGGGGAAGGAAAAAAAAGTTAGAGAGGGAGGCAGCTGTATTAGTTTTGATTCTACGTATTAAAGGATCCTTTATGTTTTACCTGTAAGTTTATGATCCATTTTGAGTTATCTTTGGTATAGGTATGAGGTGTGCATTGAGGCTCATCTTTTGGCATATGGATGCACAGTTATCCCAACACTGTTTGTTGAAAAGACTCCTTTCTCAAACTGTTTATGTATCTTTGTCAATAGTCAATTGACCATATTTGTTAGGTCTATTTCTGGAATCTCTATTCTATCTAATTCATTGATCTTTTTGTCTATCTTCAGGCCAATACCACACTATTTTCATGAGTGTAGCTATTGATATAGTAATTCTTAAAATCAAGTAGTGTGAGTCGTCCATCTTTGTTCTTATCTCTTTATTTTAGTTTTGCTAAAATATTTTTGGTATTAGGTATTTAGACATGACATTTTTCTATTTCATTTTTAAGTTGTTTTTAATGTTTACTTATTTTTAAGAGAGAGAGTGAGACAGTGTGAGCAGGGAAGGGGCAGAAGAAAGGGAAACACAGAATTCAAAGCAGGTTCCAGGCTCTAAGCTGTCAGCACTGAGCCTGGTATGGGGCTCGAACTCACAAACAGTGAGTCAAAATTGGCTGCTTAACCTGCTGAGCCACCCAGGTGCCCTCCTTCTATTTCATTACACAATGACATCAGAAGCCACCATAATCCTTAACAACATTAAGAGTAATTCCATATTATCCTCTAATTCTTGGTACCTTTTCATATTTCTAGAAACAATTATTTTTTAACACTTATTTTCTGTATTTTGTGTATTCTTGCCTTTTTTGTCATAGCTTAACTGACCATATATACATTAGTTTATTTCTGAGCTCTCTATTCTATTCCATTGATTTGTGTGTTTACTTTTTGTGCCAGTACCATAGTGTTTTTATTACAACAGCTTTGTCATATACCTTGGAATCTTGAGTTGTAATACCTCCACCTTTTTCTTCTTTCTCAATATATTGCTTTGGCTGTTTGGAGTCTTCTGCAGTTCTATACAAATTTTAGTATTATATGTTCTAGTTCTGTGAAAAATGTGTTGGTATTTTGATAAAGATTCGGTTATAGGCTCCTCAAAAAATTAAAAATATAGATACCATATGATCCAATAATTCCACTACTAGGTATTTACCCAAAGATAATGAAAACACTAATTCAAAAAGATACATGAACCTCTTTGTTTATTGCAGCATTATTTACAATAGTAAAAATATGGAAGCAACCTTATTGTCCATTGATAAATAAATGGATGAGGAAGATGTGGTGAATACACACACACATACACACACAGAGAAGAATATTACAAAGCTATAAAAAAGGATGAGATCTTGCCATTTGCAACAATGTGGATGGACCTAGAGGACATTATACTGAGTGAAATAAGTCAAACTGAGAAAGACAAATATCACATGATTTCACTCATTTGTAGAATCTAAAAAACAAAACAAGTGACTAAAAAAACAAAAAGCAGAATCAGACCTATAAATATTGAGAATGACCTGATGGTTACCAGAGGGGAGGAGGGAGGAAGGAAGGGCAAAATGGGTGAAGTGGTGTGGGAAATACAGCCTTGTAGTTATGGAATGAATAAGTCATGGGAATAAAAGGCACAGCATAAAGTATATAGTTGATGATGTAATACCATTGTATGGCAACACATGATAGCTACACTTGTAGTGAGCATAGCATAATATAGAGTCAAATTGCTGTTGTACACCTGAAACTAATGTAACATTGTGTGTCAACTATACTCAAATTGAAAAATTAAAATAAAATATTTTTTGTTTCTCTCTCCCATTAAGATCTCTACCACCTTTCTAGAAGAGAATACAACAAAACAAAGTCATCTGCCATTACGCATCACATTTCTTCTTATTACTTCTTACCACATGCAACTGCATCACAGAAACCTCAGCTAGTATCTGTCACAGAGTGCAGAAGGACAATGAAATTTCTGATAACATGTGAATTTTAATTTCACCGTAAAATAACTAGGCTATCTTGTACTTGCTGATATTTTGTTTTCACATGAAATTCAGTGCATTAAAATCTTAAAAATCAAATACCAATTTTACCTCTGAATTGCTTTGTGGTTTTGAAAATATTCTCTCAGCATCTAACTAATCTTCTTATGAGAATTATTCTCCCTCTGAATCCAAGCTTGAGATTAATAAACCACAAGAAGTTATACCAAAGGTATTAAGTATACAAAAAATGTCCTTAATGTGTGGCTTTAGGGGGAAAAAAGGCAATACTATAGGCATCATAGTCTATTTCTGGTATCACAGTAAGTAACATAGGACAAGCACATAGAACTCTGTCCCTAAAAAGGTCAAGAAAATCCATGTATCCAGAATGAAAGAAAACCCATGTATCCAGAATAATAGAATAAAAGAATGATCAGAGATAAGCTGAATCATGTTGCAGTTAAAAAGGGGACTGGGGAAATTTTCTCAATCTCGTTAGTATGCTCAAGAGGTTTAAAGTAGAATTAGAAAAAGGAAACAAAGAGGAGAGAGAGGAAGGAAAACCAAGCAGATGTGCATTAAGGAAGTTACTTTTTTGAAACGTGCAAGGTGTTCCTCTGAGTGGCATCCGATCTGGAAGACTAGTCACAACGTTCTAGGGAAATTGTGCTCTGCCTGTGTGTAGGAGTCATTCGTCAGTGGGAATGCCCCAAGGTGCTCCACTTCTTAAAAATTCATTAGGTAAAAAGTACAGACAAAATTTGTAATCTTCACACCCCTAGAGCGATCTCAGATAATAATTTCACTTAGGAATCATGTCCTGCTATAATTATGATTTAACTCAAATAGTAATTAGTCATATTTGTAGAGTATTTACCATATCCTGATAACCAAAGCACAGTATATGTATTAATTATTTAATCCTCACACAAACAACTCTAAAATGTGGATACTATTATTATTCTTATTTTATAGATGAAGAAACAGGCCCAGAATCTTGCCAAGTTCACCCAGTTAAAAAGTGGCAGTGCTGAAGTTTGAAGTGAAGTCTCTAAAACCAGAGTACACAGAGCACCTGGGTGCTCAGTTGGCTAAGCACCTGATTCCTGGTCCCAGCTCAGGTTATGATCTCATGGTTTGTGAGTCTGAGCCCCACATTGGGCTCCATGCTACCTGGAGCCTACTTGGGATTCTCTCTCTCCCTCTCTCTCTGCCCCTTCCCTGCTCACTCTCTCTCAAAATAAATAAACTTAAAAAATTAAAACCAGAGCACACAACTGTAATGTAATACCACCACTGTCTCACCTAGTTTCCAGGCATTATCTATCATAAAATGATCATATTCTGTGCAAATGTGTGCACATGTGCATGTGTGCATGCATGCACACACACAAATTGCACATTACAGCATTACTTGGTTATACAGGTAAAATTGACATTAATTTGATCAATCAGCATTGTCTCCACTGGCTCCTCAGTTACCTCCCATTCTAGTAGCCACCACCAGAACAAACAAACTTGAGTCTTCCATTTTGAGTCTTCAGACTCCATCTTGCCCTCCTCCCCAAAATCTTCCTCTCTCCTCTCTAAGTTCTGCTTTCCTTGAGGCCCTGCTGCAGACCCAGGATCACTGAGAAGCTTTCCTTGTTAATTCTGGCTGATGCAAACTTCTCACTCCCTATCATGATACTAGAAGTGCTCATTTCTTACCTCAACATGACCCACACTGAGCTGTACTGCAACTTACTTTATCAAACAAGAGTCAAGCTAGTAAGTTACAGTTCTTGTTTTGCTTAAAGAACATTTTTGTGATTATAAGAAACACATAAGAGATGTGCCCTTAATGCATTATTATTAGCAAACATCTTAGCCACCATCCAAGGGGAAAACTGCATACTGCAGGGAAGAAAGGTGTTCAAAGTGTTCCAGGGGAAAGTGACTGCAGGTACACAGGCTCTGACACAGGAAAGCTTGGGTATAACCGGGCTACAGTGAGTGGTTTAGACTGAACATTGTGCTTCTCCATGGACTGGGTATAGGGTTGGCTTCTTAAGCATGAGTCCTCAGCAGTCACACAAGGTCTTGTGCTCAAAAGAACCCCACATTTGGTGCTTTGTTGTCACCATCTTGAGATTTTTTGAAAAATATTGTTTGATAATTTTTGTACAAGGAATCCCTCATTTTCATTTTGAACTGCACCTGCACATTATGTAGCTGGTCCTTGTTGGGCCTGTCTTCAGAGTAGAAGTGACTGGTTCTTCTTCCATGCTGGTCCTTTAGTGACCTATTCTTATGGCCAGACACTAGAACCTTCTCCAACTCTACTTATAACACAAACCAAAGTAGAATCTTCAGAGAGAGAACCAGCCCTTTTATATTCTTCTCTTTCTTCCCAGACCCTAATAGCAGTAGGCTCCCAAGGGCTTCTCCACCTGTCACAGAATCTAGACCTTCCATCGTGACTGAGAATGGCCCTTCTCTCTTCTGGGGACTTTTAAATACTTGTGTGTGTTTTGCTTGCATTTTCAATGTGAGGTACTATCTGCCTCTAGTCTGATGAGGGCTGCTGTAGAGAGTATGTGAATAGATAATGACCTCTGATCTTGGGGATTCCCCTTTGATTAATGACTTTTATTATTTCTCTGTTGCTAAAGATAACCAGGAAGTCCATTGTTAAGGTGTTCTTGAACCATGTTTTTACAGTACCCTGAACAATAGCCAGGGTTAAATCCTTGTCCTTTGGTCAGCACATTGAGAAACATCAGGATATTCCCTTACCTGCCTCATAATAGGCCATGGTTGCCAGGGGCACAAGTGAATAAACCTACACTGATCCTCCAAAGATTGCACCCTAGCCTCCCCCTGAAGATCTAAATTGCTCTTTCTGTGTCTGTGGAGGTCTAAAACATAATACTTCTTTGAAAGGAACTTTGAACTGCAGGGCATAAAGTGGGAGATGGTATGGGGAGGCTTCCAGCCCACTCTTCATTTCCTGATGAGATAGATAACATTTCTGTAGTCACCTCAGTGCTCCAAGTAAGGACAAAGTCAGGTACAGCATGCCCCTTAGAAAGGAAGCCTCTATTACACTGAGGCACCCCTCATAATTACAAGTGAATATTTAGTCGAGTTCCCAGAAGGTTCAGAACCCTACCCTTAGCATCATCATTTATCCATTAAATCATTAGGTCAGTCACTCTTTCATTCACCAGATCATTAACTCATGTATTGCTTCATTCAACCAACATTTACTGATGTCCTTATATATCTCAGACACTGTGTTAGGCAGAGAGGAGAACCTTAGGGAAATGCCAGTCATGATCCTGTCCTCAAGCAGCTCACAGTTTGCTTGGAGGGTCACACACACATGAAATAGTTAAAACAACAACAACAACAACAACAACAAACAACAACAACAAAACATAGTTGTAAGATACTGATTGTAGTAAACCCTAGTAAAATTCCAAGAAGGGAAAGATCAGGGAAAGTGTCACTGGAGAACTACAATTTATGCTGGCTTTTACAGCATGTACAAGTTTGGAGCAGTTAGCATTCTAGGCAGTGGAAATAGCAAGAAGGCTTGGAAACAGGAGTATATAACCAGGGAGATATGGAGAGCTTTGTAACAAGGCAGACACTTTCTAACTTGATTTTGGAAGTACTAGAGAGTCACTCTCACCTTGAGCAACTGTAACAATGTAACAAGTCTAGGACTGTATAGTATTAGGACTACAGGTGTTTGCAGGAAAGACAGGCTAGAAGAAATGAGTCATGGCAGAGGTCACCTGGAGAGGAAGGTGCAGACTAGGGGGTGGACATGGAGTAAAAAAATGAAATGTAGCTAAAGATTGGGGAGGGTGAGGGAACACTTACAGCTAAGAGTAAAGTTTCTATCTAACTTGGGCATTGTTATGGGTTGAATTTTGTCCCTCTCAATTTTATATGTTGATGTCTTAATGTTCAATACATCAGGATATGACCTTATTTGCAGACAGGGTCTTTACAGAAGTTATCAAGTTAAAAGGTAGTCGTTTGGGTGGGCTCTAATCCAATATGACTGTTGTCCTTCCAAACAAGGGAGATTTAGAGACAGACAGGTACTCAGGGAGAAACCATGTGAAGATGAAGGCAAGGATCAGGTACACTAAAAATTGTCAGTAAATTACAAGAAGCTCTCAGAAGGAACCAAATGCCAACACCTTTATCTCAGACATCTGGTCTCCAAAGCTGTTAAAGAACAAAGTTTTTCCTTTTTTTAAAAAAAATCAGAAAAGAAAGAACTGTGTTCTGATATAACAAGAATTCACAGGCAGGGATCAAAAAGCTTGTTTTGTCTTCAGAAAATACCTGAAGACATATGGCCAAGCCTGTATGAGAGTCAGCATTCAAATGAAGAAAGAACCCTGCCCATAAGGGCCCTTATGTCAAATTTCATGGTAAGATCTGGAATTGTTACCAACACTCCATTATGATTAGCTATCTCTGGTTTCATTTCCATCAATTAAGGAAATGAATAAGTTACTCAGAAAGAAAGAAACATTCAGATTTATAGGATCATCGACAATGCATACATGATGATTTGGGATTTGGGAACAACTGTCATTAAAACTAAAACATTTCCTGAATGAGGAGTTAGCCAAAGACACCAAGGAGGGTGACTTGCTCCTCTCCCACAATTATGTGGCTCCCTCTAGAGGACCACATTGCCACTCAAAAATGAGGGAGAAACTTTATAGTTTCACACACATTCGTTGATCTATCTTCATTGTCAACTCTTGCCCATAACTATGGGGAAAAGTAGTCACTGAATGTATTCTGTGGGGTGAAATTAGGAAGATTTCAGCTCAAATGTCCCCTCCTTTGTGAAGCCTTCCTGGATCTCCCCAAGTGGTTTATCATTTATTCATGTGTGTTGATTCATTTATGGTATGAAATATAATTTATACATGTTTGTCTTTCTCTCTAAACCATGAACCCTTAAGTGCATATTTCTTTCCTTATTCATTTTTTTCTTCTTACACCTAGCCAGTGCCTAGCCCATTGTAAGTGTTCAATAAATAAATGTTTGTTGACTTAAAAAATAAATGTCATCTTAGCTAATTCATCCAGTCTCTGTCCTACCACATATAAATAAAAGATTGGCACATTCAAGATTAACATCCTGTAGGTCAGTGGACTTGTTTCTGATCCATAAGAATGAAAATATTGGGAGATAATAATATTTTGCAATAGAGATATTTATTTTTTTAATGTTTGTTTATTTTTTTGTCTATTTATTTATTATTTTTTAATATATTAATGTTTGTTTATTTTGAGAGAGAAAGAGAGTTTGAGCGGGGGCGGGAGGAGAGAGAGAGAATCCCAAGCAGACTCCACACTGTCAGTGCAGAGGCCAATTCAGGGCTCAATCCCATGAACCATGAGATCACAACCTAAGCCAAAATCAAGAGTTGGATGCTTAAGTGACTGAGCCACCCAGGTGCCCCTGCAAAGGAGATATTTAGAAGAGTTAAGGCATTATTTCCTGGAAGACATAAAGACATAAACAAAAATTCTAACTTATATGGTAAAATATAAGCATCTTTGGTCACAGAGAAGCACTGGGAAGAAAACATACGGTAGGAAAATTTTAGTGGGTGATTTACTGACAAAACCCAGGAGAGGCCTAGGGCTGACAAGAGCAATGGGAAGAATTTAGGGGCAAGGAAGCACTCACTTAGTGGATCTGATTGGTACTGAAAAATCTAAGGTCCTCCAAAAGAAGTCACAAATGATGCAATACATGGTGCTTGAGAAGCGGAAAGTGAGGGATTTCAGAGGCCATTGGGTCCAGTGCTGTCACTAATGAGACTGCTCTGGGGATAATGTGACTGATTCAGAGCCACACAGCTACAGGGACCAGAGCCCTCATCTCAGAATCATGCCTTCAGATTCAGGAGCATGAAAATGAGAACTCTGAACTCTTTCCTTCTGCAATGGCCAATCCTTTGAATGCATTTGGTAATTCTATTTTAAGTTTGTTTGAGCTCATGGGGCAGATGGATGCAGCCTTATGAGCAGACACTAGTCAGGCAGAATTGGCAAGAGTAGTCAGAAATCTATGCTGGCTGAACTGTAAGGTGTGTCAGACCACAGAAACAGGCCAAGAAAGTTATCTTGGGATTGGTTATGACTATTAGGTCTAGGATTTGGTTTCAGGTCCAAGCAGTATTCATAATTGAGCTAGGTATGAGTTCTAGCTCTGACACTTATTAGCTGGCTAATCTCAATAGAGCAACTCACTCTCACTCTCTTCACTTTCATCTTTGAAACAATATAGCTTAAAAAAAAAGAAACAATATAGCTTAAGCATCTGTGAGCTCTGGTATCAGCATGACTGACTGTTTTTATTCAAGCACTGCTGCTCAGAAGCAGGTTGACTGTGTACAAGTCAGTTACATCTTTGTTATTCAATTCTCTGTAAAATAAAGATAATAAAGTTACTCACAGAGTAGGTGTGATGATTAAACAAGGTAATATACATAAAAAGGGTGGAACAGTGTGTGGTACATAGTAACTCCAGAATAAATATTAGCCATTTATTACTATTATTGTTGGCTTTACTTTGAGGTTAACAATACACAGACTTATGCCTAAGATCAAGTGAGTATGAAAGCACTTTGCAATCTGGGAAATGGAGGTTATGAACATTTAAATGTGATAATTTTGAAAAAATAATCTATAAGAGGGCCTGGCTGGTAGGTACTTGATAAGTGGTGGTGTTTTGTTATTTAACAATAGAGAGATGTGATTGTAAACTGTCAGTCTTGCCTTCAAACTCTCATATTTGGGTTTGGATTCATTCTCATAGCTTTCGCTTTACACACATCTCCTTCAATTCATAAATCAACCAATATTTGTTGAAACTTACCCTCTGCCAGGCTCTCCCTTCAGCTCTGGTTGAACAGTGGTAAAAAGACAGACATATTTCTTATCTTTTAAAATCTATAGTCCTGAAGCACCTGGGTGTCTCAGTCAGTTAAGCATCCAACTTTGGCTCAAGTCATGATCTCACGGTTCATGGGTTCAAGCCCCACGTCTGGCTCTGTGCTGACAGCTCAGAGCCTGGAGCCTGATTTGGATTCAGTGTCTCCTTCTCTCTCTGCCCCTCCCCAGCTTGCACTCTGTCTCTCTCTCTCTCTCCCAAAAATAAACATTTAAAAAATTTTTAATAAAATCTGTAGTCCTGTGTGAAAAATAAATATTAAACAAATAATTACAAATTGGTTTTGCAATAATGTTAAAGACTATTGGTCTTGGATTGGATTTTGCCTTCCTTATAAGTTAGTAAATTGCCCTATTACAGTTTCATAGATGTTGGCAGAAGACACAAGACTTCTGGGTCAGAGACAAAGAACTTTATTACTCACAGCACAGGAAGAAGTTCATCCATCAGCTTACAAGTGTCAGCTCCCCTTACCTCCAGTTCTCACACAGGTGATGACATGGACTCAGATGGATCTGCTCTGCATACAGTGGTTTTGTGTCACAGCTGAGGAACCCAGAGGTTAGATAATCTACTGCTTTTATAGCAAGCATTAAGCAAACCTGTTCTTTGGAGAGAAAAGTTACCTCATCTCTCAAGATTATTAGGTACACAAACAACCCTGAAGAATGGCCCAGCTAAATGCCTTTGTAGCTCTGGCATTCCCAACAAGACATATAAGGGATCAAAAGGCCCAGAGAGAACTATCTCTTCCAACAAAGATATAAAAGACAAAAAATAATACCCATAATTCTATCACTTTAACACACTATTTTCTTTTATGATTTTATCCTCCCAGAATCTAGTCTATATCTATATCTAATCTATATCTATATCATCTATCTATATATGTCATCTATATCTATCTATCTACCTATTAGAGTGGTAGCCATGATACATACACTAATGGTCTGCTTTATTCATTAAATTTTATATCATAAATTCTGAACTAGTTTTCAAAATTATCCTGCATACTTCACTGTATTGCTGGACCATAATGTTAGGCTTTTAGGATGTTTTCACTTTTGTTTTTACCTGTTTTTTTAAAGCAAGACCAAGCCCTAAATACACTAAGGAGAACAAATCAGGGGTAGGAAGAGAAGATTCTACATGCCATGTTTGCTTTCCAGGTATGTACTGGCCCTTCCAATGCACCCTATCCTGACATCATATTTGGCATACTCATCCCAAGTAGAGAAGAACTTCCGGAGTTTTCAGGTACTTTCCGGTCAGAGAAGAGAATACCTGCTTCACTGCATCCTACTATAGCAGTAACTTTGAATGCTATCCTACATCTCTCTAGGAGAGTTTCATTCCAAAAGAAAATGTCAAGTTCAGGCAATAACAAAACCAAAGAAAAGGCTCTTTAGTATTGTGCTTAGAGTCCTAGTTAGGATACTTTAGGGATACAGGAGCTGCCCCTGGACCGTGAATAGTATTTCCATGCCATGGTGGCCCTCGGGATTGGTTGAGATCGTGCAGTAAGATTCATCAATTTCTGCATCTCCAAAATATAGAATTCTTACTAACAAAATAATATAATCTTTTGTCTTAAATAGTTGTGTGTTTTGTGTAAGGTTGCAAAATAAGTCACTCATAGAAAGACAATATCATACGATTTCACTCATATGTGGAGTTTAAGAAACAAAACAGATGAATGTAGGGGAAGGGAAGGAAAAGTAAAATAAGATGAAAACATAAAGGGAGGTAAATCACAAGAGACTCTTAAATACAGAGAACAAACTGAGGGTTGGTGGAGTAGAGGTGGGAAGGGGGGTGGGATAAATGGGTGATGGGCATTAAGGAGGACACATATTGGATAAGCACTGGGTGCTATAAGTAATGAATCACTAAATTCTACTCCAAAAACTAGTACTATACTATATGTTTACTAACTTGAATTTAAACTTAAAAAATTCATATTTGTTTTAAGGTGCTAGCAGAAAACATGATTAGGGTATTTTAAAATTAGGATATTTCAGTAGGGTTTAATAAAAGTGCCTATTTATAAAAGTGGATAAGAAGTATGTAGCCACAAAAGGAAATAAAGTTTACTCCTGCCCTTGTAATAAGGAAGCTCCCAAGTATACTGAAAGCCCAGAACCCAGAAGGAGAGTTGAATAGAAAGGGCCATCCAGAGAGAAATAATGATGGCTAGGACTCAGCTAGCACCAATACAGTTGGGTCTAAAAGAAAGCTGCTCTCCTCCCTGCTCTGATCTCCTCCAGGACCCACACTGGCCAGCACCAGCTAGAAGCCAGAGGGGTCATTGTGTGGTCACTCTGGTCAGTCACCCATGGCACCAGGGAGAGTGGAGAGCAGTTCTGGAGGGGCAAAAGGAAGAAATCTAGCACAAAATTCTTGAGGTATGTTTCTCAAAAGGCACAGAATGATCTGTGCCATTCTAAATTCCTAGCTTGCCAAAGTTATACAAGAACATAGATGTGTTTTTCATCTATAAATGGGAATAATAATACTATGACTTAAATGAAGCCATGGTCACTCCAGGAAGACCAGCCTTAGAAAAGATATTAGAAGTTTATGCTGATGAGAAGGTAACAGAAGATGTGTGGGTGATTTAAGGGTACTTTTTCTAAGCTGGTACTCTCCCTAATTCACCTCACTCAACTTTAACATCTGCTGCCTATGGAGAACTGCCTTGGAGGTGGGTGGGGGAAAAAAGGCAGCAGAGGATATATGAAGCAGCTTACTCTGGTTAATCTTTCCCACTTACCTTTAAGTTCCTCTTAGCTTGCAGGTCTTAGAAATACCTTTTACTCCACTGCTCTGTAATTGCCAATAAGTAAGCTCTGAGCTACCCCATAAGCTGCCCAGCACCTGCTTGCCCAACCCTCTCTCCATCTGTGGGCCATCCAGGAAGGAACAAAAACAAAACAAAGGGCACCACCCCCAGAGTATGGGTCCCTCAGCTTCCTGCTATTTATTCTTTAACCACTTCTTCAGACTAAAGTGGTGAGGAGATGGGCTTCAGGTAGTCTCTTCTGTAAGCAGAAAGTTGATGTTCGGAAGGAAGCCTTGTGGATGTTGAGTGGAGGATGTTTCCTCCTTCACGAACAGGTGCCTGTACCCACATGGAAATTAATGTCCATCACCCATTTAGCACATCCCTCCAACCACTTCCTCTCCAGAAACCCTCAGATTGTTCTCTGAATTTAAGAGTCTTTTATGGCTTGTCTCCTTCTGTGTTTTTACCTTATTTTTCCTTCCCTTCCCCACATTTATCTGTTTTGTTTCTTAAATTCCACATAGGAGTGAAGTCATATATTTGTCTTCCTCTGACTTATTTCCTTTAGCATAATACACTCTAGTTCCATCCACATTGTTGCAAATGGTAAGATTTCATTCTTTTTGATCACTGAATAATATTCCAGTGTGTGTGTGTGTGTGTGTGTGTGTGTGTGTGTGTACACACACACACACACACACACACACAATATCTTCTTTATCCATTCATCAGTCTATGGATATTTGGGCTCTTTTCATAATTTGGCTATTATTGATAATGCACTATAAACATTGGGATGCATGTGCCCTTTTGAATTAGCATTTTTTTTAATCCTTTGGATAAATACCTGGTAGTACAATTACTGGGTCATTCTATTTTCAGTTTTTTTTAAATTTATTTTATTTTATTTTATTTTATTTTATTTTATTTTATTTTATTTTAGAGAGAGAGAGAGAGCACACAAGCAGGGGAGAGGAGCAGAGGGAAAGACAGAGAGAAGCTTAAGCAGGCTCCACACTAAGCACAGAGGCTCAATCCCACTGGTATCATGACCTGAGCTGAAATTTAGAGTCAGACACTCAACAGACTGAGCCACCCAAGCACCCCTATTTTTGGTGTTTTTGAGGATCCTCCATACTGTTTTCCAGAGTGGCTGCACTAGTTTGCATTCCCACCAGTAGTGCGAAGTGTTCCCCTTTCTCTGCAAATGCTATAACTGAGATGCAATCTTGAATGGATGCCATTACAGTGAGGATGGATAAAGCAGAGCAGCAAACCAGTGATATATAAGATAAAAATATAGAAAATAATGAAGTTAAAAAAAGGAGAGAAACAAGAGACACAAGATACTAGACTTAGAGATCTCAGCAACTTATTAAAGGAGAATCACAATAAATGTGTAACTTCTGAGACACTGTTGAATGTTGACCTTTTTACTAGAAAATATTCTACCTTTGGAATTTCATGCCATCATGTGCTGGAACCATATGATACTTCAATAGACCATAACATAACATCTAAAAGTATAAATGACTATATTCTCAATAGAAATAAGTGCTAATAAATATTGTGTTTGGTATTAAATGGCAATTAGGCCAAAACAACTTGAAATTCTTCTTTCTGATACAAAGAGTGAATTTTGCTGAGTTCACTGTTTGACTCAGCAAAAATATAATACTTAGGGGAGTTGTTTTTTTTTTCTTATTGTAACTTTTTTAAAAAAAATTAATGTTTATTTTTGAGAAAAAGAGACAGAGTATCAGTGGGGGAAGGGCTGAGAGAGAGGAGAAGACACAGAATCTGAAGCAGGCTCCAGGCTCCAAGCTATCAGCACAGAGCCCATCACAGGACTCAAACTCACAAACTGCGAGATCATGACCTGAGCCAAAGTCTAACATTTAACCTACTGCACCACCCAGGCACCCCTCTTATTGTACCTTTCAAAATGAAAATGAAAGAAATGTGGGAATTGAAACATAATTCAATTAGGTATCTCAGCACCGTGTATGAATTTGATTGAATTCTAAGCAAGTTGATTGCATTATATATTTTAAATTTTCTGTGATTTAATTTATGCTAAGCAATCTTATGCATTTACAAAGCAGATTTTTTTACATTGACCTTCTACCTACTGAAAAGAAATAACAGATCCTTTCACCTTTAAAACAGGAGACTGTTTCATGTACACTAGCCCAAACACCCAAGTACATTTTGGGTACTTCTCATCAAGCATATGAAATAATTTCATTACTCATGGAGCCTGTAACTTTTTTTCTCCCACAAGGCACATCTGTTGTATTTTTTCTTATTGTCTGTTGGCTTTATTTTATTAAAAAAATTTATTTATTTTTGAGAGAGAAAGAGCCCAAGTGGGGGAGGGGCAGAGAGAAAGAGAGGGAGACACAGAATCTGAAGCAGGCTCCAGGCTCTGAGCCATCAGCACAGAGCCAGACATGGAGATTGAACTCATGAATTGTGAGATCATGACCCGAGCCAAAGTCTGACACTTCACCAACTGAGCCACTCAGGTGCCCCCTGAAAAGTTGGTTTAAAATTTTTTTAATGTTTTCATTTATTTTAGAAGGAGAGAGAGACAGAGCATGAGTGGGGGAGGGACAGAGAGAAGGGGAGACACAGAATCTGAAGCAGGCTCCAAGCTCTGAGCTGTCAGCACAGAGCCTAATGTGGGATTTGAACCCATGAACCGTGAGACCATGACCTGAGCTGAAGTCAGACACTTAACCCACTGAGCCACACAGGCACCCCTGGACAAGTTGGTTTTAAAATTAACTATATAACATTTGCCCCCAAAAACTCCAACTTTTGCTTCTAAATGAATCTCTCCCTATAGGAGTCTAAACTCTCACTTAAAACTCAGATTTGCACTGTACCAGACCACAGGCCAGCTCCCTTTGAATTTACTGATATCCTTTCAAACTCAAAGTGTCCAAATGTGAGCATATCTCCTCTCAGAATAGTCTCATCACAAGGCCCATTCTGTTACCCTGACATTTTTCAAAACATAACGTTTTTTTTTCTTTGTGCTTGGAATGTTTTCCCCATTGTCTTTTCCCTTGTGAAATAATCAGCTGTCCAATATTGGTCATGTCCTGGCAGAGGCTGAATGACTTCACAATCAGGGTAATAGGTTACAGGGTAATAGGATAGTCTACATGAGGTTTAAGGCATCTGCAAACTCCTTCATTCTATGAGTGACTACATCTACAGGTTTCCTGAGATGAGATGATCTCCTAGCTTCATTGACCTTACTAAGAAGTCCTATGTCTTCCTTGCTCTTCTTCCAACATCCCATAATGAATCCCTCTTATACCTAGCTTCTTCTATATGTGGAACTACAAGTGAAATTATATTTGAAATTAAAAATTTCAATTGTATTTAAATATCACATACAAGTACTGTTTGTATTTGTGACAATCATTGGACTTTTTAACCTGTTAATCATAATTTTTAGCAGTTGCCTTCTTGCTTGCTTCTTTAAAAAGAGATATGGCTCATTCTACTTGTCTAGATTGCTCCTATCCTTCCTGCTGCTACTACATGAAATCCTAAGGAGGCATGGAGATAAACACACACACACACACACACACACACACACACACACACATTTTGCTTGTTTTTGGACTTCCAGTCCATTCATAGTACTGCACAACTTGGTACTCTTTTAAACTTTTTCAAATATATTAGTTCTCTGACTGCTTGAAGGTGGGATAATACAATGAAAATCAACTTTTCTTTTATATCACCCTAAGTGCCCACTCCCAAATCCCAAATACTATGGATTTTCAGACAGCCACTGAGACAAGAAATGATTTTTGCCTTTGTAATGGGAGTATTACTTATTTTAGTTACTTATTCTCATTAATTTGCTAATTAACTCATTCATTCAACAAACATACATTAAGTGTTTCTAGTATGACTAACCCTTGGCTGAATTAATCCTCAATGACATTTTTGTTTAATGAGGAAGACAAGTAAATAATAATTTTGGTGCTGTAAAAAAAAATGTCTGCCCAGAACACAGAAGACCTATACAAAGAAATTCATTAATTCTACTTGTGGGAACAGGAATAGTTTTATGGGGATATCATAAAAACTTTAGGTAAATCTTGAAAAGCATATATTCTTAAGATGGGCAAATGAGAGCAGAAGGTTTCATCAAAAAGGCAACATAGGCAAAGGCACCAAAAGTAGAGCATACAGCACATTCCAATGTGTGTGGGTGTCTGTGTGTAGGGAGTGAGGATGGTAAGAGATGAGGCTAGAGAGAGGTCAGCAGTCTCAGATCATGGAACTTTCTGTGTGATATGCCAGGAACCTGGATTTTAGCCTGTTAGCAAGTAAGAATGGCACAATCAGATTGATTAAAAACAAAAAGAGGTAAGGACAATACAAAGTATCTGGCTGGGATGAATACTTGGATGGGAAGACCATTCACCAAGATGGGCATGAAGGATGAGAATTAAGTTTGGAGGGAGAATTACAAAGTCTGTTTTGAACAAGTTCAAAGTACTGATGGAACATAAGTGTAGAAATGTTCAGTAGGCAGTGAATGGAGAAAGAGGTCTGAAGATGAGATCAAGATCACATAGTGAGTGAAATCTGAGGAAGGGATGTAAGGAGGTACAAAGACTTAAAAGATAAGGGGAGGGAACAAAAAGGAAGAAAAGAAGGGGAGCAAAGAGAAAAAGTAACAAAGAGAGATCTAGGATAGAAGTGAGGAGCATTGACACTTAGGAGACTATTAGAGAAAAGGGATAAGAAAGAAAGATCAGAGATGGAATAGGACAAAGAAGAAACATATAACTGACAGTAAGTGACTCAGAATATTTAAGTGAGATGTTTTTATGTAAATATCATTGGCTTTGCAGTGGAGAAAATTTACCAATGCAAGTCAGTAGGCCAGTGGGGTTAGCAAAAATTGAAGAGGGCATGATATCCCCTGGCCATAGTTTCACTCTGATCCCTCACTCCCATGAGGGTCAATCAAAGAGAGAAACAAATGAACGAGCTGAAGGTCAAAAAGAGAAAATCAATGGTGGTATCCAAGGCAACAGGCTGTGGGTGGTACAGTGAAGCAGTAGGAGCAGGAGTATGGGATCAAGGTGCTGGAGATTGTGCTGCTGGCTGAGACTTTGCCCACTCAAATAATGTGTCTGAAACTTTGTCTCCATCAACAGATTCTGCCTCATCAAGAGCACATCTGATAAAAGAGTCACCCTACAGGTGCTGAAATCTTCACCTATGTATGGTCCAGTGTCCTGAGACTGTGCCATCCTGGGTGGGACCTATCATCTTTTGTGGCTAAGTTGGGAGGAAACTCTTATTGTTCCTACAAGTCTGAAGCCTGTAGAAATTAAAAGTGTCTCCATTAGTTGCTAGGAAAGCTGTAAGGTTTTCTGTGACATGGGGAAATAGCATTCAGGAGTATGGGTAGAGAGAATATTTTACAGGATGGAAGAGAAGTCCCAGCCATTACCTGGAAATAAATAGCATTGGTAGGGATTCTCAATATTACATTAGGAAGGTTTTACTAAAATGCTTAATGTGACAAAGTAATTTTGAGATGAAAGTGAAATTAAAAATGAGTTGAAATTAGCATTGGTTCTGGAATACCCTTGCTTCTGGTAGCCTATCGTCCACTCTCTACACTCCAACCCAAACTCCTATCCTGTGACTCATTCTCAAAAATGCTTTTACTGAGCTGAGGAAGCTGTTGAGATATCTAAGGCCCCTTCCAGAATTGATGTCTCTGATTCTGTGAATCACATACAGAAATTTAGAATAGACATGCTCAGAGGCCCTGACTGCATGGGGTTCTGTCATAGACAGCCAATAGACATTTGTGCCCTGCCATTTCTTGTTGCTTTAGCTTTGTTTTAAAATCTATTGATTTCTATGGGAGACTCTTGGATACTGAGAACAAACTGAGGGTTGATGGGGGTGGGGAGAAAAGGGGAAAGTGGGTGATGGGCATTGAGGAGGGCACCTGTTGGGATGAGCACTGGGTGTTGTATGGAAACCAATTTGATAAATTATGTTTAACAAAAATAAATAAATAAATAAATAATAAAATAAAATAAAATCTATTGAATTCTACAATTGCAGAAGTATTACCAGAGCTTTTTTTTTTTTTTTTTTTTTGGTAAAATGCTCAAACAATGGAAAAGAAAACTGATTGATGTGTGCATCACTCTTCACCACATCTAAACCAACTTTCCTCTTCATATCTAGTTATTATCAATTGGTCTACATTTTTAGTCCATTCTCTGCATTCATATCTATGTCTGTATAGGAATTCATGCAAGTGTATTTTTGGTAGTTGCTGGGTTTTAAAACGAATGTATTCATACTTTATGTATCTTTCTGAATTATTTTGCATATACCTATATGTCAGAAATATTTCCATGTCCTCATTTGTTTTAAAGGCTGCCTAGTCCTTCATAGTATAGATGTGTGGTCATAGTGGGCATTTTATTTTTTATTTCTTTTTCTTTTAATTTTAAATTTGTAAGTATTTCTCAATCTGATAAATGAATTCTGTTTTGACTTACATTTACTTAATTAATGGTGTGGTTAAACATTATTTCATGTTTATTGCCCATTCGTTTTTCTTTTTTTTTTAACTGGAGGAAAAGCACACTCACCTTTTCTTTTTATGATTTTATTTTTTATTTAAATTTTAGTTAATGTACAGTGAAATATTGATTTCAGGAGGATAATTCAGTGATTCATCACTTACATACAACTTCCAGTACATATCACAATTATCCTCCTTAATACCCATTACCCATCCAACACATCTGCTACTCACAAATTTCCATCAACCCTCAGTTTGTTCTCTATTGTTAAGAGACTCTTGTGGTTAGTTTCCCTCTCTCCTACCCCTCTTCCCATATTTTCATCTGTTTTGTTTTTAATTTCCATATATGAGTGAAATCGTATGTCATTTGTCTTTTTCTTTTTTTTTTTTTTTTTTTTTTTTTTATTTATATATGAAATTTATTGTCAAATTGGTTTCCATACAACACCCAGTGCTCATCCCAAAAGGTGCCCTCCTCAGTACCCATCACCCACCCTCTCCTCCCTCCCACCCCCCATCAACCCTTAGTTTGTTCTCAGTTCTGAACAGTCTCTTATGCTTTGGCTCTCTCCCACTCTAACCTCTTTTTTTTTTTTTTTTTTGTTCCCCTCCCCCATGGGTTTCTCTTAAGTTTCTCAGGATCCACATAAAAGTGAAACCATATGGTATCTGTCTTTCTCTGTATGGCTTATTTCACTTAGCATCACACTCTCCAGTTCCATCCACGTTGCTACAAAAGGCCATATTTCATTTTTTCTCATTGCCACGTAGTACTCCATTGTGTATATAAACCACAATTTCTTTATCCATTCATCAGTTGATGGACATTTAGGCTCTTTCCATAATTTGGCTATTGTTGAGAGTGCTGCTATGAACATTGGGGTACAAGTGCCCCTATGCATCAGTACTCCTGTGTCCCTTGGATAAATTCCTAGCAGTGCTATTGCTGGGTCATAGGGTAGGTCTATTTTTAATTTTCTGAGGAACCTCCACACTGCTTTCCAGAGTGGCTGCACCAATTTGCATTCCCACCAACAGTGCAAGAGGGTTCCCGTTTCTCCACATCCTCTCCAGCATCTATAGTCTCCTGATTTGTTCATTTTGGCCACTCTGACTGGCGTGAGGTGATATCTGAGTGTGGTTTTGATTTGTATTTCCCTGATAAGGAGCGACGCTGAACATCTTTTCATGTGCCTGTTGGCCATCCGGATGTCTTCTTTAGAGAAGTGTCTATTCATGTTTTCTGCCCATTTCTTCACTGGGTTATTTGCTTTTCGGGTGTGGAGTTTGGTGAGCTCTTTATAGATTTTGGATACTAGCCCTTTGTCCGATATGTCATTTGCAAATATCTTTTCCCATTCCGTTGGTTGCCTTTTAGTTTTGTTGGTTGTTTCCTTTGCTGTGCAGAAGCTTTTTATCTTCATAAGGTCCCAGGAATTCACTTTTGCTTTTAATTCCCTTGCCTTTGGGGATGTGTCGAGTAAGAGATTGCTACGGCTGAGGTCAGAGAGGTCTTTTCCTGCTTTCTCCTCTAAGGTTTGGATGGTTTCCTGTCTCACATTCAGGTCCTTTATCCATTTTGAGTTTATTTTTGTGAATGGTGTGAGAAAGTGGTCTAGTTTCAACCTTCTGCATGTTGCTGTCCAGTTCTCCCAGCACCATTTGTTAAAGAGACTGTCTTTTTTCCATTGGATGTTCTTTCCTGCTTTGTCAAAGATGAGTTGGCCGTACGTTTGTGGGTCTAGTTCTGGGGTTTCTATTCTATTCCATTGGTCTATGTGTCTGTTTTGGTGCCAATACCATGCTGTCTTGATGATGACAGCTTTGTAGTAGAGGCTAAAGTCTGGGATTGTGATGCCTCCTGCTTTGGTCTTCTTCTTCAAAATTACTTTGGCTATTCGGGGCCTTTTGTGGTTCCATATGAATTTTAGGATGGCTTGTTCTAGTTTCGAGAAGAATGCTGGTGCAATTTTGATTGGGATTGCATTGAATGTGTAGATAGCTTTGGGTAGTATTGACATTTTGACAATATTTATTCTTCCAATCCATGAGCAGGGAATGTCTTTCCATTTCTTTAAATCTTCTTCAATTACCTTCATAAGCTTTCTATAGTTTTCAGCATACAGATCCTTTACATCTTTGGTTAGATTGATTCCTAGGTATTTTATGCTTCTTGGTGCAATTGTGAATGGGATCAGTTTCTTTATTTGTCTTTCTGTTGCTTCATTGTTAGTGTATAAGAATGCAACTGATTTCTGTACATTGATTTTGTATCCTGCAACTTTGCTGAATTCATGTATCAATTCTAGCAGACTTTTGGTGGAGTCTATCGGATTTTCCATGTATAATATCATGTCATCTGCAAAGAGCGAAAGCTTGACTTCATCTTTGCCAATTTTGACGCCTTTGATTTCCTTTTGTTGTCTGATTGCTGATGCTAGAACTTCCAGCACTATGTTAAACAACAGCGGTGAGAGTGGGCATCCCTGTCGTGTTCCTGATCTCAGGGAAAAAGCTCTCAGTTTTTCCCCGTTGAGGATGATGTTAGCTGTGGGCTTTTCATAAATGGCTTTTATGATCTTTAATTATGTTCCTTCTATCCCGACTTTCTCAAGAGTTTTTATTAAGAAAGGGTGCTGGATTTTGTCAAAGGCCTTTTCTGCATCGATTGACAGGATCATATGGTTCTTCTCTTTTTTTTTGTTAATGTGATGTATCACGTTGATTGATTTGCGAATGTTGAACCAGCCCTGCATCCCAGGAATGAATCCCACTTGATCATGGTGAATAATTCTTTTTATATGCCGTTGAATTCGATTTGCTAGTATCTTATTGAGAATTTTGGCATCCATATTCATCAGGGATATTGGCCTGTAGTTCTCTTTTTTTACTGGGTCTCTGTCTGGTTTAGGAATCAAAGTAATACTGGCTTCATAGAATGAGTCTGGCAGTTTTCCTTCCCTTTCTATTTCTTGGAATAGCTTGAGAAGGATAGGTATTATCTCTGCTTTAAACGTCTGGTAGAACTCCCCTGGGAAGCCATCTGGTCCTGGACTCTTATTTGTTGGGAGATTTTTGATAACCGATTCAATTTCTTCGCTGGTTATGGGTCTGTTCAAGCTTTCTATTTCCTCCTGATTGAGTTTTGGAAGAGTGTGGGTGTTCAGGAATTTGTCCATTTCTTCCAGGTTGTCCAATTTGTTGGCATATAATTTTTCATAGTATTCCCTGATAATTGTTTGTATCTCTGAGGGATTGGTTGTAATCATTCCATTTTCATTCATGATTTTATCTATTTGGGTCATCTCCCTTTTCTTTTTGAGAAGCCTGGCTAGAGGTTTGTCAATTTTGTTTATTTTTTCAAAAAACCAACTCTTGGTTTCATTGATCTGCTCTACAGTTTTTTTAGATTCTATATTGTTTATTTCTGCTCTGATCTTTATTATTTCTCTTCTTCTGCTGGGTTTAGGCTGCCTTTGCTGTTCTGCTTCTATTTCCTTTAGGTGTGCTGTTAGATTTTGTATTTGGGATTTTTCTTGTTTCTGGAGATAGGCCTGGATTGCAATGTATTTTCCTCTCAGGACTGCCTTTGCTGCGTCCCAAAGCGTTTGGATTGTTGTATTTTCATTTTCGTTTGTTTCCATATATTTTTTAATTTCTTCTCTAATTGCCTGGTTGACCCACTCATTCGTGAGTAGGGTGTTCTTTAACCTCCATGCTTTTGGAGGTTTTCCAGACTTTTTTCTGTGGTTGATTTCAAGCTTCATAGCGTTGTGGTCTGAAAGTATGCATGGTATGATTTCAATTCTTGTAAACTTATGAAGGGCTGTTTTGTGACCCAGTATATGATCTATCTTGGAGAATGTTCCATGTGCACTCGAGAAGAAAGTATATTCTGTTGCTTTGGGATGCAGAGTTCTAAATATATCTGTCAAGTCCATCTGATCCAATGTCTCATTCAGGGCCCTTGTTTCTTTATTGATCGTGTGTCTAGATGATCTATCCATTTCTGTAAGTGGGGTGTTAAAGTCCCCTGCAATTACCACATTCTTATCAATAAGGTTGCTTGTGTTTATGAGTAATTGTTTTATATATTTGGGCGCTCCAGTATTCGGCGCATAGACATTTATAATTGTTAGCTCTTCCTGATGGATAGACCCTGTCACTATTATATAATGTCCTTCTTCATCTCTTGTTACAGCCTTTAATTTAAAGTCTAGTTTGTCTGATATAAGTATGGCTACTCCAGCTTTCTTTTGGCTTCCAGTAGCATGATAAATAGTTCTCCATCCCCTCACTCTCAATCTAAAGGTGTCCTCAGGTCTAAAATGAGTCTCTTGTAGACAGCAAATAGATGGGTCTTGTTTTTTTATCCATTCTGATACCCTCTGTCTTTTGGTTGGCGCATTTAATCCATTTACATTCAGTGTTATTATAGAAAGATATGGGTTTAGAGTCATTGTGATGTCTGTATGTTTTATGCTTGTAGTGATGTCTCTGGTACTTTGTCTCACAGGGTCCCCCTTAGGATCTCTTGTAGGGCTGGTTTAGTGGTGACAAATTCCTTCAGTTTTTGTTTGTTTGGGAAGACCTTTATCTCTCCTTCGATTCTAAATGACAGACTTGCTGGATAAAGGATTCTCGGCTGCATATTTTTTCTTTCTAGCACACTGAAAATCTCGTGCCAATTCTTTCTGGCCTGCCAAGTTTCAAAAGAGAGATCAGTCACCAGTCTTATAGGTCTCCCTTTATATGTGAGGGCACGTTTACCCCTTGCTGCTTTCAGAATTTTCTCTTTATCCTTGTATTTTGCCAGTTTCACTATGATATGTCGTGCAGAAGATCGATTCAAGTTACGTCTGAAGGGAGTTCTCTGTGCCTCTTGGATTTCAATGCCTTTTTCCTTCCCTAGTTCAGGGAAGTTCTCAGCTATTATTTCTTCAAGTACCCCTTCAGCACCTTTCCCTCTCTCTTCCTCCTCTGGGATACCAATGATGCGTATATTATTTCTTTTTAGTGTATCACTTAGTTCTCTAATTTTCCCCTCATATTCCTGGATTTTTTTATCCCTCTTTTTCTCAGCTTCTTCTTTTTCCATAACTTTATCTTCTAGTTCACCTATTCTCTCCTCTGCCTCTTCAATCCGAGCCGTGGTGGTTTCCATTTTGTTATGCATTTCGTTTAAAGCGTTTTTCAGCTCCTCGTGACTGTTCCTTAGTCCCTTGATCTCTGTAGCAAGAGATTCTCTGCTGTCAGCTATACTGTTTTCAAGCCCAGCGATTAATTTTATGACTATTATTCTAAATTCACTTTCTGTTATATTATTTAAATCCTTTTTGATCAGCTCATTAGCTGTTGTTATTTCCTGGAGATTCTTCTGAGGGGAATTCTTCCGCTTGGTCATTTTGGATAGTCCCTGGCGTGGTGAGGACCTGCAGGGCACTTCCCCTGTGCTGTGGTGTATAACTGGAGTTGGTGGGCGGAGCCGCAGTCAGACCTGATGTCTGCTCCCAGCCCACCGCTGGGGCCACAGTCAGACTGGTGCGTGCCTTCTCTTCCCCTCTCCTAGGGGCGGGATTCACTGTGGGGTGGGGTGGTCTGTCTGGGCTACTTGCACACTGCCAGGCTTGTGATGCTGGGGATCTGGCGTCTTAGCTGGGGTGGGTAGGCAAGGTGCACAGGGGCAGGAGGGGCAGGCTTAGCTTGCTTCTCCTTAGGTGATCCACTTCAGGAGGGGCCCTGTGGCAGCAGGAGGGAGTCAGATCCGCTGCCGGAGGTTTGGCTCCGCAGAAGCGCAGAGTTGGGTGTTTGCGCGGAGCGAGCAAGTTCCCTGGCAGGAACTGGTTCTCTTTGGGATTTTGGCTGGGGGATGGGCGGGGAAGATGGCGCTGGCGAGCGCCTTTGTTCCCCACCAAACTGAGCTCTGTCGTCCGGGGGCTCAGCAGCTCTCCTTCCCTTTGTCCTCCAGCCTTCCCGCTTTCTGAGCAGAGCTGTTAACTTATGACTTCCCAGACGCTAAGTCGCGCTTGCTGTCGGAACACAGTCCGTCAGGCCCCTCCGCTTTTTGCAAGCCAGACTCCGGGGCTCTGCTTGGCCGGCGAGCCGCCCCTCCGCCCCGGCTCCCTCCCGCCAGTCCGTGGAGCGCGCGCCGCCTCGCCGCCCTTCCTACCCTCTTCCGTGGGCCTCTCATCTGCGCTTGGCTCCGGCGACTCCGTTCTGCTAATCCTCTGGTGGTTTTCTGGGTTATTTAGGCAGGTGTAGGTGGAATCTAAGTGATCAGCAGGACGCGCGGTGAGCCCAGCGTCCTCCTACGCCGCCATCTTCCTCTTACCCCCTCATTTGTCTTTTTCTTAATGACTTATCTTGCTTACCATAATACATTCTAGCTCCATCCATGTCATTGCAAATGGCAAGATTTAATTCTTTTTGATAGCTGAGTAATATTCCATTATATATATATATGTATATATGAATATATGTATATATGAATATATATAATGGAATATATATATATATATAATATCTTCCTTATCCATTCATCAGTTTATGGACATTTGGGCTCTTTCCATAATTTGGCTCTTGTTGATAATGCTGCTATAAACATTGGAGTGTAAGTATCCCTTCAAATATGTATTTTGGTATCCTCTGGGTAAATACCTAAGAGTGCAATTACTGAATCAAAAGGTAGTTCTATTATTAGTCTTTTTGAGGAACCTCCATACTGTTCCACACAGTGACTTCACCACTTTGCATTTCCACCAACACTGTAAGAAGGTTCAGCATCCTCACCAACACACTTGTTGTTTCTTGTGTTGTTAATTTTAGCCATTCTGACAGGTGTGAGGTGGAATCTCATGGTTTTGATTTGTATTTCCCAAATGATGAGTGATGTTCATGTGTCTGTTGGCCATCTGGATGTCTTTGGAAAAGTGTCTGTTCATTTTTTCTGCCTATTTCTTAAGTGGGTTGTTTATTGGGTGTTGAGTTTGATAAAATCTTTATAGATTTTGGACACTAACCCTTTATCAGATATGTCACTTGCCATGCCATGCCATTCTCCCATGCCACAGACTGCCTTTTAGTTTGCTGATTGTTTCCTTTGCCGTGCAGAAGCTTTTTATTTTTATGAAGTCCCAATAGTTCATGTTTGTTTTGTTACTTTTGTCTTCAGCAATAAGTGTCTGGTAAGAAGTTGCTCTGCCTGAGCTCAAAGAGGTTGCTGCCTGTGTTCTCCTCTAGGATTTCAATTGTTTCCTGTCTCACATTTAGGGTTTCATCCAATTTTAAGTTGATTTTTGTGTATGGTGTAAGAAAGTGGTCCAATTTCATTCTTCTGTATGTTGCTGTCCAGTTTTCCCAACACCATTTGTTGAAAAGACTGTGTTTTGTCCATTGGATTTTCTTTCCTGCTTTGTCAAAGATGAGCTGACCATATGGTTGTGGGTCCATTTCGGGGTTTTCTATTCTGTTCCATCAATCAATGTGTCTGTATTTGTACCAGTACCATACTGTCTTGATGACTACAGTTTTGTAATATAGTTTGAAATCCAGAATCGTGATGCCTCCAGTTTTGTTTTTCTTTTTTCAGGATTGCTTTGGCTATTTGTAGTCTTTTGTAGTTCCATAAAAATTTTAGGCTTGTTCTAGCTCTGTAAAAAAAATGCTGGTGGTATTTTGATAAGGATTGCATTAAATTGTTCTGGGTAGTATAGACATTTTAACAATGTTCTTCCAATCCATGAGCATGGAATGCCTTTCCATTTATTTGTGTCCTCTTTACTTTCTTTCATAAGTTTTATGTACTATAGTTTTCAGAGTATTGATCTTTTACCTCTTTAGTTAAGTTCATTCCTAGGTATATTATTGTTTTTGGTGCAATTACAAATGGGATTGATTCCTTGATTTCTTTTTTTGGCTGCTTCATTATTGGTAATAGAAATGCAACAGATTTCTGCATGTTGATTTTATATCCTATAGCTTGCTGACTTTATGTATCAGTTCTAGCAACTTTCTGGTTGAGTCTTTCAGGTTTTCCACAAAAAGTATCATTTCATCTTTGAAGAGTGAAAGTTTGACTTTCACTGATTTAGATGTCTTTTATTTCCTTTTGTTGTCTGAGGCTAGGACTTCCAGTACTATGTTGAACAACAGTGGTGAGAGTGGACATCCTTATCTTTTTCCTGACCATAGGGGTAAAGCTAGCAGTTTTTCCCCATTAAGGATGATATTACATGTGGGTTTTTTTTGTATATGGCCTTTATTATGTTGAGATATGTTCGCTCTATCCGTACTTTGAGTGTTTTTATCATGGATGGATGTTGTACTTTGTCAAATGCTTTTTCTCCATCTATTGAGAGGATCATATGGTTTATATCCCTTCTTTTTGGTGTGTCACGTTGATTGATTTGCAAATATTAAAGCATTCTTGCAGCCCAGGAATATATCCCACTTGATTGTGGTGAATAATTCTTTTAGTGTACTGTTGGAAATTTGTATTTTCTTAATCGCTAATGATGTGAAATATCTTTTCATGTGCTTATTTGTCATATTATTTGGTGAGATATTTCTTCATGGCTTATGGCCATATTCTAAGGGAGTGTGCTTTTTTTTTTTGTACTGTTGAATTTTCAGAGTTCTTTGTACACTTTAGATAATGGTCCTTTCAGGTATTGGGTTTGAAAATATTTTCTCTCAGTTTGAAACTTGTGTTTTCATTTGATTAACAGAGCCTTTCACAGAGCAAAGATTATTTTGGTAAATTTCAGTTTGTCAATTTTCTTTTTATTAATATTTTTAATGTTTATTTATTCTTGAGAGAGTGGGGGTGGGAATGAGTGGGGAAGGGGCATAGACATAGAATCTGAAGCATGCTTCAGACTCTAGCTGTCAGTACAGAGCCCAACGCTGGGCTCAAACTCATGAACTGTGAGATCATGACCTGAGCTGAAGTTGGACACTTAGCCAACTGAGCCACTCTGGTGCACCTCAATTTTATTTTTAATCAGCCAGCTTTAGGGTGTTAGGTCTATTTTGCCTAGCCCTAGATATTGAAGATTTTCTCCTGTGCTTTTTTCTAAATCATTTTATGCATTATATTTTACATTTAATTCCTCATCCATTTTGAGTTAATTTTTGCATAAAGTGTGAGACTTAGATTGAAGTGCATTTTCCACACCAGTGGATATGAAATTGCTCCAGCATCATCTGTTGAAAGGCTATCTTTATTCCATTAAATTTCTTTTTTCTCATTGTCTGCTCAGTTGAGAATAGCTGTATAGATATATTTCTGCATTCTCTATATTTAGGTCCATTGTTCAATGTGTGTATCCTTTATTTATCTTATCCTTCTTAATTAGATAAGCCTTGAAATAGAGTAGATTGCTTCTTCTCATTCTTTCCTTCTTTTTCAAGATTAGCTGAGGTATTATAGTTTCTTTATCTTTTTATTTATATCTTAGAATAATGTTGTCTGAATCTACAAAAAAAGTATTCCTGAGATTATAATAGAAATTGCCTTAAATCTGTATACCAATTTGGGGAGAATTGATAGGTTACTATGTTGAATCTTCCAATCCATAAACAAGTTATGTTTGTCCATTTATTTAGATCTCTGATTTCTCCTAGACCCTCCTACAAATGATCAGCAGAAGACTGATATTCAAGGGCTCAGATATGCCAAAGTTAAATTGGGTTCCCAGAAAGAAGGTTTTCCTTAAAATGCTTTTACAGATTAAAAATTTTCCCTAACATTAAAAAAATAATTTAAAATGTCGATCAATACTTTGATATTCAGGTTATGATCCAGTTCTTTAGAGGAATTGGACTCAACTCTCTTTGTCTTCAAATATCTACAAAATCAGAAATTCAACTCTAGAAATAATTCAGGCCCACCTGTGGTTACCAATCCACAAACCACACCTGTTCCTCTCAAAATGTTTATAGATATTATAAAATATTAGGTTATTGTAAGAGAATTGTCCTGTACTTAAAAAAAAGAAGATGGATTTAACAATTACTATAAAACTCTTTTCTTTAAGTTTTACTTTATTTATTTTGAGAGAAAGAGTGAGTGGGGTGGGGTATATATAGAGAAAGAATCCCAACAGGCTCCATGCTGTCACAGTTGAGCCCAGTCTGAAGCTCAAACCCACAAACCAGCTCAGATTATGACCTGAGCTGAAATCAAGAATCAGACACTTAACTCACTGAGCCACAAAGAAACCTTATGTCTTTGAAATGTAAATGCAGCCCACAATCACCTGAGACTGAAGAAGAAGAAAAAAAAGGAAAAGAGGCCTTTTTAATATCAAAGTAAACTTTAGGACACAGAAAAGATAAATAGAGATAAAGAAGGATATTTCATAATTTTAAAATGATCCATTCATTTGGAAGTTATAACAACTATAAATATGTTTGCACCTAACAACAACAGATCCCAAAATACATGAAGCAAAATCTGACAGAATTGAAAAAAATAGATAATTCAACAATAATGATTGGGGGCTTCAATATCCCATTTTTAATAATAAAACATATAGACAGAAGATATTATCAATAAGAGCAACAACAAAATAGAAAAATCAAACTATACTATAACCTAATGTAAATGTATATACACTTATTAATAACATATCTTCTTTTCAGGTGCATATGGAACATTCCCCAGGATAAACCTTATGTTACACCAAAAACAAACCTCAAATTTAAAAGGGTTAAAGTAATACAAAATATGTCCTCGGCCATAATGAAATTAGATTAGAAATCAGTAACAGAAAAAAATGTGGAAATTTCACAAATATGTGGAAACTAACTCTAGTCAAGGGAGACAAAAAAAATCATTAGGGAAGTTAGAAAATACTTTGAGGAAACAAAAATAACACAAAACATGCCAAGGCATATGGGAACTGTTAAAGGGAAATTTATAGCTATAAATACCTAGATTAAAAAGGAGGATGAAAAATTGATACCCTAACAGCGACATGCAGAAGAATGAACCTGGACCACCTTCTTACACCATACAGAAAAATAAACTAAAATGGATAAAATACCTAAATGTAAGACAGGAAGCCATCAAAATCCTTGAGGAGAAAGCAGGCAAAATCTCTTTGATCTTGCCCGCAGCAACTTCTTACTCAACACATCTCTGGAGACAAGGGAAACAAAAGCAAAAATGAACTACTGGGACCTTATCAAAATAAAAAGCTTCTGCACAGTGAAGGAAATAATCAGCAAAACTAAAAGGCAACCAATGGAATGGGAGAAGATATTTGCAAATGACATATCAGATAAAGGGTTAGTATCCAAAATCTATAAAGAACTTATCAAATCAACACCCAAAAAAACAAATAATCCAGTGAAGAAATGGGCAAAAGACATGAATAGACACTTTTCTCAAGAAGATATCCAGATGGCAAACCGACACATGAAAAAATGCTCAACATCACTCATCATCAGGGAAATAAAAATCAAAACCACAACAAGATACCATCTTACACCTGTCAGAATGGCTAACATTAACAACTCAGGCAACAACAGATGTTGGCGAGGATGCAGAGAAAGAAATCTCTTTTGTATTGTTGGTGGGAATGCAAGCTGGTGCAGCCACTCTGGAAAACAGTATGGAGGTTCCTCAAAAAACTAAAAAAAGAACTACCCTATGACCCAGCAATTGCACTACTAGGCATTTATCCAAGGGATACAGGTGTGCTGTTTCAAAGGGACACATGCACCCCCATGTTTATAGCAGCATTATCAACAATAGCCAAAGTATGGAAAGAACCCAAATGTCCATCGATGGATGAATGGATAAAGAAGATGTGGTATATATATATATATATACACAATGGAGTATTACTCGGCAATCAAAAACAATGAAATCTTGCCTTTTGCAACTATGTGGATGAAACTAGAGGCTATTACGCTAAGTGAAATTAGTCAGTCAGAGAAAGACAAAAATCATATGACTTCACTAACATGGGGACTTCAAGAGACAAAACAGATGAGCATAAGGGAAGGGAAACAAAACACAAAAACAGGGAGGGGAACAAAACAGAAGAGACTCATAAATATGGAGAACAAACTGAGGGTTACTGGAGGGGTTGTGGGAGGGGGGATGGGCTAAATGGGTAAGGGGCACTAAGGAATCCACTCCTGAAATCATTGTTGCACTATATGCTAACTAATTTGGATGTAAATTTAAAAAAAATAATAAAAAATAAAACAAGTTAAGAAAAATAATAATAATTAAAAAATTGATACCCTCAACTTTCTACCTTGAGAAAGTAGGCAAAGAAGAGCAAACTAAACCTAAATCAAACAGAATGAAAGAATAAAGATTAGAGTAGAAATTAATGAAACAGAGAATAGAAACACAATGCAGAAAATTAATAAAACCAAAAGATGGTTCTTTCAAAAGATCAATAAAATTGACAATATTTTAGTAGATTCACTATGAAAAAGGAGAGAGAAGACTCAAACTACTAAAGTTGTGGATGAGAGGGCATTATTACCAATGATACAGAAATAAAAAAGGATTATAAAGAAATGCTCTAAAATTTTATGCCAACATAAAAGTTTAGTTAAATGAAATGGATAAATACCTAGAAAGACACAGATTACCAAAAGTGACTCAAAAAGAAATATAATGTCTAGAAAATTCTATCAGTCAGAGGAGGCTGGGTGGCTCAGTTAAGCGTCTGACTTCAGGTCATGATCTCACTGTTTCCGAGTTTGAGGCCCATGTTGGTCTCTGTGCTGACAACTTGGAGCCTGGGACTTATTTCAGATTCTGTGTTTTTCTCTCTCTCTCTCTGCCCCTCCCCAACTCAGCCTCTCTCTCTGTCCCTCTCTTTCTCAAAAATAAATAAACATTTAAAAACTTTAGAAAATTCTTTCCAAGAATTATGGTATAATAAAATCTTTTCCCCACTGTTGCCACTTTCATTTAACATAATTCTGGAAGTCCTAGTCAGAGCAATTAAGAAGAACAAAGAAATAAAGGGTATCCCAATTGGAAAAGATGTAAAATTCTCTGTTTACCAGTTACATAATTTTATATACAGAAAACACTAAAGAATCCATAAGAAAACTGTTTGAACTGATTCAGTTAAGTTGCAGAATACAAAGTCAATGTAAAAATTAGTTGCATTCTCATATTATAATAATGAACTATTTAAAAAAGAAATTTTAACAAGTATCATTTATAATAACATCAAAAATAACAAAATATTTAGGAATGAATTTAACCAAGGATATGAAAGTTTTATACACTGAGAACAACAAATTACTGATGAAATAAATTGAATAAAAAAAGATATCCCATGTTCATAGATTGGAAAAATAATATTTTGAAAATATCCATACTACCCAAAGTGATCTATAGATTCAATGCAATCTCCATTGAAACTCCAATGGCGAGACAGGAAGATGGCAGTGGAGTAGGAGGACACTGGTCTTGTTCCATGAACACAACTAGATAATTATCAAGTACCTCTAAATACTCCAGGAATCATCAATCTGAAGACTGACAGAACAAACACCACAACTAAAGGGAGAGAAGAAACCATATCAAAGCAAGTAGGAAATGTAGGGACCTAGCTTATGGGAGAAATGGCTCAGGGTACTGTGGAGGGGAGGAGCCTTAGTAACAGAGAGAGTGAGAGAGAGGAGCACACAAGAAGATGCCCAAGAACATTTCCCCCAAAGCCATTGGCTTGGAAAATGAGAGAGGCTGAATTTGGTGAGTTCTTGCAACCAGAAGGGCCTAAAGCCCGGAGTTTTAAAAAGATCAGTGCATTTGGCTGGTATAGAGCCAGGAGGATACTGCACTGCTCCTGGAGAGAAAGCAAGCAAAAAACCTGGATCCAAACATAATTGAAATGGCAAACTGAAGAACACCTGAGGCACACAGTGGGGAGATGATTTACTCTTCTTGGAACTCATCCCAGAAAGACAGAATTCACTGGGAACAAAGTTGCTGGCTGGTGCCATTTCCCTCCCCAACCCCTCAGTATAAATATAGAACCACATGACAGAAGCAGAACAGCACCAACACTGGCTGTCTAACTTGCTTAACCAAGCCCCACTCCCCTATGATATGGTAGAATGGCTCTTTTCAATCAAGGTAACCTATCTCAGTTACAAGGGCTCTTTCCCCAAAAGACCTATGCAAACCCTGCCTACATTGTGTTTCTAGACCAGAGAGTTCTTCAGGGCCTCAGTTCTGCTGGAGAGGGTGACAGGTCTCATTTCACAAGGAGACCAGAGAACACCTAGTTAATTTACCACATTTAATCCAGATACCAAACACTTCCCCCATACCAAGAAAGGAGAGCCTCTGCAGATGACTGGAAGGATATAGCAGCCAAAACACAAGAGCACACATAGCATACACCAGAGACATTCTTGAAGTGCCAGGCTCTGGGCACTACATGACTGTTCTTCATAAGACTTTTACTTTCAGAAGAAAGAGACTGCCTTTTGTAACATACAGAAGAAGGCAGACACTTAAAATGCTGAGATAAAGGAATTTATCCCAAATGAAAGAACAAGATAAGGCCATGGCCAAATATGTAAGCAAAACGAGATATAACAACATGCCTGGTTGAGAATTTAAAGCAGTAATCATAAGGATACTCACTGGGCTTGAGAAAATAAAAGACATCAGTGGGACCATTACCACAGAGATAAGAGTTAAAAAAGAATCAGTAAGAGTTGAAGAATGTATAAAACCAGATTGGAAACAGGCTTGATGCAATGAACAGCAGGCTGGAAGGGGCAGAGGAATGAATTAGTGACCTAGAAGACAAAATAATGGAAAGTAATGAAGCTGAATAAAAGAGAGAAAGAAGAATTATGGAAACTGAGAATAGACTTAGGGAACTCAGTAACTCCATTCAACAAAATAATATTCATATTATAGGAGTTCCTAAGAAGAGAGAAAGGGGGGCAGATAATTTATTTGAGAAGTAATAGCTGAAAACTTCCCTAATCTGGGGAAAGAAACAGACATCCAGATCCAGGAAGGACAGAGAACTCCCCTCAAAATCAACAAAAATAGGTGAAACCTAACACATATTATAATTAAATTTGCAAAATATAGTGATAAAGAAAAAAAATCTTAAAAGCATGAAGGCAAAAGGAGCCATTAACTTTCAAGAAAAAAACCTTAAGTCTATCTGAAAATTTCTCAAGAGAAAATTGCCAAGCCAGAAGGGAATAAGGGAGTGTGGCATGGTATATTTTCAACATGCTGGGTAGGAAAAATCTTCATCCAAGAACACTCTATCCAGCAAAACTACCATTCAGAATAGAAAGAAAGATAAAGAGTTTCCCAGACAAACAAAAACTACAGGATTCTATGACCACAAAAACCAAGAAATGCAAGAACTGTTAAAGGGGACTTTTGAGTGGAAAGACCAAACAAACGTGACCAATACAAGAAAGGATCAGAGAAAATCTCCAGAAACAATAAAACAAGTGATCAAATAGTAGTAAAATCATGACCAATAATTACTTTGAATATAAGTGCACTAACTTCTCCATTCAAAAGACACAGGGTGTCAGAATGGATAAAAATACAAGACTCATCTATATGCTGCCTATAAGAGACCCATTTTAGATCTAAGTCACCTGTAGGATGAAAGTAAAGGGATGGAGAAATATCTATCATACAAATGGATGTCAGTAGAAAGCTGGAGAAACAATACTTATATTAGACAAACTAGACTTAAATCAAAGACTGTAACAAGAGACAAAGGACACTATATTATAATAAAGTGGAAAATCCATGAAGATGATATAACAATTATAAATATTTATGCCCCCAACATGAGGCAACCAAAATATATTAAACAACAAATAAAAAAAGTAAAGGAACTAATTGATAACAATACAATAATAGTACGGGACTTTAACACCCACTTACATCAATGGACATATCATCTAAGCAGAAAATCAACAATGCTTTGAATGACACATTGGACCATATGGACTTAACAGATATATTCAGAACATTCTATCCCAAAAGCAACAGAATACACATTCTTTTCCAGTGCACATGGGACACTCTCCAGAATAGGTCACATACTGGGTCACAAATCAGGCCTAAGCAAGAGCAAAAAGGTTGAGGGTATAACATGAATATTTTTTGACCCCAATGCCATGAATCTTGAAGTCAACCATAAGAAAAAATTTGGATAAACTACAAATATATAAAGGTTAAACACATGCTAGTAAAGAATTAATGGGTCAACCAGAAAATCAAAGAAAAGATTAAAAAGTACATGGAAAATAATAAAAATGAAAACACAATGGTCCAAAACATTTGGGATGCAGCAACAGCGCTGCAGGAGAGAAGTATATAGAAAAATGGGACTACTTTAAGAAGCAATAAAAGCCTCAAATAACTAACATGACCTTACACTTAATAGAGCTAGGAGGAGAACAATAAATGAAGCCTAAAGCCAACAAGAGGAAAATAATGAAGATTAGAGCAGAAGTACATGATATAGAAACTTAAAAAACCAATGGAATAGATCAATGCAATGAGGAGCTGGTTCTTTGAAGAAAAAAAAAATTGATAAACCCTTAGCCATACTTACCGAGATGAGAAAGGACCCAAATAAATAAAATCACAAATGAAAGAGGAGAAGTAACAACCAACACCACAGAAATACAATTATAAGAGAATATTATGAAAAACTATATGCCAACAAATTGGACAATCCAAAAGAAATGGATAAGTTCCTAGAAACATACAAACTACCAAAACTGAAACAAGAAAACTTGAACAACCCAATAACCAGCAAAGAAATTTAATCAGTAATCAAAAATTTCCCAAAAAACAAAATCCCAGGGCCAATTGGCTTCACATGTGAATTCTACCAAACATTTAAAGAAGAGTTAATACGTATTCTTCTCAAACTAGGCAAAGACTCCACTAAAGAAAAGAACTACAGGCCAATATTCCCAATGAACATAATGCAAAAATTCTCAATAAAATACCAACAAATCAAAGTCAACAGTACATAAAGAATCATTAATGATCAAGTGCGATTTATCCCTAGGCTTCAAGGTGGCTCAATATTCACAAATCAATCAATATGATACACCACATTAATAAAAGCAGGGAAAACCATATGATAATTTCAATAGATGCAGAAAAATCATTTGAGAAAGTATAACTTCCATTAATGATAAAACCCCTAACAAAGTAGGGATAGAGGGAATATACCTCAACATAATAAAGGCTATATACAAAAATCTCACATCTAATATCATCCTCAATGGGGGAAAAATGAGAGCTTTTCCTCTTTGATCTGGAACAAAATACAGATGTCCACTCTCACCACACTTAATGTAGTATTAGGATTTCTAGCCACAGCCATCAGATAACAAAAAGAAATGAAAGACATCCAAATTGGCAAGAATTCAAACTTCCACTGTTTGCAAATGATATGATACTCTATAGTGAAATCCTAAGAGAGTCCACGAAAAAAAAATTGCTAGAACTGATACAAGAATTCAGTAAAGTCACAAGATAAAAAATCAATATACAAACATCTGTTCCATTTCTATACACCAATAATGAAGGAGCAGAAAGATAAATCAAGCAAATCAAGCAATCAATCCCATTTACAAATGCACCAAAAACCATAAGATACTTAAGAATGAACCTAACCAAAGAGGTAAACGATCTTACTGTGACAACTATAAAACACTGATAAAAGAAAATGAAAATGACACAAAGAAATGGGAAACATTCCATGCTCATGGATTGCAAGTACAAATATTGTTAAAATATCTATACTTCCCAAAGCAATATACACATTCAGTGCTATTTCTGTTAAAATACCACCAGCTTTTATCCCAGAGCTAGAACCAAAAATCCTAAAATTTGTATGGGACCACAAAAGACTCCAAATACCGAAGTTATCTTGAGAAGAAAAGCAAAGCTGGAGGCATCACAATTTTGGACTTTAAGTTATATTAAAAACTGTAGTGATTGAGACAGTATGATATGGGCACAAAAATAGACACATGGATCAATAAACAGAATAAAAAAACCAGAAGTGGTTAACTATATAGTTAACTGATATAGTTAATTGATTCAGGACAAAGCAGGAGACAATATGCAATGGGTGAAAGACTGTTCAACAAACAGTATTGGGAAAACATGACAGCAAAATGCAAAAGAATGAAAGTGGACCACTTTCTTATACCATACACAAAAATAAATTCAAAATGGATGAAACTCCTAAATGTGAGACAAGAAACCATCAAAACCCTAGTGGAGAACACAGGCAGTAACCTCTTGACATTGACTGTAGCAACTTTTTATTAGATATGTCGCCTGAGAGAAGAAAAACAAAAGGAAAAATTAACTACTGGGACTTCATCAAAATAAAAAGCTTCGGCACAGTGAAGGAAATAATCAGTAAAACTAAAAGGCAAACTTTGAATGGGAGAAGATATTTGCTAATGACATAACTGATAAGGAATTAGTATGCAAAATGCATAAAGACTTCTACAACACTGCAAAAATGAATACCCTGCTTTAAAATGGACAGAAGACATGAACAGATATTTTTCCAAAGAAGATATACAGGTGTCCAACAAACACATGAAAAGGTCTCAACATCATTCATTATCAGGGAAATAAAAATCAAAACCATAACGAGTTAATACCTCACACCTGTCAGAATGGCTAAAATAACACAAGAAATGACAGGTGTTGATGAGGCTATGGAGAAAGGGAAACCCTCTTTCATTGTTGGTGGGGATGCAAATTGGTGAATCCATGCTGGAAAACAGTATGGTGTTTCCTCAGAAAGTTAAAAATAGAGCTATCCTATGATCCATCAATTACACTACTAGATATTTTCCAAAGAATACAAAAATGCTAATCCAAAGGGATACATGCACCCTGATGTGGATAGCACCATTATCAGTAATAGCCAAATTGTGGAAACAGTCCAAGTGTCCATTGACTGATGAATGGATAAAAAAAAGATGCAGCATATATATATATACAATGGAATATTAGTCAACCATAAAAAAGAATGAAATTTTGCCATTTGTAATGACATGGATGGAGCTAGAATGTATTATGCCAAGTGAAATAAGTCAGTCAGAGAAAGACAAATACCATATGACTTCACTCATATGTGGAACTTAAGAAACAAAACAAAGTAGTGAAGGAAAAAAAAAAGGCCAACCAAGAAACAGACTCTTAACTTTAGTGAACAAAGTGAACTAAAGTGAACTAAAGTGAACAGAGGAGAGGTGGGTCAGGGGATGGATTAAATAGGTGATGTAGTTCACTTGTGATGAGCATTGTGTGTTGTATGGAAATGTTGAATCACTATTTTGCACATCTAGAACTTACATTACACTGTATGTTAACTAACTGTAACTTAAATAAAAACTTTTAAAGTTCCTATGTCAAAAAAAATACTACATGTTCTTGCTTAAATGAATGATCTAAAAATGTCAAAATTATAGAAACAGAGAGTATCATAGTGGTTTCCAATGGCCAATGGTTGGAGGATGAGAAGCGCAATGGGGACAATATTTGTCACAGGGCACAAAGTTTTGGTGATGCAAGATGAATAAGTTCTGGGGATCTAACCGTATGATTACGGTAGTTGATAGAACTGAACTGTAGGCTTGAAATTTGCTAAGAGAGTAAATCTTACAAACAAAAAATGGTAACTATCGCCAGGTGATGAATACATTAATTAGCTCAACTGTGATAACCACAATTATGAAAATTATTTTTACAATGTATATGTACATCAAAGACACTTTGTACACTTTAAATGAATGTAATTTGTTAATTATGCCTCAATAAAACTGGAAAAAATAAAGCATTTAAATATTTCTTACAAAATTATATGGAGATACACACACACACATATATATATGATATAAAATGGGCAGTGTACTAGATAGCTTCAGAATGGGAAAGAGTCACCAGAAATAACAACTACATGATTAGAGAGTTAGAAATTTCAGCACATCCCACTCCCCACCCACTACCCCCACCTATGAAAAGGAAGAAAAGAAAGGCCAGGGTGAGTCAAATCGCCAACTACCTCTGATTTAATCAGCCATGTCTACAAAACGAAACCTTGATAAAATCACCCAAACAAAGGAATTGGGAGAACTTCCAAATTGGTGAACACATCCATGTGCTGGAAGGGGTGGCACATCATGATTTTGCGGGGACAGAGGCTCCAGTGCTGAGGACCCTTTCATAGCCCTATTTATCTTTTCATGTTCATTTGGGTACTTAGCAATGAACTGTTATAGTGAGTGTAATGCTTAGCTTAATTCTGTGAGTTGTTCTAGCAAATTATTGAACATGAGGTGGTCATGGGAAATTTCATATTGGTAGTTAGTAGGGCAGAAGTGTGAGTAGGATAGAGATCCCATTGTGGAGGCAATCTTGTGGAACTGAACCTGTAACCTGCAAATTCTGTGCTAACTCTGGTAGTTAGTGCTGTGATTGAATTGGATTATAGAACACTTAGTTTGATGTCTAATAATTAGAAAATTGGTGTTGAAATAATGTATTTGATGTCAGAAAGTACACACACACACACACACACACACAAATGCCAATTTCACAAAATTTTCCAAAAAATATAAGATGAGGAAAAACTTCACAACTAATTCTATGAGGCAAAGATTACTTTGCAACCAAACAAAGGTATCACAAACCAAAGACATCACAAAGGATGAAAAATACAGTCAATAACAGGTATTGATGAAGGTGTGGATCAAGTAGACTCTTCATACATTCCATTGGAGAACAGTTTTGTGGTTCCTCAAAATATGAAAGAAGTGTCATATTGGAATTCCACTCTTAGAGAATTAAAACATATAATCACACAAAAATTTATACATGAATTATGCACATAACAGTATTATTCATAACAGCCAAAAATGGAAGCCCAAATGTCTGTCAACAGATAAATGGGTAAAAAAAAATTCATGTAGCCATACAATGGCTCAGCCAAAACAGGTAATTAGGTAACTGATACATGCAACAACAAGGATGAACTTAAAAACATTACGCTAAGTGGAAGAATCCAGATACAAAGGACACCTATTATATAATTCCATTTATGTAGACATTTTAGAATAGGCAAATCCATAGAGAAAGTGGAATAATGGAGAGGAATGAGATGAGAAGTGCCTTGTGTTAGATAAAGGATTTTTTGAGGATGATAAAGATGTTCTAGAATAAGTGGTGATGGTTGTGCAACTTAATATACCTAAAACCACTTTATTTTTTAATTTTATTTATTTTTTATATTAAATATAATTTATCAAATTTGTTTCCATAAAACACCCAGTGCTCATCCCAATAGGTGCCGTCCTCAATGCCCATCGCCAACTTTCCCCTCTCCCCCACCCCCCATCAACCCTCAGTTTGTTCTCAGCATTCAAGTGTCTCTTATGGTTTGCCTCCTTCTCTCTCTGTAATTTTTTCCCCTTCCCCTCCCCCATGGTCTTTTGTTAAGTTTCTCAGAATCCACAGAAGCGTGAAAACATATGGTATCTGTCTTTCTCTGTATGACCTATTTCACTTAGCATAACACTCTCCAGTTCCATCCACGTTGCTACAAAAGGCCATGTTTCATTCTTTCTCATTGCCATGTAGTACTCCATGGTGTATATAAACCACAATTTCTTTATCCATTCATCAGTTGGACATTTAGGTTCTTTCCATAATTTGGCTATTGTTGAAAGTGCTGCTATAAACATTGGGGTACAAGTGTCCCTATGCATCAGCACTCCTGTATCCCTTGGGTAAATTCCTAGCAGTGCTATTGCTGGGTCATAGGGTAGGTCTATTTTTAATTTTTTGAGGAACCTCCACACTGTTTCCAGAGCAGGTGGACCAGTGTGCATTCCCACCAACAATGCAAGAGGGTTCCTGTTTCTCCACATCCTCTCCAGCATCTATAGTCTCCTGATTTGTTCATTTTAGCCACTCTGACTGGCATGAGGTGGTGTCTGAGTGTGGTTTTGATTTGTACTTCTTTTTTTTTCTTTTTTTTTTTTTTTGATTTGTACTTCTTGATGAGGAGTGACATTGAGCATCTTTTAAGGTCCCTGTTGGCCATCTTGATGTCTTCTTCGGGGAAGTGTCTATTCAAGTTTTCTGCCCAATTCCTCACTGGATTATTTGTTTTTTGGGTGTGGAGTTTGGTGAGTTCTTTATATATTTTGGATACTAGCCCTTTGTCTGATATGTCATTTACAAATATCTTTTCCCATTCCATCGGTTGCCTTTTACTTTTCTTGATTGTTTCCTTTGCAGTGCGGAAGCTTTTTATCTTCATGAGGTCCCAATTGTTCATTTTTGTTTTTAATTCCCTTGTCTTTGGAGATGTGTCAAGTAAGAAATTGCTGCGGCTGAGGTCATAGAGGTTTTTCCTCCTTTCTCCTCTAGGGTTTTGATGGTTTCCTGTCTCACATTCAGGTCCTTTATCCATTTTGAGTTTATTTTTGTGAATGGTGTAAGAAAGTGGACTAGTTTCATTCTTATGCATGTTGCTGTCCAGTTCTCCCAGCACTATTTGTTAAAAAGACTGTCTTTTTTCCATTGGATGTTCTTTCCTGCTTTGTCAAAGATTAGTTGGCCACAATTTTGTGGGTCCAATTCTGGAGTCTCTATTCTATTGCATTGGTCTATGTGTCTGCTTTTGTGCCAATACCATGCTGTCTTGATGATTACAGATTTGTACTAGAGGCTAACGTCTGGGATTGTGATGCCTCCCGCTTTGGTTTTCTTCAATATTACTTTGGCTATTTGGAGTCTTTTGTGGTTTCCATACAAATTTTAGGATTGCTTGTTCTAGTTCGAGAAGAATGCTGGTGCAATTTTGATTGGGATTGCATTGAATGTGTAGATAGCTTTGGGTAGTATTGACATTTTAACAGTATTTATTCTTCCAATCCATGAGCATGGAATGTTTTTCCATTTCTTTGCATCTTCTTCAATTTCCTTCATAAGCTTTCTATGTTTTCAGCATACAGATCTTTTACATCTTTGGTTAGGTTTATTCCTAGGTATTTTATGGCTCTTGGTGTAGTGAATGGGATCAGTTTCTTTATTTGTCTTTCTTTTGCTTCATTATTAGTGTATAAGAATGCACTGATTTCTGTACATTGACTTTGTATCCTGCAACTTTGCTGAATTCATGTATCAGTTCTAGCAGACTTTTGGTGGAGTCTATCGGGTTTTCCATGTATAATATCATGTCGTCTGCAAAAAGTGAAAGGCTTCATATTTGCCAATTTGGATTCCTTTGATTTCCTTTTGTTGTCTGATTGCTGATGCTAGTACTTCCAACACTATGTTAAACAACATCGGTGAGAGTGGACATCCCTGTCGTGTTCCTGATCTCAGGGGGAAAGCTCTCAGTTTTTCCACATTGAGGATGATATTAGCTGTGGGCTTTTCATAAATGGCTTTTATGATGTTTAAGTATGTTCCTTCTATCCTGACTTTCTTGAGGGTTTTTATAAGAAATGATGCTGAATTTTGTCAAAGGCTTTTTCTGCATCAATTGACAAGATCATATGGTTCTTTTCTTTTATTGATGTGATGTATCACATTGATTGATTTGTCAATATTGAACCAGCCCTGCAGCCCAGGAATGAATCTCACTTGATCATGGTGAATAATTCTTTTTATATGCTGTTGAATTCAATTTGGTAGTATCTTGTTGAGAATTTTTGCATCCATATTCATCAGGGTTATTGGCTTGTAGTTCTCTTTTTTTACTGGGTCTCTGTCTGGTTTGAGAATCAAAGTAATGCTGGCTTCATAGAATGAGCCTGGAAGTTTTCTTTCCTTTCTATTTTTCGGAACAGTTTGAGAAGGATAGGTATTATCTCTGCTTTAAATATCTGGTAGAATTCCCCTGGGAAGCCATCTGGTCCTGGACTCTTATTTGTTGGGAGATTTTTGATAACTGATTCAACTTCTTCATGGTTATGGGTCTGTTCAAATTTTCCATTTCTTCCTGTTTGATTTTTGGAAGTGTGGGTTCCTAGGAATTTGTCCATTTCTTCCAGACTGCCCAGTTTGCTGGCATATAATTTTTCATAGTGTTCCCTGATAATCGCTTGTATTTCTGAGGGATTGGTTGTAATAATTCTGTTTCATTCATGATTTTATCTATTTGTCATCTCCCTTTTCTTTTTGAGAAGCCTGGCTAAAGTTTTATCAATTTTGTTTATTTTTTCAAAAAACCAACTTTTGGTTTCATTGATCTGCTCTACAGTTTTTTTTTTAGATTCTATATTGTTTATTTCTGCTCTGATCTTTATCATTTCTCTTCTGCTGGGTTTGGGGTGTCTTTGCTGTATTTCCTTTAGGTGTGCTGTTAGATTTTGTATTTGGGATTTTTCTTGTTTCTTGAGATAGGCCTGGATTGCAATGTATTTTCCTCTCAGAACTGCCTTCGCTGCATCCCAAAGCGTTTGGATTGTTGTATTTTCATTTTCATTGGTTTCCATATATTTTTAAACTTCTTCTCTAATTGCCTGGTTGACCCATTCATTCTTTAGTAAGGTGTTCTTTAACTTCCATGCTTTTGGAGGTTTTCCAGACTTTTTCTTGTGGTTGATTTCAAGCTTCATAGCATTGTGGTCTGAAAGTGTACATGGTATTATCTCAATTCTTTTGTACTTATTAAGGGCTGATTTTTGACCCAGCATGTGATCTATCTTGGAGAATTTTCCATGTGCACTCAAGAAGAAAGTATATTCTGTTGCTTTGGGATGCAGAGTTCTAAATATATCTGTCAAGTCCATCTGCTCCAATGTATCATTCAGGGCCCTTGTTTCTTTATTGACCATGTGTCTAGATGATCTATCCATTTCTGTAAGTGGAGTGTTAAAGTCCCCTGCAATTACCACACTCTTATCAATAAGGTTGCTTATGTTTGTGATTAATTATTTTATATATTTGGGGACTCCTGTATTTGGTGCATAGACATTTATAATTGTTAGCTCTTTCTGATGGATAGACCCTGTAATTATGATATAATGCCCTTCTTCATCTCTCTTGACAGCCTTTAATTTAAAGTCTAGTTTGTCTGATATAAGTATGGCTACTCTAGCTTTCTTTTGACTTCCAGTAGCTTGATAAATAGTTCTCCATCCCCTCACTTTCTTTTTTTTTTTATTTATATATGAAATTTATTGTCAAATTGGTTTCCATACAACACCCAGTGCTCATCCCAAAAAGTGCCCTCCTCAATACCCATCACCCACCCTCTCCTCCCTCCCACCCCCCATCAACCCTTGGTTTGTTCTCAGTTCTCAACAGTCTCTTATGCTTTGGCTCTCTCCCACTCTAACCTCTTTTTTTTTTTTCCTTCCCCTCCCCCATGGGTTCCTGTTAAGTTTCTCAGGATCCACATAAGAGTGAAACCATATGGTATCTGTCTTTCTCTGTATGGCTTATTTCACTTAGCATCACACTCTCCAGTTCCATCCACGTTGCTACAAAAGGCCATATGTCATTTTTTCTCATTGCCATGTAGTATTCCATTGTGTATATAAACCACAATTTCTTTATCCATTCATCAGTTGATGGACATTTAGGCTCTTTCCATAATTTGGCTATTGTTGAGAGTGCTGCTATGAACATTGGGGTACAAGTGCCCCTATGCATCAGTACTCCTGTGTCCCTTGGATAAATTCCTAGCAGTGCTATTGCTGGGTCATAGGGTAGGTCTATTTTTAATTTTCTGAGGAACCTCCACACTGTTTTCCAGAGCGGCTGCACCAATTTGCATTCCCACCAACACTGCAAGAGGGTTCCCGTTTTTCCACATCCTCTCCAGCATCTATAGTCTCCTGATTTGTTCATTTTGGCCACTCTGACGGGCGTGAGGTGATACCTGAGTGTGGTTTTGATTTGTATTTCCCTGATAAGGAGGGACGCTGAACATCTTTTCATGTGCCTGTTGGCCATCCGGATGTCTTCTTTAGAGAAGTGTCTATTCATGTTTTCTGCCCATTTCTTCACTGGGTTATTTGCTTTTCAGGTGTGGAGTTTGGTGAGCTCTTTATAGATTTTGGATACTAGCCCTTTGTCCGATATGTCCTTTGCAAATATCTTTTCCCATTCCGTTGGTTGCCTTTTAGTTTTGTTGGTTGTTTCCTTTGCTGTGCAGAAGCTTTTTATCTTCATAAGGTCCCAGTAATTCACTTTTGCTTTTAATTCCCTTGCCTTTGGGGATGTGTCGAGGAAGAGATTGCTACGGCTGAGGTCAGAGAGGTCTTTTCCTGCTTTCTCCTCTAAGGTTTTGATGGTTTCCTGTCTGACATTCAGGTCCTTGATCCATTTTGAGTTTATTTTTGTGAATGGTGTGAGAAAGTGGTCTAGTTTCAACCTTCTGCATGTTGCTGTCCAGTTCTCCCAGCACCATTTGTTAAAGAGACTGTCTTTTTTCCATTGGATGTTCTTTCCTGCTTTGTCAAAGATGAGTTGGCCATACGTTTGTGGGTCTAGTTCTGGGGTTTCTATTCTATTCCATTGGTCTATGTGTCTGTTTTTGTGCCAATACCATGCTGTCTTGATGATGACAGCTTTGTAGTAGAGGCTAAAGTCTGGGATTGTGATGCCTCCTGCTTTGGTCTTCTTCTTCAAAATTACTTTGGCTATTCGGGGCCTTTTGTGGTTCCATATGAATTTTAGGATTGCTTGTTCTAGTTTCGAGAAGAATGCTGGTGCAATTTTGATTGGGATTGCATTGAATGTGTAGATAGCTTTGGGTAGTATTGACATTTTGACAATATTTATTCTTCCAATCCATGAGCAGGGAATGTCTTTCCATTTCTTTAAATCTTCTTCAATTACCTTCATAAGCTTTCTATAGTTTTCAGCATACAGATCCTTTACATCTTTGGTTAGATTGATTCCTAGGTATTTTATGCTTCTTGGTGCAATTGTGAATGGGATCAGTTTCTTTATTTGTCTTTCTGTTGCTTCGTTGTTAGTGTATAAGAATGCAACTGATTTCTGTACATTGATTTTGTATCCTGCAACTTGGCTGAATTCATGTATCAGTTCTAGCAGACTTTTGGTGGAGTCTATCGGGTTTTCCATGTATAATATCATGTCATCTGCAAAAAGCGAAAGCTTGACTTCATCTTTGCCAATTTGATGCCTTTGATTTCCTTTTGTTGTCTGATTGCTGATGCTAGAACTTCCAGCACCATGTTAAACAACAGCGGTGAGAGTGGGCATCCCTGTCGTGTTCCTGATCTCAGGGAAAAAGCTCTCAGTTTTTCCCCGTTGAGGATGATGTTAGCTGTGGGCTTTTCATAAATGGCTTTTATGATCTTTAAGTATGTTCCTTCTATCCCGACTTTCTCAAGGGTTTTTATTAAGAAAGGGTGCTGGATTTTGTCAAAGGCCTTTTCTGCATCGATTGAGAGGATCATATGGTTCTTCTCTTTTTTTTTGTTAATGTGATGTATCACGTTGATTGATTTGCGAATGTTGAACCAGCCCTGCATCCCAGGAATGAATCCCACTTGATCATGGTGAATAATTCTTTTTATATGCCGTTGAATTCGATTTGCTAGTATCTTATTAAGAATTTTTGCATCCATATTCATCAGGGATATTGGCCTGTAGTTCTCTTTTTTTACTGGGTCTCTGTCTGCTTTAGGAATCAAAGTAATACTGGCTTCATAGAATGAGTCTGGAAGTTTTCCTTCCCTTTCTATTTCTTGGAATAGCTTGAGAAGGATAGGTATTATCTCTGCTTTAAACGTCTGGTAGAACTCCCCTGGGAAGCCATCTGGTCCTGGACTCTTATTTGTTGGGAGATTTTTGATAACCGATTCAATTTCTTCGCTGGTTATGGGTCTGTTCAAGCTTTCTATTTCCTCCTGATTGAGTTTTGGAAGAGTGTGGGTGTTCAGGAATTTGTCCATTTCTTCCAGGTTGTCCAATTTGTTGGCATATAATTTTTCATAGTATTCCCTGATAATTGTTTGTATCTCTGAGGGATTGGTTGTAATCATTCCATTTTCATTCATGATTTTATCTATTTGGGTCATCTCCCTTTTCTTTTTGAGAAGCCTGGCTAGAGGTTTGTCAATTTTGTTTATTTTTTCAAAAAACCAACTCTTGCTTTCGTTGATCTGCTCTACAGTTTTTTTAGATTCTATATTGTTTATTTCTGCTCTGATCTTTATTATTTCTCTTCTTCTGCTGGGTTTAGGCTGCCTTTGCTGTTCTGCTTCTATTTCCTTTAGGTGTGCTGTTAGATTTTGTATTTGGGATTTTTCTTGTTTCTTGAGATAGGCCTGGATTGCAATGTATTTTCCTCTCAGGACTGCCTTCGCTGTATCCCAAAGCGTTTGGATTGTTGTATTTTCATTTTCGTTCGTTTCCATATATTTTTTAATTTCTTCTCTAATTGCCTGGTTGACCCACTCATTCGTTAGTAGGGTGTTCTTTAACCTCCATGCTTTTGGAGGTTTTCCAGACTTTTTTCTGTGGTTGATTTCAAGCTTCATAGCATTGTGGTCTGAAAGTATGCATGGTATGATTTCAATTCTTGTAAACTTATGAAGGGCTGTTTTGTGACCCAGGATGTGATCTATCTTGGAGAATGTTCCATGTGCACTCGAGAAGAAAGTCTATTCTGTTGCTTTGGGATGCAGAGTTCTAAATATATCTGTCAAGTCCATCTGATCCAATGTGTCATTCAGGGCCCTTGTTTCTTTATTGACCATGTGTCTAGATGATCTATCCATTTCTGTAAGTGGGTTGTTAAAGTCCCCTGCAATTACCACATTCTTATCAATAAGGTTGCTTATGTTTGTGAGTAATTGTTTTATATATTTGGGCGCTCCGGTATTCGGCGCATAGACATTTATAATTGTTAGCTCTTCCTGATGGATAGACCCTGTCACTATTATATAATGTCCTTCTTCATCTCTTGTTACAGCCTTTAATTTAAAGTCTAGTTTGTCTGATATAAGGATGGCTACTCCAGCTTTCTTTTGGCTTCCAGTCGCATGATAAATAGTTCTCCATCCCCTCACTCTCAATCTAAAGGTGTCCTCAGGTCTAAAATGAGTCTCTTGTAGACAGCAAATAGATGGGTCTTGTTTTTTTTATCCATTCTGGTACCCTCTGTCTTTTGGTTGGCGCATTTAATCCATTTACATTCAGTGTTATTATAGAAAGATATGGGTTTAGAGTCATTGTGATGTCTGTATGTTTTATGCTTGTAGTGATGTCTCTAGTACTTTGTCTCACAGGGTCCCCCTTAGGATCTCTTGTAGGGCTGGTTTAGTGGTGACAAATTCCTTCAGTTTTTGTTTGTTTGGGAAGACCTTTATCTCTCCTTCTATCCTAAATGACAGACTTGCTGGATAAAGGATTCTCGGCTGCATATTTTTTCTGTCTAGCACACTGAAAATCTCGTGCCAATTCTTTCTGGCCTGCCAAGTTTCAAAAGAGAGATCAGTCACGAGTCTTATAAGTCTCCCTTTATATGTGAGGGCACGTTTACCCCTTGCTGCTTTCAGAATTTTCTCTTTATCCTTGTATTTTGCCAGTTTCACTATGATATGTCGTGCAGAAGATCGATTCAAGTTACGTCTGAAGGGAGTTCTCTGTGCCTCTTGGATTTCAATGCCTTTTTCATTCCCCAGTTCAGGGAAGTTCTCAGCTATTATTTCTTCAAGTACCCCTTCAGCACCTTTCCCTCTCTCTTCCTCCTCTGGGATACCTATTATGCGTATATTATTTCTTTTTAGTGTATCACTTAGTTCTCTAATTTTCCCCTCATACTCCTGGATTTTTTTATCTCTCTTTTTCTCAGCTTCCTCTTTTTCCATAACTTTATCTTCTAGTTCACCTATTCTCTCCTCTGCCTCTTCAATCCGAGCCATGGTGGTTTCCATTTTGTTATGCATTTCGTTTAAAGCGTTTTTCAGCTCCTCGTGACTGTTCCTTAGTCCCTTGATCTCTGTAGCAAGAGATTCTCTGCTGTCCGCTATACTGTTTTCAAGCCCAGCGATTAATTTTATGACTATTATTCTAAATTCACTTTCTGTTATATTATTTAAATCCTTTTTGATCAGCTCATTAGCTGTTGTTATTTCCTGGAGATTCTTCTGAGGGGAATTCTTCCGCTTGGTCATTTTGGATAGTCCCTGGCGTGGTGAGGACCTGCAGGGCACTTCCCCTGTGCTGTGGTGTATAACTGGAGTTGGTGGGCGGAGCCGCAGTCAGACCTGATGTCTGCCCCCAGCCGACAGCTGTGTCCACAGTCAGACTGGTGTGTGCCTTCTCTTCCCCTCTCCTAGGGGCGGGATTCACTGTGGGGTGGGGTGGCCTGTCTGGGCTACTTGCACACTGCCAGGCTTGTGATGCTGGGGATCTGGCGTCTTAGCTGGGGTGGGTAGGCAAGGTGCACGGGGGCAGGAGGGGCAGGCTTAGCTTGCTTCTCCTTAGGTGTTCCACTTCAGGAGGGGCCCTGTGGCAGCAGGAGGGAGTCAGATCCGCTGCCGGAGGTTTGGCTCCGCAGAAGCACAGAGTTGGGTGTTTGCGCGGAGCGAGCAAGTTCCCTGGCAGGAACTGGTGCTCTTTGGGATAATGGCTGGGGGATGGGCGGGGGAGATGGCGCTGGCGAGCGCCTTTGTTCCCCACCAAACTGAGCTCTGTCGTCCGGGGGCTCAGCAGCTTTCCTTCTCTTTGTCCTCCAGCCTTCCCGCTTTCCGAGCAGAGCTGTTAACTTATGACCTCCCAGACGCTAAGTCGCGCTTGCTGTCGGAACACAGTCCGTCAGGCCCCTCTGCTTTTTGCAAGCCAGACTCGGGGGCTCTGCTTGGCCGGCGAGCCGCTCCTCCGCCCCGGTTCCCTCCCGCGAGTCCGTGGAGTGCGCACCGCCTCGCCGCCCTTCCTACCCTCTTCCGTGGGCCTCTCGTCTGCGCTTGGCTCCGGCGACTCCGTTCTGCTAATCCTCTGGCGGTTTTCTGGGTTATTTAGGCAGGTGTAGGTGGAATCTAAGTGATCAGCAGGACGCGCGGTGAGCCCAGCGTCCTCCTACGCCGCCATCTTCCCTCTCTCCCCATCCCCTCACTTTCAATCTGAAGGTGTCCTCAGGTCTAAAAGGAGTCTCTTATAGACAGAAAATAGATGGGTCTTATTTTTTTACCCATGCTGATACCTTATGTATTTTGGTTGGAGCATTTAGTCCATTTACATTCAGTGTCATTATTGAAAGACATGGGTTTAGAGTCATGATGTCTGTAGGTTTCATGCTTGTAGTGATTCACTATGATATGTCGTGCAGAAGATCAATTCAAGTTGTGTCTGAAGGGAGTTCTCTGTGCCTCTTGGATTTCAATGCCTGTTTCCTTCCCCAGGTCGGGGAAGTTCTCAGCTATGATTTGTTCAAGTATACTTTCAGCCTTTTTCTCTCTCTCTTCTTCTGGAATTCCTATGATATGGATATTGTTCTGCTTCGTTGCATCACTTAGTTCTCTCATTCTCCCCCTCGTACTCCTGAATTTTTATCTCTCTTTTTCTCAGCTTCCTCCTTTTCCATAATTTCATCTTCTAATTCACCTATTCTCCCCTCTGCCTCTTCACTTCGTGGTGTGGCCACCTCCATTTTATTTTGCACCTCATTTATAGCATTTTTTAACTCATCATGACTATTGTTTATTCCCTTGATCTCTGTAGCAATAGATTCTCTGCTGTCCTCTATGCTTTTTTCAAGCCCAGCAAATTAATTTTATTTGACTATTATTGCTTAAATTGTTTTGATCAATTCGTTAGATGTTGCTACTTCCTGGAATTTCTTTTGAGGAGACATCTTCTGTTTTGTCATTTTGGCTAGTTTTCTGTCCCTTATGTGCCTTAAAAGCTTGTTGTGTGTTCCGCGCCTATGAGCACTGCTATATTAAAGGAGGTTCATACACTGTCCAGTGTCAGGCCCTTTAGGAGGTGTTTTTTCAGAGATTGTTACCTGCTGTCTGTTGTGAGTTTGGTTATTTTATGACCCTACTTATAGTGATATTTGGACCCTCCACCAGGTGTGCTTTGATTTATTCCTTGGATTAGCCCTGTAAAGGAAAACAGATGAACAAACAGGAGACAAAAACACGCAAACACACAAGCAAGTAAACAAAAACAAAAAAACTAAAGACTAAAAAAAAACCTCAAAAACACCGACTACAAGTAAAGAGGGTGGAGGCAGTGCTGAAGGAAAAGCACATACAAAGAGAGAAATGACAGGAGTGGGGGGAAAAAAAGAATAAACATTAACTAGACAGAGAGACTAAAAGGTTTAATCCAGAGAGAGAGAGAGAGGAAAATAAAGAAGGAGCTGGGGAAAACAAAATGAAGATAAAGTTACCCAGACAGAGAAACTATATGGCTTGATTATTCCAGAGTAAGAGAAAGAAGTGTAAGGAAGGAGGTGTAGAACATGTATCAAGACAATGGATTAAATATGTCTGTTTAGACAGACCAATAACCAGAGTAACCAGACTAGGGGAGGGAAGAGATAAGGAGGAGAAATGGGGGGAAGAATATATTTATATATCCAGAATTGACCTAGAGTTAATCCAGGAAATGCTGCAGCACTTGTCTGGAGAAGCTGTCAGCAGAGTCTGTCCTGCTCTGCTAGCTACACAGTTACCCAGTGCAAAGGGGCATGGTTTGATGTAGTCTGGACCCACCTCCACTATGGGCTCTGGGGGGGGTGATCCCTGAGGTCCCGCCTTGGTGATGGGGTGGGGGGGAAATGGTGATCCCCCAGTCTCTTCTCCACGAAGCTGAACCCAGTGGATTCCATTTGAGTCGTCCTCATTGTGCCAGGCAGTCCTCCTCGCTCTACTAACTCCCCTGACCCTGTGCTTGGCTAGGATTCAAAGTCCTGCTCCAGGTGCTTTGGCACTGGGGAAGCACTTCTCAGTGCAGCCCAATATGTGGTCCTGGCTTGCTTTGTCTGTGCCACTGCACTTCAGGGAGGACTGAATTCTCCTACTGCAGACTGCGCTGCTGCCATCGCCTCTGCGCCCCATGGGTGGTGGACATAGGCAGACACAGGCAGGCTTTGTGTTTTCCCACAGCACTCCAGGGAGGGGGCCGCTTTCCCCTACTGTAGACTGTGCCACCGACCTCACCCCCAGGCCCCTGGGGTGGCAGATACAGGCAGGCTTTGCCTTTTTCCACAGCACTCCAGGTAGAGGGCCACCTTCTCTTACCGCAGACTGCACCCTCGGCCCAGCCACTGAGCCCCAGGGTGGCAGACTCAGGCAGGCTTTGTACTATTGTGCAGTCCTCCAGGGAGAGAACCACTTTCTCCAACTGCAGACTGTGCCCCTGACCTACCACTGCACCCAGGGGTGACTCCCCTCCTCCCCAGGTCCATGAACAAGAAACCAGCCCCAGTTAGAGCCCCACAGTTAGAGATAGGATCCCTCTCAGTCTCAGTCTGAGGTCTTTCTCCTGTCCAGATCCTGTCCTACACTTCCCTAGCTGCTCTTCCTCTTCCCTTTGTCTCTCCGCAGAAGGGAGTCCCTCCCCCCCATGCCCACATGGCATTTTTTATCTCCCCCAGTTTGCAATCACACACCAACCTTTTCTCCAGTTTTCTCATTTTCTTCCTGGTAGATTCAGTCTCTTTTCCTCTAAGGCTCTGGGGTTCAAAGTCCTTTGGCCTCAACACTTCTTTGTTTGAGAGATGTGGGAGGTATGGATCCCCCTACTTCTCCGCCATATTGGCCCCCTCCCCTCTCCCTAAAACCCTTTTAAAATTGTGAAATTTATGGTAGGTAAAATTAAACCAAATAATCATAAAACAGTTCGATTAAGAAATAAGCAAAAGATTTGAAAAACAGTTCAAGAAAGAAGATGTATGGGTTCCAAATAAGAACATGAAAAGTTGTTCAATACCATTATTAATTAAGGAAATACAATTTAAAACTAAAATGAGATCCTAATAAACAGGTATTAGAATGCCTAAAATTAAAAGGATTTACCATATCAAGTGTTGACAACTATGTGGAGGAACTGGAACTCTCATAGAATGCTGGTAGGAATGTACAACCACTTTGGAAAACAGTTATTAAAAAGTGAAACATGTATCTACCACATGACCCACATATCCCCCTGGTAAGCATTTACTGCAGACAAAAGCACATGTACGTGAATGTTCACAACAGCTTTATCTGTAACGACCAACACCTGCAAGCATCCCAAATTCCACCAGCAGGAGAAAGGATAAAAAAAAATATGTATATGTCATACAATAGAATACTCTGAGGTATATAAAACATGAGTAAATTTCAAAATAATTATGCTGAGTAAAAGAACCCAGACCATCATACTGTATGATTCTATGTGCATAAAATTCTAGAAAATGCAAACTAATCTATAACGACATTAAGCAAGAAAGTGGTTGCCTGGAGCTGGTGAGAGAAACAGGAGGAGGGGGTAACAAGGGTACTTTGGGAGGTGATGGATATATTTACTATCTTGATTGTGTTGACTTTTTACAGGTGCATACATATTTTAAAATTTATCAAATTTTACACTATAAATAGGTGTTTATTGCATGCCAATTATGCCATAATTAATCAAATTTTCAAAGAAACTTTTTTCTTGAGAATGCATTTTATTTTTTATATTAAAGTGATTATTAAATGCATAATTTTAGTTTTTTATTTTTCTGATATAATTTATTGTCAAATTGGCTTACATACTACATCCAGTGCTCATCCCAACAAGTGCCCTCCTCAATGCCCACCACCCATATCCCTCTCCCTCACCACCCCCTATCCTTTCTTAGTTTGTTCTCTGTATTTAAGAGTCTTATGGTTTGCCTCCCTCCCTCTCTGTTTGTAATTTTTCCCCCCCTTACCTTCCGCCATGGTCTTCTAAGTTTCTCAAGAGCAACATATGAGTTTTTACTCATATGATATCTGTCCTTCTCTGACTGACTTGTTTCACTCAGCATAATACCTTCCAGTTCCATCCACGTTGCTGCAAATGGCATGATTTCATTCTTTCTCATTGCCAAGTAGTATTCCATTGTATATATAAACCACATCTTTATCCATTCATCAGTTGATGGACATTTAAGCTCTTTCCATAAATTGGCTATTGTTGAAAGTGCTGCTATAAACATTGGAGTACACATGCACCTATGCATTAGCACTCCTGTATCCCTTGGCTAAATTCCTAGTAGTGCTATTGCTGGTTTGTAGGGTAGTTCTATTTTTAATTTTTGAGGAACCTCCACACTGTTTTCCAGAGAAGCTGCACCAGTTTGCATTCCCATCAACAGTGCAAGAGGGTTCCCATTTATCCACATCCTCACCAGTATCTGTAGTTTCCTGATTTGTTCATTTTAGCCACTCTGACCTGTGTGAGGTGGTATCACAGTATGACTTTATATTTCCCTGATGATGAGTGACTTTGAGCAACTTTTCATGTGTTTGTTGGCTATCTGGATGTCTTCTTTGGAAAAGTGTCTATTCATGTCTTCTGCCCATTTCTTCACTGGATTAGTTGTCTTTTGGGTGTTGAGTTTGGTACATTCTTTACAGATTTTGGATACTAACCCTTTATCTGATATGTCATTCCCATTCCATCGGTTGCCTTTTTGTTTTGTTGATTGTTTCCTTTGCAGTGCAGAAGACTTTTATCTTGGTGAGGTCCCAATAGTTCATTTTTGTTTTTAATTCCCTTGTCTTTGGAGATATGTTAAGAAAGAAATTGCTGTGGCTGAAGTCAAAGTGGTTGTTGCCTGCTTTCTCCTCTAGGGTTTTGATGGTTTCCTGTCTCACATTTAGCTCTTTCATCCATTTTGAGTTTATTTTTGTGTATGGTGTAAAAAAGTGGTCTAGTTTCATTCTTCTGCATGTTGCTGTCCAGTTCTCCCGGCACCATTTACTAAAGAGACTATTTTTTCCATTGTATTTTATCTCCTTCTTTGTCAAAGATTAGTTGGCCATACTTTTGTGGGTCCAATTCTGGAGTCTCTATTCTATTCCATTGGTCTATGTGTCTGCTTTTGTGCCAATACCATGTGTAGATTGCTTTGAGTAGTATTGACATTTTAACAATATTTATTATTCCAATCCATCAAAGAAACTCTTTGAGAAGCTCTGCTTATGACCAAACATGAAAAAGAAGAGAGGGAAATAAGACTTTTTTTCATAAGAGATGTGACACCTAAGGCAGGTTCTTTCACTTGTCTGAGACCAGCTTCTAAAGTTATTCTCCCCAGGTGAGATAGCTATAGGAACAAGGCATGGGATCTCCCCAGATTTTTTCACTGAGTCAAGCAGTGACGCCTGAGCCCAACACATGTCCTCTGAAGTAGGGCAGGCAATAGTACCAGGGAGCCCCAACATCTGTCACCCAGAGCCAACACTTAAGAAGTACCATTTTCTCATCCTCCACCTCCACATGCCTCACTCAGAAAGAGGAGCTTTCTCCATCTGATATCCCAGGCTGTCAGATCTAAAACCAGCTAACTACAGAAATGTGTTATATCAGCTTTGCCCTTTGCAGTTTCAAAAGTGTACATTTTGATGAGTCATTATATTAAGACATTTCACAGGTGAAGAAACTGAGGCCTATAGGAGGTGAGTGGTCTAAATGTTAGTGGCAGAGGGCCTCCTGGGTAGTTCAGTTGGTTAAACATCTCGAATTTGGATCAGGTCTTGATCTCTTCGTTCATGGATTGAAGTCCTGAGTCAGGCTCTTCACTGACAGCATGGAGCCAGCTTAAGATTCTTTCTCCATCTCTCTTCCCTTCCTTCTCTCTCTATCAAAATTAACTAATTAATTAAAAATAAATAAGTGTTAGTGGTAATGACAGTACTAGAGACCAGGACTCAACATCTGAGCTCAGAGTTCCTGGCTGAAATCCAGTCCTGGCTTGTTAGCTTGACCCCAAACTTGACCTCTGCTGAGACAGTCTGGCCTCTCTTCAAGCTACCTACAAATTTTTAAGAGCAGGAGAGGCCATTTATTATTTCGATGTGGTCCTCACCCTCAGATATTAGAGGCCTCTAATTTTATTGGCTTTCTAAGATGAGACCAGGAAGTCATTGCTGACTGGTTCTGTGAAGGCTTTTATCTTAACTTCCAGGGAAAGCCTCAGCTAAACATCTGGTTTTTATGAAACTTAATCCCTCCTCCCTCCCTTCCTATGGGTCAGAGTTGGCTCCCTGACCTGTCCTGTCTGTTCTGCATCTACCAAGCTTATATTGGACCTCCTTTTCTATTGTCACAACCTGCTTCTCATCTCAAAAACTCCATGACAGACCATGGTCTCTACAGCCCTCAGCACCTGTGCTCTCCCCTCCCCCACCAAATTCCTTATCTGGAGGGAGGCAGTGCTGCTGCATCAGCTGATCTGAGCCTCTGCTAACACCTGCTCCCAACTAGTCATTTGGATAAGTGGAAAAGTCTTTTGAGGCTATTACTGTGAGGGCAATGTTCCCTATGGCTTCTAGGATCCAGAGATGGACACTGAGATAGTGCCTCTGATTTCCCAGGCTAACACAGAGCAGCGGTTGGACCGGGTGGGCAAGCACTCTATGGGCTTTCTGTCACCTGGGAGGTCCTGAATCAGAAAAACCAGGTCATATAAGAGAAAAACTCTTGGAGTTGATACCCTCCCTACCACCACACATGTATTGGGGTTCTAATACATGACTGCTGTGCTTGTTCCATACCATTTCAAACCAAGCCTGTAATCACTGGGGAAGAAAGCAGAAGGTGAGCCATAGAGTTGGTTGTCTTAGCAGTAGCTTGGGCTTGAATTAGTGACTAAAGTCCCTGGAGGCCGGTGAGGCCATGAGGCTGTTACTCATCTGCTGCTACAAGATGTCTGATTTGCACTACCATGTTCCCACAGAGACTGAACCCCCTGGATTCAACTCAGTCCATGGAGGTCTTAGCCACACACCACTGCCGCATCAAGGTCCTGGGCCAGTGTAAGTACATAGACTTCTGTCTAGCTGCCCAGTAACCCAATGGAGGAGGGCAGCATGCCCTTCACATACCCTCTGGTCCTTGGTCACCCACACAATGGGAAGAAGACATCCTGGAGATTCAAAGATAGCAATTAGTCCAGCTATTTATATTTGGCCCAAAGAAGTGAGTCACCTACCTCCCACCAGATTTTCCTTCCCTCCACTGGATTACTCCTTTGAATATTAAAAGAAACCTGCTTTAACCCTCTGAAAGTCTGGGGCAAGCATCTTTTATGAATGCATCACACATCACCGATACTTGAATATAAATGGGAGACAAGTGAGGTTCTTAGAAGCAGGACTCAGGACTTGCTGTTTCCTTCTGCTCCTGAAGAAGCAGAAAGTGAGCTGTTCAGAGAGACCGCATCCCCTTCTGCAAGCACTGGAAGGGTGTGAGTTCAAAGGCTGAAAAGATGCAGCTGGAGGAATAGCCCCTCCCGCTTGATCTGCGTAAAGTGGGATATAAGCAGGCACACAATAGCCTGTCATGGCTGGTGAAGCCCTATTCTAATGTGTTTCATGTCCATTTATACCGATTTTAACCAATTTGTGGTGAGGGAGTTTCACTAATTCCTTGAGAGAATGGACTCTCCATTAAAATCCCAAAGCCACCAGTAAGTTTATTCACTGACTGGGGAATATAAGCACTTGGTTATTTACCCTTGCCTTGTCTTGGAGGAGCCTGAGTTTATCATCAAAGTCACCACATATTGAACACATAACACAGGTCACATATTTATTTGCTTTAATCATCCCAACAACCCTGTGAGAAAGACATTAGAAGTAGGGATATCCTGGGATTCCCACATTCTTCAAACAGCTTTATTGAGGTCAGATACGGGAACACCCAGGATGTTGATCTGTGGAGCGGCAGAAGGATCTGCACAGTTGGAGGGAGACAGCTTGGCAGGTGTGAAGTACATGGATGTGAGTTGGGGGAGAGAAAATGGTGGAGCCACAGAGGGAGGGAGCTGCTTCTATAGAGAGACAAAAGGGAGAGAAAGAGAGTGGAGTTGAGATAGTATGGCATCCAGTTAGCACAAGAGGAAAACCTCCCTAGACATGGACTTAGTGTCCCAGTTCTTTTTTTGCAAACATCTTTGGAAATCGAATTCTGAAGTTTTGGAAGTGTGTGACTCTCTCCAGAGTGGAGCTGTGGAGCATGCTCCTGTGGAGGATGGAACTGGCCCTGGAGTGCATAGCATGGTGTAGTGATCTCCAGGGTGCAATGGGAAAGAATGGTCTTCGTCCTCGAGTGCTTTGGGAAGAAGGCTTATTGCCTCCCCAAGGACAAAAGATACTGCAGGTCCCAGCCCAAAGACTTTCATCTGCAAGGTAGAGAAGCTCTACTCTGGAGAAGGGGAGTGGATCTGTGCCATGCCAGGTCTTTTAAGACTTTGGCTTTTGAATCCTAGCCATGTGCCATGGAGAAGGTGCAGGGTACTTGTGGTTGGTGCAGGGCAAGCTTACTGCTATTGCTATTCTGTGAGGGCTTCCTAAATATCAGCAGTTGAGATCCCTGGTAGGGGGATGAGAGATTGTAGTGGCGCCATTTTCCCCCCCAACACCAACACAGTGGAACTTCAGAGAGCAACTCAGGAGTCCCCTGTGGAGGTGAGACCCACTAACACCAAACCCTGACCATCTATGCCTGGCAACTGTTTACTGGGACAAGACTAACCCTGAGCCAACACCACTGGCCTCTTTTCCAGACCAGCACAGCCACCAGCCCCCAGGCACCAACAGACAACTTTTTTCCTTTACCCTTCCTTCTTTTTTTTTCTTTTGGAATCAGGCTTATAGTTTCTGATTTGTTTTTCATCATCTCCCTTTATCTTTTTTTTTTGTATCAAGTATTTTTTTAATTTTCTTTTTCCTTCTTTTTTCTTCTGTGTTTTTTTTTACCTTCTTTTTCCTTGGAATCTACCTTAAAATTTCTTGATTCCCTGTTTGGCTTTTCTTTGTTCCCTTCCTCTTTTTCTTTTATGGGATCAGCCCCCCCCATGCCTTTGTTTCCAGGATTACTTCAACAAACAAATCAAAGGACACCTAGTAAAAGGTCCAAATACTCCACACTTCAAACAGGGAAGAAGTTTCAAGGATTGACCAGTGGGAAAGAGAGGTCAAAATGCAACATACACCAGAAATACTTCCTGGAGTATCAGGCCCTAGAGAGTGTATGACCCCTTTTTAACATAGCAGTACTCTCAGGTTCAGGAAACATAACAACCTTTAAAATATGCAAAAGACAGAAATTTACCCAAAATGACAAGGTAGAGGAATTTCCCTAAAAGAAAGGTCAAGAAGAAATCACAGCTAAGGACTTGCTCAAACAGATCTAAACAATATATCTGAAAAAGAATTTAGAACAACAGTAATAAGACTACTAGCTGGGCTTGAAAAAAGCAGAGGGAACCAGAGACACCATTGAACAGAGATCATAGACCTCAGAACTAGTCAGGATGAATTTTAAAAATGCTATAACTGAGATGCAAAATAAACAGAGGAGAGATTATAAAAATAGAAGATAAAATTAAGGAAAATAATGAAGCTGAATAAAAGAAGAAAAGGAAATTACTAGATCATGAGGGGAGATTTAGAGAATTATGTGATTCCATGAAATGAAAAATGTCCATATCATAGAGCCCCAGAAGAGTGAGAAAAAAGGGCAAGAGGCTTATCTGAACAAATTTTAGCTGAGAACTTCCATAATCTGGGGAAGGAAACAGGCATCCAAGTCCAGGAAGCACAGAGAACTCCTTTCAAGATCAACAAAACAGGACAATACCACAACATATCATAGTGAAAATTGCAAAATACAAGGATAAAGACAGAATTCTGAAAACATCTAGGGACAAAGGTCCTTAACCTTCAAGGGTAGACACATATGGTTAGTAGTGGATCTGTCCACTGAACCTTGGCAGGCCAGAAGGGAGTAGCAGAAAGCATTCAATGTGCTGAGTAGGAAAATTATGCAGCCAGAAATCTTTTATCCTTCAAGGTTGTAATTCAGAATAGAAGGAGAGATAAAGTTTTTCCAATACAAAAAAATACTAAAGGAGTTCCTCACCACTACACAAGCTCTGCAGGAAATTTTAAGTGTGGCTTTTGGAGGGCAGAGAAAAAAGACCAAAGAAGCAAAGACTACAAAGGACATCACCAGAAACACCAAACCAACAAATAACACCATGGCTGTAAGTGTATATCTTTCAATAATCACTTTAAATGTAAATGGACTAAATGGTCCAATAAAAAGACATAGGGTAACAGAATTTATATTAAAAAAAAAAACAAGATCCATTTATATGCTGACTGTAAGAGACTCATTTTAGACCAAAGGACACATATTGAAAGTGAGGGTGTGGGAAACCATCTATCATGCTAATGGACATCAAAAGAAAGCCTAGTAGCCATACTTATATCGGACAAGCTAGATTTTAAAACAAGGACTCTAACAAGAGATGAAGAAGGGCATTATGTCATAATTAAGGGGTCTATCCATCAAGAGGAATTAACAGCTTTAAATACGTATTCCACTAACTTGGAAGAACTCAAAAATATAAATCAATTAATCATAACCATAAAGAAACATTATAATGCACAATAAGAGTAGGACTCTTTAATACTCCACTTACAGCCAAGGACAGATCATCTAAGCAGAAAATCAACAAGTAAGCAATGACTTTGAATGACACATTGGACCTGATGGACTTGACAGATATATTCAGAGCATTTCATTCTAAAACAACAGAACACATTCTTTTCAAGTGCACATGGAATGTTCTCCAGAATAAATCACATACTGTGTCACAAATCAACCCTTAACAGGTACAAAAAGATTGAGATCATACCGTGCATTTTCAGATCACAATGCTGTGAAACTTGAAATCAACTCCAAGAAAAAAATTGGAGAGCACTTAAATACATAGAGGTTAAAGAGCATCCTACTAAAGAATGAATGGATTAACCAGGAAATTAAAGGCGAAAAAAAAAATTACATGGAAGCCAATGAAAATGAAAACACCACAGTCCAAATGCTTTGAGATGCAGCAAAGGCAGTCCTAAGAGGAAAGTACATTGCAATTCAGGCCTATCTCAAGAGCTGGAAAGGTCTCACATATACCATTACACCAAAAAGAGATAGAAAAGCAACAACAACAACAAAAAAGCCTAAAACCGGCAGAAGAAGGCTAATAATAAAGAGAGCAGAAATAAATGATATAGAAACAACAATAAAGAAAATGGTGGAAGAGATCAATGAAACTAAAAGCTGTTTTGTGGAGAAAATAAACAAAATTGATAAACCCTCAGCCAGACTTCTCAAAAAGAAAAGAGTGGACCCAAATAGGTAAAATCACGAATGAATGAGCATATATCAAAAGCAACATCACAGAAATACAAACAATGATAAAGGAATACTATAAAATGATAGGCTAAAAAACTGGACAATCTGGAAGATCAAAACTCAAAAAGGAATGGAAAATTTGAACAGGTCCATAACCAGCAAAGAAATTGAATGAGTTCTCGAAATTCTCCCAAAAAATAAGTGTCCTGGGCCAGATGGCTTCCCATGGTGATTCTACCAGACATTTAAAGAAGAGTTAATACTAGGGTGCCTGGGTGGCTCAGTTGGCTAAGCATCCAGCTTTGGTTAAGGTCATGATCTCATGGCTTATGGGTTTGAGCCCCACATCTGGCTCTGTGCTGACAGCTCAGAGCCTGGAGCTTGCTTCAGATTCTGTGTCTCCCTCTCTCTCTGCCCCTCCCCCACTCATGCTCTGTTTCTCTCTGTCTCGAAAATAAAAAAAATTTTTTTAAATAAAGCAGAGTTAATACCTATTCCTCTCAAATTGTTCCAAAAAATAGAAATGGAAGGAAGGCTTCCAAACTTATTCTATGAACTTTAGTTCCAAAATGAGAAGAAGACCCCACTCATAAGGAGAATTACAGGGGGGTCTGGGTGGTTCAGTTGGTTGGGCGTCCAACTTTGGCTCAGGTCATGATCTCACAGTTCATGGGTTCAAGCCCCGTGTTGGGCTCTGTGCTGACAGCTCAGAGCCTGGAGCCTGCTTCATATTCTGTATATCCAACTCTACCCCTCCCTCCACTCATTCTCACTGTCTCTCTCTCTCTCTCAAAAATAAATAAACATTATTTTTTAAGGAGAATTACAGGACATCCCTGATTAACCTGGAGGCAAAAATTCTCAACAAAATACTAGCAAATAAAATTCAATAGTACATTAAAAGAATTATTCACCATGATCAAGTGGGATTCATTCCCGGGCTGCAAGAATAATGTGATATGCCACATTAATAAAAAAAAGGACAAGAATCATATGATCTTTTCAATAAATGCAGAAAAAGCTTTTGAAAAAATACAGCATCCTTTCTTGATAAAAATCCTCAAGAAAGTTTGGATAGAAGGAACATACCTCAGCACCATACAAGCCATATATGAAAAGCCCACAGCTAATATCATCCTCAATGGAAAAAATTTGAGAGCTTATCCCCTAAGGCTGGGAATGCAACAAGGATGTCTTACCGTTGTTCTTACATAGTACTGGAAGTCCTAGCCTCAGCAATCAGACAAGAAAAAGAAATTAAAGGCACACAAATTGGCAAAGAAGAAGTCAAACTTTCACTCTTCGCAGATGACATGATACTCTGTGTGGATAACCCAAAAAACTCCACCAAAAAACTGCTAGAACTAGTACATGAAATCAGCAAAGTTGGAGGATATAAAATCAATGTACAGAAATCTGTTGCATTTCTATACATGAATAATGAAGCAACAGAAAGAGAAAACAAGGAATCAACCCCATTTACAATTGCACCAAAACCCATAAAATACCAAGGAATGAACCTAACCAAAGAAGTAAAGGATCTGTATGCTGAAAACTATAAAAAGCTTATACAAAAAAATGGAGAAGACACAAAGAAATGAAAAAACATTCCATGCTCATGGATTGCAAAATGTATATTGTTAAAATGTTGATACTACCCAAAGCAATCTACATATTCAATGCAATCCCTGTCAAAATAACGCCAGTGTTCTTCACAGAGAAGAAACAAACAATTCTAAAATTTGTATGGAACCAGAAAAGACCGCAAGTAGTCAAAGTAATGTTCAAAAAGAACAAAGCCGGAGGCTTCACAATTCTTGACTTTAAGCTGTATTACAAAAAAAAAAATCATCAAGACACTGATACAAAAACAGGCACATAACAATGGAACAGAAAGGAGAACCTAGATACAGACCCACAAATATATTCTCAAGTAATGTGCCACAGAGCAGGAAAGAGTATCCATTGGGGAGAAAAAAAACACTCTCTTCAGCAAATGGTGCTGGGAAAACCGGAGAGAGACATGCAGAAGAATTAAACCGGACCGCTTTCTTACACCATACACCAAAATAAATTCAATATTGATGAGACCTAAATGTGAGACAGGAAACCAAATCCTACAGGAGAAAACATACAGAAACCTCTTTGACCTCAGCTGCAGCAACTTCTTACTAGACATGTCTCCAGAGGCAAGGGAAATAAAAGCAAAAATGAACTGTTAGGACCTCATCAAGATAAAATCTGCTGCACAGCAAAGTAAGCAATCAACAAAACTAAAAGGCAAACAACGGAATGGGAGAGGATATTTTCAACGTTTATTTATTTTTGGGACAGAGAGAGACAGAGCATGAACGGGGGAGGGGCAGAGAGAGAGGGAGACACAGAATCGGAAACAGGCTCCAGGCTCTGAGCCATCAGCCCAGAGCCCGACGCGGGGCTCGAACTCACGGACCGCAAGATCGTGACCTGGCTGAAGTCAGACGCTTAACCGACTGCGCCACCCAGGCGCCCCAGGAGAGGATATTTTCAAATAACATATTGGAAAAAAGATTATCCAAAATCTATAAAGAAGTTATCAAACTCAACACCCAGAAAACAAATAATCCAATGACGAAATGGGCAGAAGACATGAATAGACACTTTTCCAAAGAAGACATCCAGATGGCTAACAGACACATGAAAAGATGCTCAACATCACTCATCATCAGGGAAATACAAATCAAAAGCACAATGACATGTCACCTGACACCTGTCAGATGGCTAAAATCAACAACTCAGGAGACAACAGTTGTTGGAAAGAATGCAAAGAGGAACACTTCTGCACTGTTGGTGGGAATGCAAACTGGTGCAGCCACTCTGGAAAACAGTATGAAGGTACTCAAAAAATTAAATAGAACTTCCTTATGACACAGAAATTGCACTACAAGGTATTTATCTAAAGTATACAAAAGTGCTGATTTGAAGGGACACATGCACCCCAATATTTAGAGCAGTGCTATCAACAATAACCAAATTATATAAAGACCCCAAATGTGCATCAACTAATGAATAAAGACGATGTGGTATGTGTATACACACACACACACACACACACACACACACACATTAGAATACTAATTGATCAAAAAGATTGAAACCTTGCCATTTGCAACATGGATGGAACTAGAATGTAATATGCTAAGCAAAATAAGTTTCTCACTGGGGCGCCTGGGTGGCGCAGTCGGTTAAGCGTCCGACTTCAGCCAGGTCACGATCGCGCGGTCCGTGAGTTCGAGCCCCACGTCGGGCTCTGGGCTGATGGCTCGGAGCCTGGAACCTGTTTCCGATTCTGTGTCTCCCTCTCTCTCTGCCCCTCCCCCGTTCATGCTCTGTCTCTCTCTGTCCCAAAAATAATAAATAAACGTTAAAAAAAAACTAAAAAAAAAATAAGTTTCTCAGAGTAAGACAAATGTCATATAATTTCACTCATATGTGGAATTTAAAAAACTCAACAGATGAACATGGGGAAGGGAAGGAAAAATAAGATAAAAACAAGGAGGAAGGCAAACACTAAGGGACTGTTAAATACAGAGAACAAACTTAGGGTTGCTGGAGGGGAGGTGGGTGTGGGGAATGGGTTAAATGGGTGATGGGTATTAAGGAAGGCACTTGTTGGGATGAGCACTGGATGTCATATGTAAGTGATGAATCACTGGGTTCTACTTTGAAACCAATAATACACTGTATGTTAACTAACTTGAATTTAGATAAATTTAAGAAAATAGTTTGGGGGTCGCCTGGGTGGCACAGTCGGTTAAGCATCCGACTTCAGCCAGGTCACGATCTCGCGGTCCGTGAGTTCGAGCCCCACGTCAGGCTCTGGGCTGATGGCTCGGAGCCTGGAGCCTGTTTCCGATTCTGTGTCTCCCTCTCTCTCTGCCCCTCCCCCGTTCGTGCTCTGTCTCTCTCTGTCCCAAAAATAAATAAACGTTGAAAAAAAAATAGTTTGGGGATAGTAACCATTTTAATGATAAGTCATCCTAATAAGAATACTATTGCATTAAGTATTCTTATACTTAATGTTAATTAATTGCAATAATACCTTGCAATTTATTCAGACATTGTTTATATCCTTAAAATTTCACAGATTATTATTTTTTAAAAAGGTATTATTATCCCTAATTTACAGATGGGGAAACTGTAACTGAAACTCAGAGGTGAGTGTTAACTCTTATTCAAGAAAGCTTTTGTACCCCACTTACAGAAATGGATAGATCATCTAGACACAAGATCAATAAAGAAACAAGGGCCCTGAATGAGACATTGGATCAGATGGACTTGACAGATATATTTAGAACTCTGCATCCCAAAGCAACAGAATATACTTTCTTCTCGAGTGCACATGGAACATTCTCCAAGATAGATCATATACTGGGTCACAAAACAGCCCTTCATAAGTTTACAAGAATTGAAATCATACCATGCATACTTTCAGACCACAATGCTATGAAGCTTGAAATCAACCACAGAAAAAAGTCTGGAAAACCTCCAAAAGCATGGAGGTTAAAGAACACCCTACTAACGAATGAGTGGGTCAACCAGGCAATTAGAGAAGAAATTAAAAAATATATGGAAACAAACGAAAATGAAAATACAACAATCCAAACGCTTTGGGACGCAGCAAAGGCAGTCCTGAGAGGAAAATACATTGCAATCCAGGCCTATCTCAAGAAACAAGAAAAATCCCAAATACAAAATCTAACAGCACACCTAAAGGAAATAGAAGCAGAACAGCAAAGGCAGCCTAAACCCAGCAGAAGAAGAGAAATAATAAAGATCAGAGCAGAAATAAACAATATAGAATCTAAAAAAACTGTAGAGCAGATCAATGAAACCAAGAGTTGGTTTTTTGAAAAAATAAACAAAATTGACAAACCTCTAGCCAGGCTTCTCAAAAAGAAAAGGGAGATGACCCAAATAGATAAAATCATGAATGAAAATGGAATGATTACAACCAATCCCTCAGAGATACAAACAATTATCAGGGAATACTATGAAAAATTATATGCCAACAAATTGGACAACCTGGAAGAAATGGACAAATTCCTGAACACCCACACTCTTCCAAAACTCAATCAGGAGGAAATAGAAAGCTTGAACAGACCCATCACCAACGAAGAAATTGAATCGGTTATCAAAAATCTCCCAACAAATAAGAGTCCAGGACCAGATGGCTTCCCAGGAGAGTTCTACCAGACGTTTAAAGCAGAGATAATACCTATCCTTCTCAAGCTATTCCAAGAAATAGAAAGGGAAGGAAAACTTCCAGACTCATTCTATGAAGCCAGTATTACTTTGATTCCTAAACCAGACAGAGACCCAGTAAAAAAAGAGAACTACAGGCCAATATCCCTGATGAATATGGATGCAAAAATTCTCAATAAGATACTAGCAAATCGAATTCAACGGCATATAAAAAGAATTATTCACCATGATCAAGTGGGATTCATTCCTGGGATGCAGGGCTGGTTCAACATTCGCAAATCAATCAACGTGATACATCACATTAACAAAAAAAAAGAGAAGAACCATATGATCCTGTCAATCGATGCAGAAAAGGCCTTTGACAAAATCCAGCACCCTTTCTTAATAAAAACTCTTGAGAAAGTCGGGATAGAAGGAACATACTTAAAGATCATAAAAGCCATTTATGAAAAGCCCACAGCTAACATCATCCTCAACGGGGAAAAACTGAGAGCTTTTTCCCTGAGATCAGGAACACGACAGGGATGCCCACTCTCCCCGCTGTTGTTTAACATAGTGCTGGAAGTTCTAGCATCAGCAATCAGACAACAAAAGGAAATCAAAGGCGTCAAAATTGGCAAAGATGAAGTCAAGCTTTCGCTCTTTGCAGATGACATGATATTATACATGGAAAATCCGATAGACTCCACCAAAAGTCTGCTAGAACTGATACATGAATTCAGCCAAGTTGCAGGATACAAAATCAATGTACAGAAATCAGTTGCATTCTTATACACTAACAATGAAGCAACAGAAAGACAAGTAAAGAAACTGATCCCATTCACAATTGCACCAAGAAGCATAAAATACCTAGGAATAAATCTAACCAAAGATGTAAAGGATCTGTATGCTGAAAACTATAGAAAGCTTATGAAGGTAATTGAAGAAGATTTAAAGAAATGGAAAGACATTCCCTGCTCATGGATTGGAAGAATAAATATTATCAAAATGTCAATACTACCCAAAGCTATCTACACATTCAATGCAATCCCAATCAAAATTGCACCAGCATTCTTCTCGAAACTAGAACAAGCAATCCTAAAATTCATATGGAACCACAAAAGGCCCCGAATAGCCAAAGTAATTTTGAAGAAGAAGACCAAAGCAGGAGGCATCACAATCCCAGACTTTAGCCTCTACTACAAAGCTGTCATCATCAAGACAGCATGGTATTGGCACAAAAACAGACACATAGACCAATGGAATAGAATAGAAACCCCAGAACTAGACCCACAAACGTATGGCCAACTCATCTTTGACAAAGCAGGAAAGAACATCCAATGGAAAAAAGACAGTCTCTTTAACAAATGGTGCTGGGAGAACTGGACAGCAACATGCAGAAGGTTGAAACTAGACCACTTTCTCACACCATTCACAAAAATAAACTCAAAATGGATCAAGGACCTGAATGTCAGACAGGAAACCATCAAAACCTTAGAGGAGAAAGCAGGAAAAGACCTCTCTGACCTCAGCCGTAGCAATCTCTTACTCGACACATCCCCAAAGGCAAGGGAATTAAAAGCAAAAGTGAATTCCTGGGACCTTATGAAGATAAAAAGCTTCTGCACAGCAAAGGAAACAACCAACAAAACTAAAAGGCAACCAACGGAATGGGAAAAGATATTTGCAAAGGACATATCGGACAAAGGGCTAGTATCCAAAATCTATAAAGAGCTCACCAAACTCCACACCCGAAAAGCAAATAACCCAGTGAAGAAATGGGCAGAAAACATGAATAGACACTTCTCTAAAGAAGACATCCGGATGGCCAACAGGCACATGAAAAGATGTTCAGCATCGCTCCTTATCAGGGAAATACAAATCAAAACCACACTCAGGTATGACCTCACGCCAGTCAGAGTGGCCAAAATGAACAAATCAGGAGACTATAGATGCTGGAGAGGATGTGGAGAAACGGGAACCCTCTTGCACTGTTGGTGGGAATGCAAATTGGTGCAGCCGCTCTGGAAAGCAGTGTGGAGGTTCCTCAGAAAATTAAAAATAGACCTACCCTATGACCCAGCAATAGCACTGCTAGGAATTTATCCAAGGGACACAGGAGAACTGATGCATAGGGGCACTTGTACCCCAATGTTCATAGCAGCACTCTCAACAATAGCCAAATTATGGAAAGAGCCTAAATGTCCATCAACTGATGAATGGATAAAGAAATTGTGGTTTATATACACAATGGAGTACTACGTGGCAATGAGAAAAAATGAAATATGGCCTTTTGTAGCAACGTGGATGGAACTGGAGAGTGTGATGCTAAGTGAAATAAGCCATACAGAGAAAGACAGATACCATATGGTTTCACTCTTATGTGGATCCTGAGAAACTTAAGAGAAACCCATGGGGGAGGGGAACAAAAAAAAAAAAAAAAAGAGGTTAGAGTGGGAGAGAGCCAAAGCATAAGAGACTCTTAAAAACTGAGAACAAACTGAGGGTTGATGGGGGGTGGGAGGGAGGAGAGGGTGGGTGATGGGTACTGAGGAGGGCACCTTTTGGGATGAGCACTGGGTGTTGTATGGAAACCAATTTGACAATAAATTTCATATATAAATAAAAAAAATAAATAAAATGCACAGGGGGAAAAAAAAAAAAAAAAAAGAAAGCTTTTGTAGACAGAGCTGAGAATGTGAAGACAACACTACCAAGATCTTCAAGTTCAGGGCTAACATGGAATTTAGGAACACATGGAGAAGGCTCTGCAGCCCTATCTATGAGTTGACCTCTGTGCCACTGTCCAGTCTTTTCCATGCGATACTCACTATAGGTGTGTGTATGCACACACATAGAGACTTTTTTCACAGGGCTGGGAGATAAAACCCATCCTAACTACTGAATAGAAAATTGCTCCTAAAAGCCAGATGTGGAGCTACCTTAACACTTAAACTCTTAATATAATTGTTGCTTAGCTGTCTTCACCCCCAGGAAGCAGGGTTCATGACTGGTTTGATCATCACCACCTTAGCATCTAGACCCATGTCTAATACACAGTGAATGCTCAATAAAAATTTCATTTAGAAATTCATTCTGAATGAACACCGTAATACTAACATGACCAAGACAGTTAACATGACTATCTCTGATTCTGGAAACTGACTTCCTCAGGCCATATCCTGATACTTCCCATAACCACTGAGTTCTTGACTCAATAGAGCCATTAGGTTAATAAAGTCATGTGTCCCCAATAACATCTTCCACATGTTATAAAGAAGTTTTTTCCTTAAGAGTGTAATAGGAGATAAAAACAGAGAATCTCAAAGCAGCAAGAATCCTGCTTTGTAAACAAAAGTGAAAAAAAAAAAATCACTAGTAGATCAGCCCTATAAGAAGTGCTAAAAAGAGTTCTTCAAATAGACATAGAAATACGCTAGACAGCAACTCAAAGCCATAGGAAAAAATAAACATCTCCTATAAATGTAAAACATAAGCAATATAAAAGTCAATATTACTTTATTTTGGCTTGTAATTTCACTTTATATTTATTATATATTTAAAAGATAAGTGAATATCACATTACTAGAATAAAAATGTAATCATCTCAATGGGGGAAAAAAATCAGTTGGCAAAATCCAACAGCTTCTCATGATAAAGCACTCAGATAACTAGGACTAAAAGGAAACTGTCAAAATGATAAATTGTATTTATAAAATGTTCATAAAAACCCAACAAATAACATCACATCCAATGGTGAAAGAATGAAAGATTTGCCCCTAAGATTAGGAACAAGACAAGAATGACCATTGTCTCATTGTTATTTAAGATTTTACTGGAAGATCTAGCCAGAGCAATTAGAGAAAAAAGATTAAAGACATTTGAGTTGAAAAAAAAATAAAATCTCTTTATGTATGCAAATATGATCTGTGGAATATGACAGATCACATTCTATAGGACATAAAAAATACCAAAGCACACACAATACACACATGCACATGCACACACACACACACAACTAGAGTTTATAAATTACTTCAACAAAATTTCAGGGTATAATGACACACAGAAGTCATTACTAGCTTTTCTAACACAGAGAAGAAGGCAAAGACTTAGACAAACTATGAAGACAGAGGAATTTATCCAAAATGAAAGAACAAGATAAAGCCATGGGCAGAGATCTAAGCAAAACACATATAAGTAACATGCCTGAAGGAGATTCTAAAGCAACAATCATAGGGACACACACTGGGATTGAGAAAATGATAGAAGACATCAGTGAGATTATTACCACAAAAGTAAGAGTTAAAAAAGAATCAATCAGAGAGGCATCTGGGTAGCTCAGTCAGTGAAGCATTCAACTTTTGGTTTTGGCTCAGATCATGATCTCATGGTTTGCAAATTCAAGCCCTGCCTTGGGCTCTGCACTGGTGCAGAGCCTGCTTGGGATACTCTCTCTCTCCCTCTTTCTCTGTCTGCCCCTCCTGCTTGTGCTCTCTCTCTCTCTCAAAATAAATAAACTTAAAAAACAAGAGTCAATTAGAGATAAGGAATGAAATGATAGTAGAAAGAGGCTTGATGCAACGAACAGCAGCCTGGAACTATCAGAAGAATAAATTAATGACCTAGAAGACAAAATAATGTAAAATAATAAAGCTGAACAAAAGAGAGAAAGAATTGCAACACACTAGAAATGACTTAGGGAACTTAGTGACTCCATCAAATGTAATAAAATTTATATAATAGGAGTCCCAGAAGAATAACAAAGAGGAAATTTGGCAGAGAATGTATTTGAAGAAATAATAGCTGAAAACTTCCCTAATCTGGGGAAGGAAACATGCATCCAGATCCAGAAGGCACAGAAAACTCTTATCAAAATCAACAAAAGCAGGCCAACACCAAAACATATTGTAACTAAATTTGCAAAATATAGCAATAAAGAAAAAAATCTTAAAAGCAGCAAGACAGGGGCGCCTGGGTGGCGCAGTCGGTTAAGCATCCGACTTCAGCCAGGTCACGATCTCGCGGTCTGTGAGTTCGAGCCCCGCGTCGGGCTCTGGGCTGATGGCTCAGAGCCTGGAGCCTGTTTCCAATTCTGTGTCTCCCTTTCTCTCCGCCCCTCCCCCATTCATGCTCTGTCTCTCTCTGTCCCAAAAATAAATAAATGTTAAAAAAAAAAAAAGCAGCAAGACAAAAGAGGTCTTTAACTTACAAAGCAAAACCAATAAGGCTATCTGGAAATTTCTCATTAGAAATTTGACAAGCCTGAAGGGAATGGTATATTCAAAGTACTGAATGGGGAATATCTGCAGCCAAGAATATTCTATCCAGCAAGGCTATAATTCAGAATACAGAGATAAAAATAGCTTCCTAGACAAACAAAAACTAAGGGACTTTGTGACCACTAAATCAACCCTTCAAGAAATATTAAAGGGGGCTCTTTGACTGGAAAGGACAAACCATAAGTGACAAAGACAAGAAAAGATAAAAAATGTCTAGAAACAACAAATAATAAAATGGCAATAAATACATATCTACCAATAATTACTTTGAATGTAAATGGGCTATATACTCCAATGAGAAGGCAGATGCTGTCAGCACTATTTAAAAAAAAAGCCAAAGCAGCCTTAAAAAAGCAAAGCAAAGCTGGAGGCATCACAATTCCAGACTTCAAGTTATATTACAAATCTGTGGTGATAAAACAGTATGGTACTAGCACAAAAATAGACACATAGATCAATAGAACAGAACAGAAAACCCAGAAATGAATGCACAAGTCAATCTTTGGCAAATAAAAAAAAAAAATCCAAATGAAAAAGACAGTTTCTTTAATACATGGTGTTAGGAAAAGTGGACAGCAACATGCAGAAGAATGAAACTGGACCGCTTTCTTACACCATACACAAAAATCAATTAAAAATGGATGAAGACCTAAATTTGAAACAGGAAAGTATCAAAATACTAGAGGAGAACACAAGCAGTAACGTCTTTGACATCAGCCATAGCAACTTCTTTGTAGATATATCTTCGGAGGCAAGGTAAAAAAGTAAAAAGAATTCGTACTACATCAATATAAAAAGCTTCTGCACAGTGAAGGAAATAATCAACAAAACTAAAAGGCAACTGACATAATGGAGAAGATTTTTGCAAATTACACATCTGATAAAGGGTTACAATCCAAAATATATAAAGCAGTTATAAAACTAAACACTCTAAAAAAGGAGTATTCCAATTAAGGAAGTGCAGAAGACATGAACAGACATTTTTCCAAAGATGTGTAGATGGCCAACAGACACATGAAAGATGCTCGCTATCACTCGTCATCAGTCAAGTTAAAACTATAATAAGTTATCACCTCACACCGGTGAGAATGACTAAAATCAACACAAGAAACAAGAGGTGTTGGTGAGGATGTGGAGAAAGGGGAACCCTCTTGAACTGTTTGTTAGAATGCAACCTGGTTAACCCATGCTGAAAAACAGTGTGAAGCTTCCTCCAAAAGTTAAAAATATAACTACCCTATGATCCAGCAATTACACTACTAGGTATTTCCCAAAGAATAAAAAAAATGCTAATTCAGAGAGATGCATGCATCCCACTGTTTATAGCAGCATTATCAGCAATAGCCAAATTATGGAAATAGTCCAAGTGTTTTCATTTATCAACTGATAGTGTTTTCATCTATCAACTGATAGATGGATAAAGATGTGGTGTGTATGTGTGTATATATACACATGGAATATTATTAAACCATAAAAAATGAAATCTTACCATTTTTAATGATGTGGATGGAGCTAGAATATATTATGCTAAGCAGAATACGTCAATAGGAGACAAATATCATATGATTTCACTCATATGTGGAATTTAACAAACAAAACAAATGAGCAAAGGGAAAAAAAGAGAGAGGGGGAAAACCAAGAAACAGAGTATTAACTACAGAAAACAAATTGATGGTTCCCAGAGGGGAGGGGGGTGGGGGGAAAGGTTAAATAGGTGATGGAGATTAAGGAGTGCACTGTTGTGATGAACAACTGTGTTGTATGGAAGTGTTGATCACTGCATTGTACACCTGAAACCAATATTACACTGTATGTTAAATAATTGTAATTTAAATAAAAACTTAAAAATAAGTAAATGAAAAAATAAAAAAATAAAATCTTGAAAAGCAACAAAAAATAAGAAAGGAATTGAAACAATACACAAAAAAATCAGTTAAATGTGAAACAAATCAGTAATGGAAGAAATGAGAAATGAGAATGGTGTAAGACATACAGAAAACAAAAGTGGAAGAAATAAGTCTTAGTAATTATTTTACATATAAGCAAATTAAACACTTCAGCAGAGACTGACAAAATGAATTTTTTTAAAAAAAGGATAAGTTGTATGTTGTCTACAAGAATCACTTTATATTCAAAAACAGAAATAAATTGAAAAAAAAAAAGAAAATGCTTTGCATGTATATAGTAACAACAAAAAAAGCTGGAGTAACCATACTGTTATTTGATGATACACTTAAAGTGAAAAGTTTTTTGAGAAACAAAGAATATCATACATTGATAAGTCAATTCATCAAGAAGACATAACACCTATAAACATATATACACCGAGCAATGAAGACTTAAAATTTATAAAGCAAATACTGATATATCTGAAAGAAGAAAAATAGATCTATAATAATAGTTGGAGACTTCAACACACAACCTTCAATAGTAGGTAGGACATATATACTGAATAGCCATAAGGAAATAGACGGCTTGATAAATACGACAAACTAACTAGACATAATAGACATCTATTGAACACTCAACAACAGGAGTATACACGTTCTTTATAAATGCACATAAAACATTCTCGAGGATAGATCATCTGTTAGAACACAAAACAAGTTTCAACGAAGTTTTAAAAATTGTCATTATACCAAATATCTTTTCCAACTACAAAGGATGGAAGCTAGTGATCAATAATAGAAGGAAAACAGGAAAGTCCACAAATATGTGGAAATTAAGCAACATACTCAAACAATTAATAGGTCAGAGAAGATATCACAAGGGAAATTATAAAATACCTCGAGACAAAATGAAATAAAAACCCAATATTCCAAATATTGTGGGATGCAGTAAAAGTGTGATCAGAAGAAAATTTTATAGCTGTAAGTGCCTACATTAAATGAGAAAAATGATCTGAGGCCAACAAAATTTATTCTACATCTTAAGGCACCAGGAAGGGGTGCCTGGGTGGCTCAGTCGGCTAAGCCGCCAACTTCGGCTTAGGTCATGATCTCGCGGTCCATGAGTTTGAGCCCCGCCAGGCTCTGTGCTGACAGCTCAGAGCCTGGAGCCTGTTTCAGATTCTGTGTCTCCATCTCTCTGACCTTCCCCCATTCATGCTCTGTCTCTCTCTCTCTGTCTCAAAAATAAATAAACGTTAAAAAAAATTTTTTTAAGTCACCAGGAAAGAGCAACCTAACCTCAGAGCTGGGGGAAAAAAAAAAAAGAAAAAGAAAAGGAGTAATGCAGATTAAAGTAGATGGATATAAACAAAACAGAGAATAGTAAAACAATACAGATCAAAAAAATTGAGAAAACCTTAGCTTTAGGGAGACACAGAATCTGAAGCAGACTCCAGGCTCTCAGCTGTCAGCACATAGCCCAACGCAGGACTCGAACTCACGAACTGTGAGATCATGACCTGAGCCAAAGTCAGATGCTCAACAGACTGAGCCACCCGGGAGCCCCAAGAGAAAACCTTAGCTTGAGAAAAAAAATACAGGATACAAATAAATGAAGTCAAAAATTAAAGGAGAGACATTACTGACAGAGATTAAGAGGATAATAAGAGAAAAATACTACAAAACATTTATACATCAACAGATTAGATAACCAATTAAAATGGAAAAATTGCTAGAAACAAGCAAATTACCAAATTGATTCAGAAAGAAATAAAATAATCCTAACAGATTTATAACAAGAGATTAAATTAGTAATCAAAATCCTTCCAACAAAGAAAAGCTCAGGCACAAATGGTTTCAGTGGTGAATTCTACCAAACATTTAAAGAAAAACTAACATCAATCCTTATCAAATTTCTCCAAATAATGGAAGAGGAGGAGACTATTTTTAGTCTTTTTATAAAGCCAGTATAGCTTTGAGATCTAAGCCAGGTAAAAATAACACAAGGAGGTGGGGTTGGGGGGGAATATTTATCCTTTATGGATAAGGACCAGTATCCTTTATGAATATATATGCATAAAATCCTCAACTAAATAATAGAAAACTGAATTCAACAGCATATTAAAAGGACTATATGATATGACCAAATGGTATTTATCTTTGGAATCAAAGAGTGGGTCAGCATATTAAAATCAAATTAATATACTACATTAGTAGAACATAGGTATGCAATATAGCATGATCATTTCAAATACTGAAGAAAAAAACAAAATCCATCACCCTTTTATGATAAAAAACAGAAATTGAAATGAACAACTTCAATATGATAAGGCACATTTATGAAAACCCCACAATTAACATCATACCTAAGTGGTAAAAGACCTAAACATTTTCCCTTGAGATCAGGAAGAAGCCAAGCATGTCTGCTTTCACAACTGCTGTTCAATTTTATACTTAATTATTCCCAAATGGCTAGTGGCCTAAATATCAGAACCTAACTATAAAACTCTTAGAAGAAGACGTAGTTGTAAATCTTTATGGATTTGACAATGGATTGTTAGCTATGACACCAAAAGCACTAACCACCAAAAAATAAAAATTAATAAAAAGTAAATTAAGCTTCACTGAAACTAAACACTTTTGTTCAAAGAACATTGTCAAGAAAGCCAAAAGAAAACTTCCAGAGTGGAAAAATTATGTGTAAATCATATATCTGATAAAAATTGATGCTAAGTGAAATAAGTCATACAGAGAAAGACAGATACCATATGTTTTCACTCTTATGTGGATCCTGAAATACTTAACAGAAGACCATGGGGAGGGGAAAGGGGAAAAAAAGAGAGAGAGAGAGCCAAACCATAAAAAACTCTTAAAAACTGAGAATAAATTGAGGGTTGATGGGGATTGGGAGGGAGAGGAGGATGGGTGATGGGCACTGAGAAGGGCACCTGTTGGAAGGAGCACTGGGTGCTGTATGGAAGCCAATTTGACAATAAATTTCATATTTTAAAAAGATTGAGTATCTAAAATGTACAAAGAACACTTAAAAATTCAACAACATAAAGATAAACAATTTTAAAATGGGCAGACAAGGGGCGCCTGGGTGGCACAGTCGGTTAAGCGTCCGACTTCAGCCAGGTCACGATCTCGCGGTCCGTGAGTTCGAGCCCCGCGTCAGGCTCTGGGCTGATGGCTCAGAGCCTGGAGCCTGTTTCCGATTCTGTGTCTCCCTCTCTCTCTGCCCCTCCCCCGTTCATGCTCTGTCTCTCTCTGTCCCAAAAATAAATAAATGTTGAAAAAATATTTAAAAAAAAGAAAAAAAAAAGAAAATGGGCAGACAAGAAACAATAGTAAAAAATAGATAAATTGGACTACATCAAAATTTTAAAGTTCTTTGTATCAAAGGACACAATCAACAAAGGGAACAGGCAACGTATCAAATGGGAGAAAATGTTTGAAAATTATATATCTGAAACAAAAATAAGATCAAGAATATGTAAAGAATTCCCATAATTCAACAAGAAAACTGATAACTAGATTTAAAAACAGGAAAAGGACCTATTCACTCTCTGTAACATTCTGTTGGAGAATTTTAATGCCTCTGGGTTCACAAAGGATTATTGTGGTCTTCATATAAATTACCTGGTGGAGAAGTGTTTGGGGAAGATGCAGAGATAAAATCTCTGCATAAAGATAAAATGCAATCATGGCACTTCTACTCAAATTAACAATATTTATCAAATAACAATATATGCTATATCAAATGAGAAACTACACCACATTGAAATCAAAAGCATCATGATGCAATAGATTATACATTTTGTACAAATTATCAAAGTGGGAAGGTATGTAGAATCAAGGAAAAATAGATAATAAAGCTCTCCAAGGAAAAATCCTGACAATATTCAAGCATTATGATGATGAAGGCCTAACCATTTGCTTACAACCAATGAGAGAAAATAACTTTGAGAGAATGTTAGACGAAGGTAAAACTTTAACAAAACATGAACACACTTTCTGAATTTTAAAATAAACAACAAAACAAAGTAAAAAGATTTGGCTCCGGTATAAATAAAATATTTGAACTTAAAATAGTGTCATGAGTTATAATATAATACACCTATTTTTTTATTTTGCAGTTAACTATGTAATATGGTAGGAAGCATCAACCATTCAAAATTTAATGAAAGCATGTGCATTTACTTTTGTGGCTAGGTGGCACTGGCCTGTCCCCAACTCATTCCACTGGAAGGCCCCAATATTTTGTACATTTGTTTCATTATTTTATATGGGTTTTCCATTGCTCTGAATCTGTATCAATATTTCTCCTCAGAAACAATCCTGAATCTGAAAAACAAAACAAAACAAAACACATGATTTTGACCAATGAAACCTTCAAATGAAGGCATTTTTTGGTAAAATAAAACTTGCCAGAGACGATAAAACAAAGAATTAAAAAACATGGGAATAGTCCAGAAAATAGGAACTTTTGTGCTTGCTATTTTAGAAGAACGTCCAGAATCCGCAGTCCAGCCCTCTCATTACCAGTAGGGGACGCCTACAGGAGGCTTTCTTCCCACTCTGGTCCCCTAGGTTAGCCCGACTTCTGTGGGAAAAGAGGAGTTCAGCCGCCCTCTTCTGGCTATTCTAGTGAAGGCAGCCCAGGACACTCCAAACTCGTGCTTTCCTGTATACTGGTAAATGAACAACTGGAGTTTGAAAGAAAAATAATACCATGTATAGTACATAAAAAGGGAAGGGAAGGGAAAGGAAGGGGAGAGGAAGGGAAGAGAGGGAGAGGAGAGGAGAGGAAAGAGGAGAGAGAAGAGAGAAAAGAGAAAAGAAAGGGAAGGAATGGAGAGGGGGTGTCAGAAAGGAAAGAAGGAAGGAATACACACACACACACACACACACACACACAAAAGAAAAACTATCCAAGCATAAATCTAACAAAGGATGTACAAATCTGGGTGTGGTGTAGAAAACTATGGAAATACTCTTAAAAGATTTAAAAAATTGGTAAGATAACAATTGTCCTGAATTGATAGATTCGGCATATTCTTAATAAAAATGCCAGCAAATATATTTTTGCAGACATTGACAAACTGTTTTTAAACTTTGAATACTCTAGACAATACTGAAAAACTAATTTGAATAACTCATGTTGTCAATTCCGGGATTTATTATAAAGTGACAGTAATGAAGAGAGGATTGTATTAGAAGAATAACACAGCTAAATAGAATCGAGAGACCACAAATAGACCCATACAAAACTAATCACTTGATCTTGGTCAAAGCAGAAAAGGTAATTGGATGGAGAAAAGATAGTCTTTCTAATATTATAATGCAAAAGAATGATTATATGGAAAAAATGAACAAAGACACAAACTGTACAACTTACATATAAATTCACTTAAAATTATTCATAAACTTAATGTAAAAAACAAAACGATAAGCTATACGTGTCCAAAATTGAGATTCTAGAAGAAAACATACAAGAAAATTTTCTGCCAAAATTGGTTTGGTGATTAGTTTTTATATCCAATACCAAAAGCACAATCATGAAAAAAAATGATAATGTGGACTTTATTAAATTACACCTCCCCACTTGATTCAAAGAAAATATTTTCAAAACACACATGAAGAAGGACTTCTATATAAAATATTCAAAGAACTTGTAAAACTAAGTAACAAGAAAACAAACTCCTTAAATTGGGGGGGGGGGGGAGGAAAAGTTCTGAATAAACCTCACTAAAGATATGTGGATGGGAAATAAGCATATGAAAGGATGAGCAACATCACTTGTTTTTAGGAAAGAGCAAACTACAAACAATAAAACACGAATACATCTATTTGAAAGGTTAAAATCTCCCCCCCAAAAACCCCAAAAAACTAAAAATAGCACACATACAACACACACACATGCCATGCCAAAAATAAAAGAGCAACACACAGTAAACTTATACTCCACAGACTGCTCACAAATAACACTTACACAAATTCCACAAATACAACCAAAGGAAAGCTACACACAGCCACCACACATACACCAAATGCATACCACACATACCACACCCACTTACACAGTATATTGAACCAACAAACTCCACACATACTTCATACATACTGCACATAAACAACTCATAGCCCATATACACCTAGACATCACAGACAGAACAAATATATACTACACACACAGAGACAAACCAACTTCACTGCACACATGTCATACACCACACACACACCAAATACACATCATGCACTCCACAAAACACTTCACAATCCACACATACACCACTTTCACTCCATCCCACCATCCATATGTTGCATACCACCACAAATATATATTGCACACATCACAAATGAAACACAAAATCACTGTAAAAGATCGCACATAAACACACTGCACACTGCACATAAACTACATATACATGACATACATCACACCCACACCACTCATGAGCTGCATGTCTTATCACTTATACTAAACACACAAGCTATATGCACAAAAAATACACAAAACACAAAAATTACACACACCCACAAATATACCACATACACACCACACACACCACACTCCATTTATACCACACACACAAAATACACATACACCACAAACTCCTGAACCATACAAATGTCACAGAGAAACACACACACCATACCCACATCAGACATATACATCACACACAACCATACAAACATCACATACATATCATTCACAAACATGCCACATGCAACTCACTATGAAACATACATCATACATACACCACACATATATTATACACATTCTCACTCATAGACACCACACATATAGCACACACACAGGCATTCTACACATATCCTAGAAGCACACCAATGCGAACCACACTCTGTCTCCACAATATACCACACACTTACTAATCATAACACATACACATCAGCAATGTAGCACATATACTACACACATACCACATATATGCCAAACATTTATCACTTCTACACACCAAATGCATACCACACATATATTATACATACTTCACACCAGCAAGTATGCATAACAAACATCAATACCACACATAACCACACAAAAAATGTATGACACACTCAAAATACCACACACATAAACAACACATACACCACACAAACACCACACACACACAACACAAATGCCACACAAATATCCCATACACAACACTACACATGGACAACAAACACACCAGAGAAATACCTTAATCACAACTCATACTACATACATATATCACACATGAACACACATAAACCACCTATATATCACTGACAAACCACACACTACACACATGGCATGCAAATACTATCACTACACACACACCACACATATAGCCCACACACACACCACACACATACCAAAAACACCCACACACCACACCTTCACCAAACAAGTAATATCACACATACCCACTACACATACACCAAACAAGAGATATCAAAGTGACAAAACACACATATGTCAATAACCACACATCCATAACACTCATTTATCATATGCAAGAAACACAATAACTTTAACACACACATACCACATACCACACATATCATACATATACCTCAACACGCCACACACCTGTATTACACACATATCCACCACACATGTATTACACACATACACTTCCCACACACCCACGATACAAAAAAACTGCTTATGTTATGCACACACCACATGCACACCACACAGTCTGCCTTAACACAACACACACCCTGAATATGCAAAACATACACGCTGCTTATATACAACACACCAAACATGTACCACATATACAACACATATCGCACATTCACCACATGTCCAGCACACATATGTCACACACACACACTAGTGCACACCTCAAGTACAACACAGTTACACCACAAAAAATACCACAAACACACCACATATTCCCCACACAATAACCATGTACTTAAAATATTCCCCCCACAAGCACATACCACATAATAACCAAAAATTTACATAGATACACACACACACACTACACTTATCACACATACAGAATGCACAGAGACACACCACACATACACCACAAATGCACCAACACCATTCCACACACACGCACACTCCAAAGACATAACAAAATTTCAACATACATGCAACACATGCACACGCTACACATATTTCACACACCCACATCCTGTGCATACCACAGACACCTCATACAGCAAATATCCATCTGATGTATACCACACATAAGTGCCCATTTCAAGCACAGACACACACCACATTCACATAAGATTTGTGGCCAAAGACCAATGGTGTATATTTCTGCTTGTAAGCCAGAAATTTGCTGTGACATTTCCATATCCAGGATGGAGCTGCAGGAAGGGATTCTGAACCTCAACCTAACCCTCACCCAAAAGTCTTCTGACTCCTGAACCCAAACCCTAAGCCTGAATTGCAGCCTACCAAGGGCCCTCAATGCTCCCCACCAGGGAGATCATTGCAATGCCGGTGCTTCTGCTCTTGACCCCAACCCTAGCTCAGGCTCTTTCTCAAAGAAGGCCCACCTCATAAAGCAGAGAAATAAAAAAAACTCTGGGGCCCATTACTGATGTAGAATTCTTCAGTGAGGAGCCCAAGATTGGGCCACAACATTTCCAGGATCAGAATGAGCCTGCAGACAGGGATCCAGGGCAAAACCTAAGCCTGCAACACACAACTAGAAAAACTCTGGTATCCAGCACCCGAACAGGTACCCTCAACACAGCCCTCCAAGGATATCACTGAACTGGTTTTGGTTTAGGCCCTGGCACCTATAGAGACTTAACCTTAACCCTAGCCCAGGCTTTTTCCTCAGGGGACCTAACCCTGAGGAAAGAACTCATGTGGGACCTGTGACTGGAGCAGGATTTATCCACCAAAAAACAGATGATTGCCATGACATTTCCAAGGTAGGGATGTAGCTGCACAGGGGGCACTGAAGCCAATTTAAGCCTGGCCCACACCATTGGTTGGCCCTGTAACCCAAAGCCTAAACCTGATCTGCACCTTAATACATGCCCTCAACTCAACCCTCTCTGAAGAGCACTAAACTGTTGGTATTTCAGCCCTTGGAATCTCCCAAGACCTAACCCTACCCACAGTCAGGGTTCTGACCCTAACTGGGCCCCACAACTGAGATCTGAGAAAAGAATGGATTTGGGGCCAATGTCCAATGTGGAATATATCAGCATGGAAGCCATAATTTTGCCATGCCATTTCCACAGCTGTGAAAGAGCTGCAGAAGGGATTATGAGACTTTACCTAACCCTGGCCCACTCAGTCTTCTGGCTCTGTAATCCAAACCCTAGGCCTGACCCACACCTGACCATGTGTCTTCAACTCAGCCCTCCAGGAAGATCACTGCATTATTGGTGGTTCTGCCCCTGGAAATTCCTGTTTCCAACCTTAATCCAATCCATGGTTTTCATTGTAAGGGGTCCCACCTCTAAGTTCTGAGATGAGAACAGACTATGGACCCATTCAGGGCACCAAAAACATTAACAAAGAACCCAGAAGTTGACCATGATATTTTTAGCGCCTGAATGGAACCTCAGAAGGGGACTCAGGACCCTAACCTAAGCCTAGACACAGAGTCAAGTGTCTTCTTCACCCAAACCCTATGTCTGTCCTACACCCTAAAAGGCTTCCTCAACTCAGACCTCCAGGAAGGTCATTTCATTGGTGTTGTTTCAGCAACTGAAACCTCCCCAAATCTAACCCTAATCCTAGCCAAGGCTCTTTCCCTATGTTGAGCCAATTCTTATGTCTGAGGACAGAACAGATTTGGAGCCCATAACTGATGCAGGATTATTCAGCATGGAATGTGGACAGTCACCATGTCACCTCCAAAGCAGGATGGATTTGCACCAGGGGAATCCTGAGGCCAAAGCTAAGCTTGGCCCATACCATAGGCCAGCCCTTAAACCCAAAGACCAAGCCTGACCTGAACCCATACCTACACCCTCAACTCAACCCCCTGGGAAGACCAATGCACTATTGGAGGTTCAGGCCCTGTCACTTCCTGAGACTTAACCCTAACCCTAGCTAAGGTCTTGGCCTAAGGTGGCCCACCATCAAAGTCTGAGAGAAGAACAGAAATGGAACCAAAGACCAACCAGGTGTATTTCTGCATGGAAGCCAGAAATTGTCATATTTCTGTGGCCAGGATGGAGCTACAGGATGGGATTATGAACATCAACCTGACCTTCACCCAGTCTTCTGACTCTTAAACCCAAACCCTAAGCCTGAATGTCAACTTACCAAGTGCCTTCAACTCAATCCACCAGGGAGATCACTACAATGCCAGTGACTCTGCCCCTCACACCTCCTGGGAACTGACCCCAACCCGAGCTTAGGCTCTTTCTCAAAGAAGGCCCACATCCTAGGGCAGAGAAACAAAAAACTCTGGGGCCCATTACCGGTGTAGAATTCTACATCAAGGAAACCAGGAGTGAGTCACGACTTCCTGGGTCAGAATGCAGCTACACAAGGGGATCGGAGGCCAAAACATAAACCTGCAACACACAATCAGTTGTTCTCTGCCAACAAACCCTAAGTGTGTCTTGAACATAGCCCTCCAGGGAGATCATTGAACTGGTGTCAGCTCAGGCCCTGCCACCTACAGAGATTTAACCCTAACACTATCCCAGGCTTTTTCCTCATGGGGCCCACTTCCTAGGTCTGATGAAAGAATGCATGTGGAGCCCATGACTGGTGCAGAATTAATCTGCAAGAAAACCAGATAATTGCCATGACATTTTCAAGGCAGGGATGGAGCTGCACAAGGGAGTACTGAGGCCAAATGTAAGCCCAGCCCACACCATTGGTTGGCCCTGTAACCCAAAGCCTAAGCCTGCCCTGAACCCTAACACTCGCCCTCAACTCACCCTTCCAGCAAGATCACTGAATTGTTGGATGTTCAGCCCCTGGTATCTCCCAGGACCTAACCCTAACCCCAGCCAATGCTCTGGCCTAAGGGGGCCTACCATTGAAGTCTGAGAAAAGAACAAGGCTAAAGACCAACGTCAAATATTTCCCCCATGCCATTTCCAGGGATGAGATGGAACTGCAAGGGTAATCATGAGACTTTACCTAACCCTAGCCCATTCAGTCTTCTGGTTCCTGAATCCAAACCCTATGCCTGACCTGCACCTGACAATGCACCCTCGACTCAATTCTCCAGGGAGATCATTGTACTGTGGGTGGTTCTACCCCTGGCACTTCCTGGTTGGCAACCCTAACCAAAGACATGGCTCTGGATGTAAGGGGCCTCCCCTTCTAGTTCTGAGAAAAGAACAGAGGATGGGCCTGTTCCAGGTGCCAAAATCTTTAGCAAGGAACCCAGGAGTTAACCATGATATTTCTATGGCCTGAATGGAAGCTCAGAAGGGGACCCACGGCCCAAATGACATACATTCAGGTGTCCTCTGCACCCAAACCCTATGCCTGTCACACACCATAATGGCATCCCACAACGAAAACCTCCAGGGAGAACACTGGACTGATGTCAGTTCGGCACCTGAAACCTCCTGGGATCTAACCCTAACCCTAGCAAAGGCTCTTTCCCTATGGGGGCTTCTCCTAGGTCTGAGAAAAGAATGGATTTGGAGTCCATAACCAGTACAGGATTATTCAGCATGGAACCTGGAAAGTCACAATGGCAACTCCAAAGCAGGGATGGAGCTGCACAAGGGGGATCCTGAGACCAAAACTAAGCTTGGCCCATAACAGGCTTGTCCTTCAACCCAAAGACTAAGCCTGGCCTGCACCCTAACCTGCACCCTCACCTCAGCCCTCTGGAAAGACCACTGTGCTGCTGGGGGTTCAGGCCCTATTGATTCCAGAGACCTAACCCTAACCCTAGTTCCCAGGAGGTGTCCAGGGCATAGTCACTGGCATTGCAGTGATGTCCCTGGTGGGCTGAGTTAAGGGAATGTGGTAAGCTGTGATTCAGGCTTGGGGTTTGGGTTCAGGAGTCAGAAGATTGTTTTGGCAAAGGCTAGGTTTAGGTTCAGAATACCTCCTGCAGCTCTCCTGGCCCTGGAAATCACATATGGCACAATTTTGGCTTCCACGCTGAACTATTCCACTTTTGCCTTTGGCCCAAAATTTATTCTTTTCTCAGACCTCCATGGTGGGCTCCCTTAGGGCTGAGCTCTGGCTAGGGTTAGGTTCAGGGCCTGAAAGGTGCCAGGGGATGATCCCCTAATAGTGTAGTGATCTCCCTGGAAGGCTCAGTTGAAGGTGAGTCTTTGGGGGCAGGTCAAGCTCAGTCTTTGGGTTACAGGGCCAGCCCATTGTGTGGACAAGGCATAGGTTTTGTCTCAGTACTCCCTGTGCAGCCCAATCCCTGCTTTGGAGATGGCATGGTGACTTTCCAGGTTCCATGATGAATAATCCTGCATCAGTTCTGGGCTCCAAATCCTTTCTGATCTCAGACCTAGGATATGGGCCTCCATAGGGAAAGAGACTTTGCTTTGGTTAGGGCTAGATCCCAGGTATTTTCAGGGGCTGAACCTGCACCAGTTTAGTGATCTACATAAGGGCAGAGTTGAGGGAACCTGTTAGGGTATGTGACAGGCATAAGATTTGTGTGCAGTGGATGCTTGATTGTGTTTCCCAAGCTTAGTTTTGGCCCTGGATCTTTCTCTGATGCTCCACTGAAGCCTTGAAAATATGGTCAACTCCTGGGTTCCTCGCTAAAGACTTTGGTGCCCTGAAGAGGATCTTGTCTGTTCTTTTCTCAGAACTAGGAAGAGGAACCCCTTATAACCAGAGCCTTGGCTACATTAGGACTCTCAACCAGGAAGCGTCACTGGCAGAACCACCAACAATGCAGTGATCTCCCTGGTTGAAGTTGCATGGCCTGGTGGAGTCAGGCTTAGGGTATGAATTCAGGGTTGAGAAGACTCAGTGTGCCAAGGTTAGGTAAGGTCTCCCGATCACCCCCTGCAGCTCCATCCAGCCCTGGAAATGGCATGGTGTAATTCTGGCTTCCACTCTGTAATATTCTACATTGGTCTTTGGCACCAAATCTGTTCTTTTCTCAGACCTTAATGGTCTGTGTCCTTAGGGCCAGAGTTCTGGCTAGTGTTAAGGTTAGGTCCTGGGAAGTTGCAGTTGCTGAAGTTCCAATTGCTGAAAACACCAGCAATGCAGTGTGTTAAGGTGCTGGTCAGGCTTTGGGTTACAGGGCCAACCAACGGTGCAGGCCAGGTTTAGTCTGGCCTTAGTACTCCATTGTGTAGCTCCATCCTTGCCTTGGAAATGTCATGGCAATTACCTGGGTTTGTTGTGGATTAATCCTGTGCCAGTCACAGGCCCTCCATGTGTCCTCAGACCTAGTATTGAGACCCCTAAGGAAAAAGCCTGGTATAGGTTTAAGGATAGGTCCCTGGAGGTAGCAGGGTCTGAGCTGACACCAGTTCAGTGATCTCCCTGGAGGACTGAGTTGAGGGTGCCTGTTAAGATGCAGGACACCCTTAAGGTTTTTGTGCAGGGACAGCTGTTGCAGGCTTAAGTTTTGGCCCCAGATCCCCACCTTCAGCTCCACTCTTATCCTGGAAATGTTGTGGCCCAGCCCTGGGTTCCTTGCTGAAGAATTCTGCACTAGTAATGGGCTCCAGAGTTTTTCTTTTCTCTGCCCTAGGGTGTGGGGCCCCTTCCAGAAAGAACCTGAGCTATGGTTAGGGTTAGTTCCCAGGAGGGGTAAGAGGCAGAATCACTGGCATTGCCATGATTTCCCTATGTGTTACACAGGACTCCCTTTAACTTCTGTTTCAGAACAATATGGACATTCAGAGGCCTTAGATATCTTCTTTCCATATTTTTTCCAATCCAGTTGGAAATGTAGAACATTGTCCCTCCTTGGGGTCATTCCATTTCCATTGTTTTTTCTAATTCAGTCTTTGTCCACACTTAGGAGCCATGGAGGTCTCGTACACTCAGCCAGCATTCAGGAAAAGGCAGAGTTCCAACTTTGGTCCTGTGTTCAGAGAGAGCTACCAGTATCAAATATCCAAAGGAATATTAGTCCTTGAGCACTTGGTGTTTGGCCAGTTATGTTTTGGAAGGCAAAGGAGAACCAGTTTGTCTTATTTCTCTGGCTGTTTGCGATGCCCTCATTTTGATTAGCACACAGTTCACATATGGGTAGGATTCTCCAGGAACTGGAGAGTGCAAGAAGAACCTTTCCAGAAAGACAATACCAGGTTCTGGTTCTAGATGCCTGAGCAACAGCCAGGAGCACCCAATAATACAGCTCAATCACTGCTGTTTCTGTTGATGGGAAAAGAGGAAATACAGAAAAAGCCAGGGATGTCAAGCTCCTACTACAGGAAGAATGCAGGCCACTTCCTGACAGGCATCCCAGGTGTAGCTCATAGAGGGCTCCCTTTGCTTAATCTCACAGGCATTTCTTATTCTTGAGGCAGCCATACTTCTGGGAGATTCTGCTGGGTACTTCATTCTCAACATTCTCTCATTAACATCTCTAGTGAAGACCTCTGGCATTCCATGGTTTCTCTTTACACACTGCTGTCTGTTTTTTTGGAAACAACCTTCTGCATCGAATCCATTCAGTCAGTGTCTTGGAGTAATAGTCTCTGCTTTCAACTTGGGAATCTGGTGGTATGGGTTTTCCATCAGGCCCTTCTCAATTTAGTTTCAGAATTAAGTGGATATACAGAGGCCTAGGGCATTTGAAGGTACCCAAGGGAAAATGTTTATATGTAGGCTAAGTCAGACTTTTGGGGAGGTATACAGCATCCTGCATGGGGTAAGAAGGAGTGAAGGTAGATATTTCCTTCCTGGATTCAGCTCATCCCAAATAGAAATGCAACACCTTGGCCCTCCATACTCCTTCCACTACTGTTGTCATTTTCTTATGTTACCACTCACAAGATCACGGGGAAGTCATTTACACAGCCAGGGTCCAAGAATCAGATGCAACTTACCAGTCAGTTCCTGAACCATTGGGAGCTCTCAGTGTCTGATAGTCCAAAGGAAAGCCCTCCTTGTTGGTACTTAGCCAGCTAGCATAGTCTTAATGAAGGGAAGCTTATTTGCTTCCTCCCATTGCTGTGAAGCCTTCACCCCAAAGATCAGAAGCTTTGTGTATGCAAAGTATTCTCTAGGAACTGTTCTGCATACTACCATCCTCTTGAGTGAAGACCACACCAAGGCTGCATACCAAACGTGTGACCATAAGCCAGGAGTACTTACCTGCTACTGCTACATCTCTGCTGCCCCAATCTGTGGATAAGATGGTAAGAAAGACATCCAAATAGAGGGATTTCCCTATTCATTTGAGGGAATAATAGGGGTCTCATGATAGTGCTTCAGGTGTAGCCTGGAGAGAGGTTCCTTTACCAAAGCCTATAGATGCTTCCAACTTGCTAAAAGATTGTGCTAGTCACTTCATTCACAACAGTCTCCCATTCCCATCGCTAATGAAGAACTCTAGCCTACCATCATTTTGAACCCATTTGCTCTATTTTCAAAGGAGTTTCTCCCTGGGGTTCATTCCAGATGAGTTCTCAGTACTATGCTCTGCTTTCAACTGTAGAGTCTGGTGAAGTCCTTGTGACTGTGTAATAGGTTTTGTAACAGGACCACCCCTTAATTTGGTTTCAGAATTATATGGACATCCAAAGGCCTGGGCTATTTGGAAGATGCCCAGAGGAGTATGTTTCTATGTATGCTGGGCCAGAGGTTGCTGGATAGAGCTGGCATCTATTATGGGCTGAGAGAAACTGAAGTGAAGACACCTCCTTTCCAGATTGATCCTATTCCCATGTGAAATTTTGAGCTTTGGTCTCCCTCCTAGCCATTTCCTTCCCATGACTGTATTTCTAAATCAATTTTGTTCACACTTAGGAGACATAGAACTATTGCTCACTGAGCTGGCAACCTGGATAGGCCACCCACTCCCACTCTGGTACTGAAAGCAGTGAGAGCAATCACTGTCTGCTATACCAAAGGAACAATGGCCTTTAGTCCCTGGGTGCATTGTGCTTGGCCTTCTATACCGAAGGTAAAGGGGAGTCAGCTTTCTTCACTCACTGGGTTGATTGAGTTGCTTTCATCCTGAGAAACAAAGTGTTTGCACATGGCACGCATGAAGAAGGAGAGGGTTGGAGCAGGAAGAGTTCTTTCCGGGAATAGGGAAGGAAGTCCTTTGTTCCAGTCTCCTGAGCAAGATTCAGGAGAATTCAATAGCTAGAGCTCTGCTGCTTCCGATATGAAGGACATAGTGGGAGCAACAGAAAAAATGAGAAATTTTTGACTCCTGAAGAAAGAATAGAGGTTTCTTGCTGACAAGCCTCCCAGGTGTAGCCTTGTAGAGGGCTCCCTTTGACTAAGCCCACAGGCATGTCTTATTTCTGATACAACCAGGTTGATATGGCACTCTGGGCCTACATTAACACAACTTTCCTTGTTTTTTGAGAAAAGCTTCTGCATGGAATCTTTTCAAAGCCAGTGTCTATGAGTAATATCATCTTATTTCAAATTGGGAGTCTGGTGATGTCTGTGTGATGGTGATACATGTTTTACATTGAGCCCTTCTGAATTTGTTTACAGAACTGTGTGGCCAACCAAAAACCTAGGGTGTATGAAGGTGCCCAGAGAGAATGCTTGTGGGTACGCTAAGCCAGAGGTTAGGGGAAGATAATGCCTACCCTTTGGGACATGAAAAATGGAAGATAGATATCTCTTTCCTGGATTTGGCCATGCCCATTTGGAATGTGGAAACAGTTCACCTCTTAGTTATTCTTATCCCATTTCTGCTTTTCTAACTTGGTGTCATTTCACACTCCAAGACCATGGGGATGTCATGTACACAACAAGGGTCCAAATATTGGTGGTGACATTCCAGTCAGTTCCTAAGCCAACAGAGGACTCTTGAAATCTGATATCCCAGAGGACACCTGACCCGCCTGTCCCTGACCATCCAGTGCTTAGCAGGCTGCAGTCATCGTTGGAATGGTTAGCTACATTAACTCCCACCCATAACTGATGGAGATATCCTCATTCTGAAGAAGAGTCTTTTCAAGTGCAGTATGCTCCAGGACCTGATCAGCACACAAATCAACTTTTGAAGAAGTAGTACACCAAGGCCTGTACCCACCACTCAGTCATCAGATGGAAGCACATACTTTGTACTGCAGAATCACCCTTGCCCATAACTACAGATCTTATGGGCAGAAACATGTTTAAAACTAAAGGTTTCCCTTTCTTTCTGAAGGTAGAATGTGGGATTCTTGCTCACATGGATGCAAGAAACTGTCTGTAGAGGACTCCATAGCCAAAATCCACAAAACTCTGAAGAAATATGACACTGCATGTATCCATTTTCACAGTGCATTGTTAACAATCTAGATTTTTCTTGGGGTGCATATAAATTTAGGCTTTAAGAGTAATATCTTCTGCTTGTAAATTTCCAATCTGGTTTGGCCCTTGTGACTGTGAGATAGGTTGAGCCAAAGTGCCCTGGCTTCACTACAGGACATCCACAGCTCTAAGGCATTGGATGAAATCTACCTGAGAACTGTGTGGAAGCTGAGAGGTATTAAGGAGGGAAGTGACACATTTTCTGGGCTGAGGGATTATGATTATATGGAACTCTACAAAAACCCACTGGTAACACAACACTATACAAGAGAACAATGAAGCCTTTTCTTCTGTAGCTATTGTCCAAATTAAGGGGAGTTGGCCCATCATTATTCCTGGTGCCCATAGAGTTGGGAATGCGGTTCCATAGTCCTGTCCCCTGGAGGCTGATTTAAGGGTGGTCCTGGGTCCAGTAGAAACCTATGAACTTTAGGAATTCCTTGTCCATCTTTGGGCCTTTGAGCATGCAGCTATTAAAATTGATGACACTGCCCCATGACACAGTTCTCTCTAACTTCTTTATTCCTTTTCACTTGTCACTTCCCCAGTGTCTGATTTTCTTGAACACACCTTCAGTATGGTGTGTGCCAGTGCACATGTGTGAATTTGGACAGTAAAATGATGCCAAATGGACAGGAAGTGCTAAAATGATTCCTCTCAGAATATTAGAGCCTTTCATTTCTAAAGTAAGCATGATGGGAGGGGTTTGAGCAATGGCCTAAAAAGGCAGAGACCAGCCTTATCCTCTGGATTCTTCCCACCTCCTGTGATCTGGATCAGTCCTATTCTCTTGAATAGGAAATCAGATCAGTCACCCAATTGTACAATGAGAATTTGGATACACAACCACAAAAGCCAGTTCCCAAGAGGATGTGATGTCAGGCTCCATTAACACTGGATGGGGTATCAGGTGCGGAGTGTTCAGCAACACCTGTATACTTTATACAGGTATAGAGTATATTGGTTTACTTTAGACAGGCATAAAACAGGCCATCTTTTGGTGCCAATGAAGAAAAATCAGGTCTGTGTCCACCACCAGTTATGCAGGACATCATATCCCAAAAGTGCGTGAATGTGCTCTCTTCCTTATGAGGCATGGTAATGCAGACAAGAGTCTGCTTAAGAAGAAGGGCTGAAGGGTTATTCAGGGTGAAGATGGTGGCATAGGAGGACGCTGGGCTCACCTTGTCCTGATTGCTTAGATTCCACCCACATCTGCCTAAAAGCCAAGAAAACTGCCAGAAGACTAGCAGAACAGACTCTCCAGGAGTAAACATAGACAAAAGGTCCATGGAATAGGGTAGGAAGGGCAGAGAGGTGGTGCACGCTACACAGACTAGCAGGAGGGAGCCAGGGTGGTGGAAGGGAAAGCCCGCCTGGCAAGGGAGAACCCCTGAGTCTGGCTTGCAAAAGCAGAGGAGAAGGACTGCGTGAGTTCTGACATCAGTGGGACTTAACATCTGGAATGTTAAAAGTCAACATCTCTGCGCTCAAAGAGCAGGGAGGGCAAAGGGCACTGGGAGGGAGAGTTGCTGGCCCCAGAAGACAGAGCTCAGCTCCTTCTCCCATCACCCAGCCGAAATTCCAAAGGGAACAAGTTCCCATCACTGTACTTGCTTGCACCGTGCACTCAATGCTGTGCTGTGGATCCATCCCACCGATGGGACTGCCTCCCTCCCAGTGCCGCAAGGCCCCTCCCGTAAGGGACCACTGATGGCAAAGTGAGCTAAGCCTGCCCCTCCCACCCCTGTGCACATTGCAGATCCACCCTGGCTAATACACCAGATCCCATCGAAGCAGCACCACAAGCCTGGCAGTGTGCAAGTAGCCTAGACAGGACCCACACCACTCCACAGTGAGTCCTGCCCCTGGGAGAGGGGAAGATAAGGTACACACCAGTCTGACTATAGCCCCAGCCATTGGCTAAAGCAAAGATTGGCTCTATGGCCCCACCCACCAACACAAGTTACTCTAGACAGCACAGGGGAAGTGCCCTGCAGTTGGAAGACACCCCAGGGAATACCCAAAATGACAAAACGGAAGAATTCTCCTCAAAAGAAACTCCAGGAAGTAGCGACAGCTAATGAATTGATCAAAAAAGATTTAAGCAATATAACAAAACAAGAATTTAGAATAATAGTCATAAAATTAATCGCTGGGATTGAAAAAAACATAGAGTACAGAAGAGAATCTATTGCTACAGAGATCAAGGGACTAAGAAATAGTCATGAGGAGCTAAAAAATTTTCTATAATTGAGGTGCAAAATAAAATGGGGGTGGTCATACCACGGGTTGAAGAGGCAGAGGAGAGATTAGGTGAATTAGAAGATAAAATTATGGAAAAAGAGGAAGCTGAGAAAAAGATTAAAAAATCCAGGAGTATGAGGGGAGAATTAGAGAACTAGGTGATGGAAACAAATGGAACAATATCAGTATCATAAAAAATCCAGAAGAGGAAGAGAGAGAGAAAGGGGCTGAAGGTGTACTTGAACAAATCATAGCTGAGAACCGTGCTGATCTGGGGAGGAATAAGGCATTGAAATGCAAGAGGCACAGAGAACTCCCTTCAGACATAACTTGAATAGATCTGAACAACATATAGTGAAAGTGGAAAATACAAGGATAAAGAGAAAATTCTGAAAGCAGCTAGGGATAAACAGGCTCTAACTTACAAAGGGAGACCCACAGGACTAGTGGCAGACCTATCTACTGAAACTTGGCAGGCCAGGAAGGAATGGCAGGAAATCTTCAAAGTGATGAACAGAAAAAAATATGCAGCTGAGAATCCTTTATCTAACAAGTCTGTCATTCAGAATAGAAGGAGAGATAAAGGTCTTCCCAAACAAAAACTGAAGGAATTCATCACCACTAAACAAGCCCTACAAGAGACCCTAAAGGGGAATCTGTGAGTGAAATGTGGCAAGGACCACTAACAGAGACATCACTACAAGCATGAAACCTACAGACATCACAATGACTCGAAACCCATGTCTTTCAATAACACTGAATGTAAATGGACTAAATTCTCCAACCTAAAGACATAGGGTATCTGCATGGGTCAAAAACAAGATCCATCGATTTGTCTACAAGAGACTCATTTTAGACCTGAGGACACCTTCAGATTGAAAATGAGGGGATGGAGAACTATCATGCAACTGGAAGTCAAAAGAAGCTGGAGTAGCCATACTTACATCAAACTAGACTTTAAATTTAAGACTGTCACAAGAGATGCAGAAGGGCATGATATCATAATTACAGGGTTTATCCATCAGGAAGAGCAAACAATTATAAATGTCTATGCGCTGAATACAGGAGCCCCCAAATATATAAAACAATTACAAACATAAGCAACCTTATTGATAAGAATGTGGTAATCGCAGGGGACTTTAATCCTCCACTTACAACAATGGATAGATCATCTAGACACAGGATAAATAAAGAAATAAGGACCCTAAAAGATACATTGGATAATATGGACTTGACAGATATATTTAGAACTCTGCATCCCAAAGCAACAGAATATACTTTCTTCCTGAGTGCACATGGAACATTCTCCAAGATACATCACACACTGGGTCACAAAACAGCCTTTCATAAGTATAAAAGAATTGAGATCATACAGTGCACACTTTCAGACAACAATGCTATGAAACTTTAAATAAACCACAGAAAAAAGTCTGGAAAACCTCCAAAAGCATGGAAGTTAAAGAACACCCTACTATGGAATGAATGGGCCAACCAGGCAATTAGAGAATAAATTTAAAAATATATGGAAATAAATGAAGATGAAAACACAACAATCCAAACGCTTTGGGATGCAGCGAAGCCAGTCCTGAGAGGAAAATACATTGCAATCCAGGTCTACCTCGAGAAACAAGAAAAAATCCCAAATAAAAAATCTAACAGCACACCTAAAGGAAATAGAAGCAGAGCAGCAAAGACACCAAAAACCCAGCAGAAGAGAAATAATAAAGATTGGAGCAGAAATAAACAATATAGAACCTTAAAAACACCTGTAGTTGGGGCGCCTGGGTGGCGCAGTCGGTTAAGCGTCCGACTTCAACCAGGTCACGATCTCACGGTCCGTGAGTTCGAGCCCCGCGTCGGGCTCTGGGCTGATGGCTCAGAGCCTGGAGCCTGTTTCCGATTCTGTGTCTCCCTCTCTCTCTGCCCCTCGCCCGTTCATGCTCTGTCTCTCTCTGTCCCAAAAATAAATAAACGTTGAAAAAAAAAAAACAAAAAAAAAAAAACCTGTAGAACAAATCAATGAAACCAAGAGTTGGCTTTTTGAAAAAATAAACAAAATTGACAAGCCTCTACCCAGGCTTCTCAAAATGAAAAGGGAGATGAACCAAATAGATAAAACCATGAATGAAAATGCCATATTACAATAAAGCCCTCAGAAATAGAAGCAATTATCAGGGAATACTATGAAAAATTATATGACAAAAAACTGGACAACCTGGAAGAAATGGACAAATTCCTAAACACCCACACACCTCCAAAACTCAAACAGGAAGACATAGAAAACTTGAACAGACCCATAACCAGAGAAGAAATTGAATCAATTATCAAAAATCTCCCAAAAAATAAGAGTCCAGGACCAGATGGCTTCCCTGGGGAATTCTACCAGATATTTAAAGCAGATATAATACCTATTCTTCTCAACCTGTTCCAAAAAATAGAAAGGGAAGGAAATCGTTCAGACTCATTCTATGAAGCCACCATTACTTTGATTCCTAAACCAGAGACCCAACAACAAAAAAGAGATAACTAAAGGCCAATGTCCCTGGTGTATATGGATGCAAAAATTCTCAAAAAGATACTAGTAAATTGAATTCAACAGCATATAAAAAGAATTATTCACCATGATAATTTGGGATTCATTCCTGGGCTGCAGGGCTGGTTCAACATTCACAAAGCAATCAATGTGATACATCACATTAATAAAAGAAAAGAAAAGAACCGTAAGATCCTGTCAATTGATGCAGAAAAAGCATTTGACAAAATTCAGCACGGTTTCTTAATAAAAACCCTGAAGAAAGGATAGAAGGAACATAAATATAATAAAAGCCATTTGAGAAAACCCCAGAGCTAATATCCTCAATGGGGAAAAACTGAGAGCTTTCCCCCTGAGATCAGGAACACGACAGGGATGTCCACTCTCACCGCTGTTGTTTACCATAGTGTTGGAAGTGCTAGCTTTGGCAATCAGACAATAAAAGGAAATCAAAGGCATCCAATTTGGCAAAAATGAAGTCAAGCTTTCACTTTTTGCAGATGACATGATACTATACATGGAAAACCCGATAAACTCCACCAAAATCTCCTAGAACTGATACATGAATTCAGCAAAGTTGCAGGATACAAAATCAATGTACAAAAATTAGTTGAATTCTTATACACTACTAATGAAGCAACAGAAAGAAACTGATCCCATTCACAATTGCACCAAGAATCATGAAATACCTAGGAATAAACCTAACCTAAATACCTAGGAATAAACCTAGATGTAAAAGATCTGTATGCTGAAAACTATAGAAAGCCTATGAAGGAAATTGAAGAAGATATAAAGAAATGGAAAAACATTCCATGTTCAGGGATTGGAAGAATATTGTGAAAATGTCAATACTACCCAAAGCTATCTACACATTCAATGCAATCCCAATCAAAATTGTACCAGCATTCTTCTCGAAACTAGAACAAGCAATCCTAAAATTTTTATGGAACCGCAAAAGGCCCCGAATAACCAAAGTAATTTTGAAGAAGACCAAAGACACATAGACCAATGGAATAGAATAGAAACCCCAGAGTTAGACCCACAAAAGTGTGGCCAACTAATCTTTGACAAAGCAGGAAGGAATATCCAATTGAAAAAAGACAGTCTCTTTAACAAATGGTGCTGGGAGAACTGGATAGGATGAAACTAGACCATTTTCTTACATATTTCACAAAAATAAACTCAAAATGGAGAAAGACCTGAATGTGAGACAAGAAACCATCAAAACCCTAGAGGAGAAAGCAGGAAAAACCTCTCTGACCTCAGCTGCAGATATTTCTTACTTGACACATCTCCAAAGACAAGGGAATTAAAAGCAAAAATGAAATATTGGGACCTCGTGAAGATAAAGAGCTTCAGCACTGCAAAGGAAACAATCAACAAAAGTAAAAGGCAACCGACAGAATGGGAAAAGATATTTGCAAATGACATATCGGACAAAGGGCTAGTATCCAAAATCTATAAATAACTCACCAAACTCCACACCCAAAAAACAAATAATGAAAGATGCCCAAACATCGCTCCATCAAGGAAATACAAATCAAAACCACACTCAGATACCACCTCACCGAAGTCAGAGTTGCCAAAATGAAAAAATCAGGAGACTATAGATGCTGGAGAGGATGTGAAGAAACAGGAACCCTCTTGCACTGTTGATGGGAATGCAAACGGGTGCAGCCACTCTGGAAAACAGTGTGGGGGTTCCTCAAAAAAATAAAAATAGACCTACCCTATGACACAGTAGTAGCCCTGCTAAGAATTTACCCAAGGGATACAGGAGTGCTGATGCATAGGGGCACTTGTACCCCAATGTTTATAGCAGCACTTTCAACAATAGCCAAATTATGGAAAGAGCCTAAATGTCCATCATCTGACGAATGGATAAAGTATTGGTGATTTCTATACACAATGGAGTACTGCGTGGCAATGAGAAAGACTGAAATATGGTCCCTTGTTGCAACGTGAATGGAAATGGAGAGCATTATGCTAAGTGAAATAAGTCATACAGAGAAAGGCAGATACCATAAGTTTTCACTCTTCTGTGGATGTTGAGAAAATAGAAGACAATGGGGGGAGGAGAAGGAAAAAAAAGAGAGAGAGGGAGCCAAACCATAAATGACTTAAAAACTGAGAACAATCTTAGGGTTGAGGGTAGGTGGCAGGGAGGTTAGGCTGGGTGATGGGTATTGAGGAGTGCACCTTTTGGGATGAGCACTAGGTGCTCTATGGAAAACAATTTGACAATAATTTTCATATTAAAAAAATAAATAAAAGGAAACCTTCATTGTCTACACCTGAGACAGAAATCTGCACGAGATCTATATCCCTCTTTCAAAAAGATGGAAGACTGAGTTTGGCTGTTTTTCCTCTCCTTCCCATTAGGAAATAGATACAGCATTGATTCAGAGGCAAGGGATTCCTGCTTCAGCTGGTGATCAAATGTTTGGAATCTGGACCTGATGCAGTAGTTTTTGAAAGGGCCCTTTCCTTGCTGACAAGGTCCTGAGGCATAGTGTGCATACTGGAACTATCTGATACCAAATACAGCCATCTCACTCAGCCAATGGAACAAAGCCAGCACTCCTTCACTGCACATACCAGAGTTGGCTAAGCACCACTCAGAGACCAGAAGACCATCCTTTTTTGAGAAAAATTTACTGCTTTCTCTCACATAGACCAGGTGGGAGTTTAGCATGATCCTGTTGGCTATACTTGTGTGAGGGAAAGCTCAATCAACCTTGATTGTGACCCAATACTCAGAAAATAGTGAATTGGTTGGAATGCCTATAAGGGAGGCCAAGGCTGTACATTACAGATGGGAATGGGATAATGCTGAGCATGTTTATCTATCTTCAATTCTCCTTGATGCATGTGTAAGGCCAGATCTTCCCCCCAAATCTCTGAGACTGCCTACCTACATACATGCATTCACAGCTTGGCACCTTCATATAGTCTAAAGCTCTCATTGTGAACAGATTTCTAATGGGACGTTACAAGAGGTTCTGTTACCAATCTATGCCAGAATTACCAGCACTCAGCCAGAGCCTGTTGGTGCTCTATTTTTAGTAGCCACATTATGGTGCAGTTTTCTTTGTAAGGGCTTTTTAGGGCTGAATAGTCCTGCAATATACTGTGCGTGTCTGATCCATCTGTCTTTGAGAATGAAGGCATTTGTTTAAACAGACAAGGGAAGGAGGCAAGCAGGCTATCATTACAGAGATTACCAGTGCGAGTCAAGCAACCAGCACTCATGTATAGGAGGGTCATTCTGTGGGATAAAATAACTGTTCTCACATAGCACAGGACCAGAGTGGTAGTTCATCACAAATCCTGGATGTTAGCTGTGTGGCTGATGGAACAATTCTTCCTCATTCTGATCCATGACCTACTTATGAAACAGAAAATGGATGGGAAGGACTATAAGGAAATAAGGCTGGGAATGAAATGTTTACCTTCAATCATTAGTAAGGTCAGCTCCCTACCAAACCCTGGTATTGCCTGCGCTGATTGGCATTTCAAGTGCCATTGTCAATATTGTTCTGAAAGGTAAATAATGAGGGATGCTCTGTCTCAACCTATGCTACAGACAGGACTTGGACCGATTCCCCACCTTAAGTAAAAGAATATTTCTCTGAGACACTGGTTCTGAACGGCTCTCAGGGAGAAACTTCTTTGAAAAAAAAATGTATTGGAATGGAAACGTGGAAGGCCAAAGTGTTTCATTATAGATGAGAATGGAACAAAGTCTAAAATGAGGTGTCTAGAATGACAATTTCCTGGAAAAATCCTAAGGAGTAAGAAACACCTGTGGGCAGAGAAACTAAAACGCTAATGAGAAACCTCTTGAAAACACAGTCTGCAAGAGATCTGTATACTTCCTTCTGAAAGAGAGGGAAATCTTCTGCCTTGGGTGTTTTTCCTGCCCTTTTCATCAGCAGATAGATACAGGAGTTGTGGGTCCATGCTCCTGGCTGTTGCTCAAGTTTTTGGAACCATTCCTGAGGCTCATTTTTAAACTATATATATAATTTATTTTCAAATTAGCTAACATACAGTGTATACAGTGTGCTCAGGATTTGGGGGTAGATTCCTGTGATTCATCACTTACAGACAACATCCAGTGCTCATCTCAATGAGTGCCCCCCTCAATACCTATCGCCCATTAACTCCTCTCCCCCTCACAACAAAATCAGTTTGTTCTCTGTATTTAAGATTCTTTTATGGTTTGCCTCCTTCTCTGTTAGAAACTATTTTTCCCCTTCCCTTCCCCCATGGCGTTCTAAGTTTCTCAAGTTCCACATAGGAGTGAAAACATATGATATCTGTCTTTCTCTGACTGACTTATTTCACTTAGCATAATACCTTCCAGTTCCATCCACATTGTTGCAAATGGCAGGGTTTCATTCTATCTTGTTGCCAAGTAGTATTCCATTGTATATGTAAAACACATCTTCTTTATCCACTCATCAGTGGATGGATATCTAGGATCTTTCCATAAATTGGATATTTTGAAAATGTGATAAACTTTTCCCCAAGAATCAGCACCCCCTTGGGGTGCCCCGGTGGCTCAGTCAGTTGAGCATCCGACTTCGGCCCAGGTCATGATCTCACAGTTCGTGAGTTCGAGCCCCGTGTCAGGCTCTGTGCTGACAGATCAGAGCCTGGAGCCTGCTTCAGATTCTGTGTATTCCTCTCTCTTTGCCCCATCCCCACTCGTGCTCTGTCGCTCTCTGTCTTATAAATAAACATTAAAAAATTTTTTAAAGTATCAGCACCCCTGTATCGTTTGGATAAAATCCTAGTAGTGCTACTGCTGCATCGTAGGGTAGGTCTATTCTTAATTTCTGAAGAAACTCCACACTGTTTTCCAGAGAGGCTACACCAGTTTGCATTCCCAACAGTGCAAGAGGGTTCCCATCTCTCTACATCCTCACCAGCATCTGTTGTTTCCAGAGTTGTTAATTTTAGCCACTCTCACTGTGAGGTGGTATACCAATGTTTTTTTTCACTTACATTTCCCTCATAATGAGTGAGGTTGAGCATCTTTTCATGTGTCTGTTGGATAACTCTATGTCTTTGGAAAACTGTCTATTCATGTCTTCTGCCCAATTCTTCACTGAATTGTTTTTGGATGCTGAGATTGGTAAGTTCTTTATAGATTTTGGATCCTAGTCCTTTATCCAATATGTCACTTGCAAATATCTCCTCCCATTCTGTCAGCTGCCTTTTCATTTTGTTGTTGTTTTCTTTGCAGGGCAGAAATATTTTATCTTCATGAGGTCCCAACAGTACATTTTTCTTTTATTTCCCTTGATTTTGGAGATATGTCAGGCAAGAAATTGCTGTGGCTGAGTTCAAAGAGGTGCATTTTTTTTTGAATGACCAATTTCTGCACTAAGTCCTGGAACTTACCTCATATGGGTGCACTGTGTGTTCTTCAGAATGAAGTCATCTAAATCAGCCAGGAGAGGAAGGAAGCCAACCTAACCATCACTGCACTTACACCAGCCAGCCAAGCACTAACAGCTTTCTGATAGAAAAGCAATCTTTCTTTTTGGTTGACAGAAAGCAATTACTCTATATTAACACAGAACCAGAGTGAGAACTCACCACCAGTTCCTGGGAGCTTACTGTGTGAGTGACAGCCTCACAGCCTCAGCCTGCACCCCATGTCCTAGTTAGCAAGTAGCAATGGGATGGGAATGGCTCTATGGACAACGAAAGTTTTCATTTTAGATGAGAATGAAATAAAGCTGAGAGTGAAATGTCTTGCTCCATTTGCCTTGCCCCAGAAGTGAGGACAGCTCCCTCCTAACACCTTTGGCCCTACCAACACACAAATATTTTGTGATGGGTGCTTTCCACAGACCTACATTTGATGTTGTGAATAATCTGGAAGGCAAGTCCCAGGGCTCCTATGGCCCAACCTATTCTGATGGCACAGTAATTCATCTAGAATCCCCAATTAAAATCAGAGGGATTTACTCCCAGGGCCCTGATTGGCTCATGGGAGATTCTAGTATTAAATACATTAAGTGGATGGGATGTCTGGGTGGTTCAGTTTGTCAGGATTCCGATTTTGGTTCAGGTCATAATCTAGTGTTTCACAAGTTTGAGCCCCACATCTTGTTCTCTGCTTTCAACTCAGAGCCAGCTTTTGATCTGTCCATTTCTGCTCTTCCCCTGCTTGCATGATCTCTCTGTCAAAAATAAAAATAAACATTAAAAAATGTAAAAGGATGGAAATAGGTAAACCTAGGGACAATGTTCCTTATGAGAGAAGATTATGGGTAAATATGAAGAAGGAATGTTTAGTGCAATCGTCTGGCAAGATGTCTAAAGAATAAGAAACATATATGGGCTAGGGCAAAGGGAAACCTCCATCATTTGCAGTGGGAGTCCTGATGGCAAGATGCCTTTATTTTTATATAGGAGAGGGAAATCTGGAGTTCACTGTTTCCTTCACATCCTACCAGTGGATAAAACAGCAGTGATTCAAGGGTAGTGGGTTTGTGCTCCAGGCTAGTGCTCAAGTGTTTGGAACGGGGATGTGGTGCATAAGTTCTTGAATGGTCATTTTTTGTGTTAAGCAGGTCCTTGAGAATGTTGCGCATGGGTGAACCAAGTGCTCTTCATAGTGAAAGCATCTTTAATTGCCAAGAAGGGAGATAAATTGTTTAACCACCATTTCTTATATCAGCTGGCAAAAACCAAGTACTCACAGGAAAACAAACTTTCCTTTGAGATATCAGAAACTGGCTGCTCTTGGTTAGCACATCTTGGTCAGAGCTCATTAGTAATGGCTGGGCACTCACTATGTGAGTGACAGCTTAATTTCCTTTGCCTGGGTCCCAAGACATAGTTATCAGTACTAGCCAAGTAATTGGAATGGCTAAACACACAGGGTCAAAGTTTTCCACTTCAGCTGTTAATGGGATAACACTCATAATTAAATGTCTAGCTCCATTGTTCCTCATGTCACATAAATGAGGACAGCTCTCTCCCCATATCTCTAACCCTGACAACACAGAATACCTGCTGAGAACATTGAAATTCGCTGGGCTTATCTTTGTGAACACAGGACTGAGAGGCAATTTTTGAGGGGCCCTGTTGCCCAATGTATCCCAGAGTTCCAAGAACTTAACCAGACTCTTGAGTTAAAGTAGATAGGGGCGCCTGGGTGGCGCAGTCGGTTAAGCGTCCGACTTCAGCCAGGTCACGATCCGTGAGTTCGAGCCCCGCGTCGGGCTCTGGGCTGATGGCTCGGAGCCTGGAGCCTGTTTCCGATTCTGTGTCTCCCTCTCTCTCTGCCCCTCCCCCGTTCATGCTGTGTCTCTCTCTGTCCCAAAAATAAATAAATGTTAAAAAAAAAAAAAAAAAAAGTAGATAAAATGACTCAGAGATACTGTCCATGAAAGCACAACACGGAGCACTTAGCTGGAAAAAAAGCAACAGTTTGGAGAAGGATACACAGAAGGCAAAGTTACTTATTACAGAAGAAAATGGAATATAACAAAAAATTAAGTGACTAGCACAATCTCCTAGCAAGATGGTTGTTTCAGGAGCAAGAACATTCTGTGGGCTAGGACCAAGGGAAACCTCTTGCATTGTTCCTTCAGAAAGAGATGGTAAGTTGCTGGCAATGGCTGTTTTTTCCCTGTCCTTGGAGGCTATGATTCATAGCAGGTCCTGGCTTATGGCTGGACCTCAAGTATTTAAAAAGTGATCTGGTGCACTAGTCCTTGGATGGGTTGTTTCTGCACATAGCTGATCCTGAAGAATACTGCTAATAGATGAACTGTCTGCTCTTCAGAGTGCAGGCATCTCTTGAAGCCTGTGGAAGGCCTTTAACATGGGAGCAGCGTGGGAACTCTCCACCAGTCCCTGGTTTTTCAGTGAGTTATTAACAGGCCCACTGTGCCTGGTGGGAACCAAGATATGTTTAGAGCAACAGCAAGGGATAGGGTGCCTGGGTGGCTCAGTCAGTTAAGCGGCTTACTCTTGACTTATGCTCAGGTCATGTTCTCAGGATCATGAGTTCAAGTTGCACATCAGGCTTTGTGTACACTGCACAAAGCCTGCTTCAGATCCTCTGTCTTCCTTTCTGCTTCTACATCTCTCTCTTTCTCAAAAATAAATGTTAAGAAAGAAAAAACAGCAAGAGAATGGGAATGGATACATAGAGGGACAAAGTTCTTCATTTCATATGAAAGTGGGACAAGGTAAGTATAAAGTGACTAGTATAATCTATTTGAAGCTGGCTGTCTTCAGAAGAATAAGCACCTTTGCTTCGGAGAAAGGGAAAAACACTACTGGTTCAATCAGACCAGAAGAAGCCCTCATCTGAAATTCAAATTACAATGGGATAAAACTAAAAATGTGATATATGGCTCAGTGTTTCCTTGTTCCAGAAGCAGGACCGAATATCTTCCAACTCCTCTGGGCCTGCTTACATGCAAACACTCTGTGCTGGGTACCTTAAAATGCCTTAGGTTTCCCGATGTACACAGAGTTCTAAAACGCAAGTGGTGACAGGCTCCATAGCCCAATGTATTCCAGGGTCGAGAGAACTTGAGTCAACTCTTCAGTTAAAATAAGAATGAATTTGTCTTAAAATCTGGACTTGAACGCCTACCAGAGTAAATCAAGTATGAAAAAAGAGCTAAAAGGTGGACATGGAACCCCTCAGGCCCAAAACTCTTTCTTACAGATGAGAAAAGGGAAAAAAAAATGAAGAATGAAGTGACTAGCATAATCTCAAGAGTAAGAAACACCAAGGGTGTTACACCTTGGGTGAAGGATAACATCTATTGTCTACACCTGATGCCCCTACTGCATGAAATGTTCACCCAGAACTTTGGTAAGACAGGAATTATTCTGACCATTGCATCTTTTCCTGCCCTTTCTATCAACTATCAATGCAACATGCATTCAGTGGTTCAGGGTCAGTCTCCCTGCTGAATGTCAAGTGTATAGAACTAAGCCCTGGGTGCAGGAATCCTTGAATGGGTTCTTTCTACCCTGACTTATCTCTGGGAGAAAACTGCCCATCTAAGAGACTTCTGCTTTTCAGGATGAAGGTAGCTCATTTAGCCAGTTGAAGGGAGTGAAAGCACTATCAAATTCCAAAGTGACTCAAGACCTTATTAGAAAAACAGGGGATCAGAATGGATACATGATGGGTCAAATTTCTTCACTTCCACAATGGTTTAAAACTGAGAGTAAGTTAACTAGTTTTCTCTTCTCACAAGTGAAGGTGCTTCTTCCCAATTACTCTGGCTTTGCCTATACACCATTTTGTCTGGCAACCTTCAAGTGCCCTATGTCTTTTTATTGTCGGAATATTTTTAAAAGGTAAGTGTCAAACGATTTTTTTCCCAACCAATGCCAGAGTCAGGATAACTTGGCCAGGCTCCCCAAATAAAATGAAGGGACATTGCTCTTAGGTCTGTCCTTGAGTTCCCCAAAGTGGGGACTTATTTATAAAAAAAAAATAGCAAGGGAATGGGAATGGATACACAGAAAATCAAAGATCTCCATTTTAGATGAGAATGGGATTATTCTGGGAATGAAGTGAATAGCACAATCTCTTAGCAAGTTCACTGTTTTACGAATGAACACATGTGGGCTGGGTAAATGGGAATCAATCATCCGCTAAACCTGAAAGCCCAATCTGCAAGATCTGTGCATTCTTACCTCAGACAGGGCAAGAAATCTTTTGTTTGTCACCTTTTTGTCCAGGATTTTTCTGGAGTGTCTAGAGACACTGGTAATTTGGTGTTGCTGATGTTGGTTCTCAGCTAACATGTGTGTAGAACAGGACTCTGGTCTTGTAAACTTTGATCTCTTTGTTGACAAGCATAGGGATTGCAATGTGCCCAGGCCAAACTTCAGCTGTTGAAATTCAAGCAATTCAGGCAGCAAGGGGTAAGGTTTTAGCAGGGTGACCATTGTCATGCCAACCACAGCCTGCTTTGTTTAAGGTTAAGGTTATGTCCCAGGAGGTTTCAGCATCTAAAACATCATCAGTCTAGTGATCTCCCTAGAGGGTTTTGTTGAGGATACCTGCTAGGATGCAAGGAAGCCATAGAGTTTGGGTGCAGTGGATACCTGATTGTGTGTCACAGGCTTTGGTTTGGGCCCTGGATCCCATTCTGAATTTGTATTCTGACCCTGGAAATATCGGTAAACTCCTGGGATTACCATGTCGGCTCCCTGCATGGGTACCTGGTCTGTTCTTTTCTCAGACCTAGGAGGTGGGTCTCCTTAGAACCAGAGCCATGACTAAAGTTAGGTTAGGCAACCAGGAAGTTCCAGGGGCACAACCACCAATAGTACAGCCTGGAGGGCTGAGTTGAGGGAGGATGGTCAGGTGTGCATCAACATTAGTGTTTGGATTCAGGAGACAGAAGATTGTGTGGGCCAGGATTGGGGAAGGTCTCAGAATCCCCCCTCCTCCACACTGTAGGTCCCTCCAGGCCCTGGAAATGTCGTGAAATTCTAGCTTCCACTGAAGTAATTCTAGCTTCTTGCTGAAGTAATTCACGTTGGTCTTTAGCTCCAAATCCACTCTTTTCTCAGACCTCAAGGGTGGGTCCCTTTAGGGCCAGGGTCTTGGCTAGTGTTAGAGCTTAGTGTTACCAGCTTATTTTCTGGTAAATGCCAGAGGCCGAACCCGAGCAGCACAGTGATATCCCTAGAAGACTGAGTTGAGGGCATTTGTTAGGATCTCCCTGGTTGGCTGAGTTGGTGCAAGGTAGGCTGAGATTCAGTCTTAGAGTTTTCGTTCAGGAATCAGGAGATTGTTGGAGTTATGGTTAAGTTTAGGCTCAGAATCCACTCCTGCAGCTCTATCCCAGCCATGGAAATGCCATGGTGAAATTTTGGCTTCCACACTGAATTATTCACCATTGGCCTTTGGCCCCAAATCCCTTATTTATTCATACCTCAATATTGGGCCTACTTCGGGCAATGGCCATGGCTAGGGTTGGGGTTTATGTCCCAGGAGGCACCAGGGTCTGAACACCCAGCAGCACAATGGTCTCCCTGAAATGCTAGGTTAAAGGCACAGATAAGGGTTTGGGTCAAGCTTAGTCTTTGGATTCAAGGACTGATCTATGGTGTGGGCCAAGCTTAGCATTGGCCTCTGGATCCCCCTTGTGCAGCTCCATCTGTGCTTTGGGAATAGTATGGCTATTTTTCAAGTTCCATACTGAATAATCCCACACCAGTTTTAGGCTCCAAATCAGTTATGTTCTTAAACTTAGGAAATAGGCCCCCATAGGGAAAGAGCCTTGGCTAGGGTTAGGGTTAGGTTCTAGGAGGATTCAAGGACTGAACTGACACTAGTGCAATGATCTCCCTGAAGGGCTGAGTTGAGGTTGCCGGTTTGAGTGTGAGACAGCCTTAGAGTTTGGGTGCAGTGGACTCCTGATTGTGTGTCCCAGGCTTACATTTTGGCCAGAGATCCCCTTTTGAAGATCGAATCAGGCCAAGGAAATATGGCCAACTACTGTATTCCTCACTAAATATTTTGGCACCTTTCCTTGGCCACTACTCTGTTCTTTTCTCAGACATGGGACATCGACCTCCTTAGTAGCACAACCACGGCTAGGGTTAGGTTAGGCAACCAAGAAGTGCCAGCGGTAGGACCAAAAACAGTGCAGTGATCTCCCTAGAGGGCTGAGGGTGCATGGTCCAGTGTGGGTCAGCGTTTGGGTTTGGATTCAGGAGCCAGAAGATTGTGTGGTCCTGGGTTAGGGAAGTTCTCAGAATCCCCTCCTGCGGCTCCAACCACACCCTGCAAATGTCATGGCAAAATTCTGGTTCCACACTGAAATATTTCCCAGTGGGTTTTGGCCCCAAATCTGTTTTTCTTCTTCTGACCTCAATGGTGGGCCCCCTTAGGGACAGGGCCCTGGCTAAGGTTACAGTTAAGTCCTGGGAGGTGCCAAAGGCTGAGCCCCAAGAAGCACAGTGATCTCCTCCAAAGGGCTGAGGTGAGAGCCTGTGTTAGGGTGCAGGTCAGGTTTAGGCTTGAGTTATAGGGCCAGCAAATAATGGGGGGAGGATTCCCCTTGTGCAATCCACCCCTACCTTGGAAATGTCAAGGCTATTATCTGGGTTCCTTGGGATTACTCTTGCACAATTCATGGGCCCCAAATGAGTACCTTCCTCAGAACGAGGTGGACCACCTGAGGAAAGAGCCGGGGCTAAAGTTAGGGTTAGGTCTCTGGAGGTACCAGGGCAAGAACATTTCAGTGTTCTCCCTACAGGCACCTGCAGTTGCAGACACCAGTTAGGGCAAGGCACCCTTAGGGTTTGTGGGAAGGTGACAGTCTATTGTGTGTTCCAGGTTTAACTTTTGGCCCTTGATCCCTTTCTGCAGCTCCATTCTGACCTTGAAAATATCATGGCTGACTCCTGATTTTCTCACTGAATGTGCACAGCTCATTGGCCTGCAATTGTTCTGTCCTAAGTTGTGGGCCCTCTTTGTGAAAGAACCAGAGCTAGGCTCTGGTTCCCAGAGTTAGGTTCCCAGAGGTGTCACAGGCAGAATCCCCAACAGTGCAGAGATCTCACAGGTGGACTGAGTTAAGGGTAAATGATAAGTTGCAATTAAGACTTAGGGGATGGGTTCAGGAGTCAGAAGATTGGGTAGCTGAGGGTAGGTTGAGGGCTAGAATACACTCATGATGCCACATCCCAGCCATAGAAATGTCATGAAGAAAGTCTGGCTTTCTGAAATGTTTCTCATTGGACTTTAGCCCCAAATCTTGTTTTTATTCTCAGACCTCAATGGTGGGCCCCCTTAGGGCCAGGGCCCTAACCTCCCTAGGTTTAAGGTTAGGTCCCAAGAGGTGACAGCAGTAAACCCCCAGAAGTTCTGTGGTCTCCCCAGAGGGCAGAGTTGAGGGCACAGGTTAAGCTGTGGGTCAAGCTTAGTCTTTGGGTTCAAGAGCCAGCCTACGGTGTGGGTCAAGCTTAGGTTTGGCCTTAGGATACCCCCTGTGCAGCATGAAAGTGAACCACTTCCTTACACACATAAATGGAGAAAAATGGATTAAAGACCTAAATTTGAGACTGAAAACATAAAAATACTATCACAGAGCACAGGCAGTAACCTCATTGACATCCATATCTTTCAATTATAACACTGAATGTAAATGGGCTACAAGCTCCAATCAAAAGACATAGGGTATGAGAATGGATAAAAAACAAGACTCATCTATTTGCTTTCTACAAGAGACCCATTTTAGAACTGAGGACACCTTCAGATTAAAAGTGAGGGGCTGGAGAACCATCTATCATGCTACTGAAAGTCAAAAGAAAACTGGCATAGCCATCTTTTTATCAGACAAACTAGATTTTAAACCAAAGTCTGTAACAAGAGATGAAGAAGGATATTATATCATAATTACCGTGTCTATCCATAAAGAAGCGCTAACAATAATGTGTTTATGCACCGAATTTTGAGGGACTGATATATATAACAATATATAAAACAATCACAAACATAGGCAACATTATTGATAAGAATGTGGTAAATACAGGGGACTTTAATACTCCACTTACATCAATAGCCAGGTCATCTAGGCAGAAAATCAATAAACTGTGGCCCTGAAAGACACACTGTACTAGATGGACATGACAAATATATTCAGAGATTTTCATCTTAGAGCAGCAGAATACTTATTTGTCACACAAGGAACATTCTCCAAGAAGATCACATACTGTGTCACAAAACAGCCCTCAATAAATATAAAAGAATTGGAATCATACCATGCACATTTTCAGATCACAATGCTATGAAACTCGAAATCAACCACAGAAAAAAGGCTGGAAAACCTCCAAATGCATGGAGGTTATAGAACATCCTATTAAAGAATGAATGGGTCAACAGGCAAAGAAGAAATTAAAAAATATATGAAAACAAATGAAAATGAAAAAAGGCAGTCAAAACCCTTTGGGATGCAGAAAAGCAGTCCTAAGAGGAAAATACAATACAGGCCCATCTCAAGATACAAGAAAAATCCCAAATAGAAAATCTAACAGCATACATAAAAGAAATAGAAGCATAACAGCAAAGAAACCTGAAGCCCAGCAGAAGACAAATAATATCAAAGAAGAATTAAAAAATATAGAATCCAAACACACAGTAGAACAGATCAATGAAATTAAGGGCTTTTTTTTTTTTGAAAAAATAAAATTGATAAGCTTCTGGCCAGAATTATCAAAAAGAAAAGAGAGAGGAAACAGATGAAATCACGAGGGTAAATGGACTTATTACAACTAATCCTTCAAAATACAAACAATTATCAGAGAATACCATGAAAAATTATATACCAACAAGGTGGACAACCTGAAAGAAATGAACAAATTCCTAGACATCCACATACTTTCAAAACTCAAATGGGAAGAAATAGAATATTTGAACAGACCCATAACTAGTGAAAAAAATCAGTTATCTAAAATCCCTCCAAAAATGAGTCCTAAGCCAATGGTTTCCCAGGAAAATTCTACCAGACATTTAAAGCAGAGGTAATACCTATCTTTCTCAAGCTGTTCCAAAAAAATAGAAATGGAAGGAAATTTTCTGGACTCATTCTATACAGCCAGCATTACTTTGGCTGAGTAAAGAAGAGGCCCCACAAAAAAAGAGAATTACAAACCAATACCCCTGATGAACATGGATGCCAAAATTCTCAACTAGATACTAGCAAATTAAATTCAACAGCATATAAAAAGAATTATTCAACATGATCAAGTAGGATTCATTCTTGCGATGTATGGCTGGTTCAATATTCACAAATCAATCATTGGGATACATCACATTAATAATAGAAAGGGTAAGAACCATATGATCTTGAAATAGATGGAGAAAAAGAATTTGACAAGATACAGCATCTTTTCTAAATAAAAACCCTCGAGACGGTTGGGATAGAAGGAACATATTTAAACATCATAAAAGTCATATGTGAAAAGCCCAAAGCTAATGTCGTCTTGAATGGGGGAAAACCGAGAGCTTTTCCCCTGAGATAAGAAATATGGCAAAGATGTCCAGTCACTGGACAGCCACTGGATCCAGCCACTGTTGTTTAACATAGTGTTGGAAGTCTTAGCCTCAGCAGACAACAAAATGAAATAAAAGACATCCAAATTAGCAAAGAAGAAGCCAAACTTTCACTTTTCACAGATGACCTAATACTCAACATGGAAAACTTGAGAGACTCCACCAAAAGACTACTAGACTTGACACATGAAGGTAGAAAAGTCACAGGGTACAAAATCAGTGTACAGAAATTGGTTGCATGTACCTACACCAATAAAGCAAAAGAGAAATCAAGAAAATAATCCCATTTGCAACTACACCAAGAATCATAAAATAGTAATAAACATAACCAAAGTGTAAAAGATATGTAGGCTGAAAACTATAGAAACCTTATGAGGGAAATTGGAGAAGACACAAAGAAATGGAAAAAAATTCCATGCTTATGGATTGGAAGAATAAATATTGTTAAAATGTCAATACTATCCAAAGCAATCTACACATTCAATGCACTCCCAATAAAAATTGCACTGAATTCTTCTCAAAGCAATATCAAAAAATCCTAAAATTTGTATGGAACCACAAAAAAAAAAAGCAATTGACAAGGCAGAAAAGAATATCCAATGGAAAAAAGATTGTTTCTTTAGCAAATAGTGCTAGGAGAACTGGACAGCAACATGGAGAAGAATGAAACTAGGCCAGTTTCTTACACCATACACAAAAATAAACTCAAAATGGATGAAAGACCTAAAAGTTAGACAGGAAAACTTTAAAACCCAAAGGAGAAAACAGGCAGAAAACTCTTTGACCTCAGCCACAGCAATTTCTTTCTCAACACATTTCCAAAGGCATGGGAATCAAAAGCAAAAATGAACTATTGTGACCTCATCGATATAAAGCTTCAATCAGCACAGTAAAAGGCAACCAACGGAACAGGAGAAGGTATTTGCAAATCGCATAACAGAAAAAGGGTTAGTATCCAAATCTATGAAGAACTTACCGACCTCAACAGCTGCAAAACAAATAAACCAGTGAAGAAATGGACAGGAGACAAGAATAGACATTTTTCCAAAGAAGACATCCACATGGCCAACAGACACATGAAAAGATGCTCAACATCGCTCACCATCAGGGAAATACAAATCAAATCCAAACTGCGATACCACCTCACCCTGGTCAGAGTAGCTAAAATGAACAAATCAGGAAAAACAGATGCTGGGGAAGATGTGGAGAAATGGGAACCCTCCTGCAATGTTGGTGGGAATGCAAACAGGTGTAGCCACTCTGGAAAACAGTGTGGAATTTCCTCAAAAAAAATTAAAAATAGAACTACCCTATGACCAGCAGTAGCACTACCAGGAACTTATCCAAAGGATACAGGAATGCTGATCAATAGTGGCACAGTTACCCCAAAGTTTATAGCAGTGATTTCAACAATAGCCAAATTATGGAAAGAGCCTAAATATCTATCAACTGATGAATGGAAAAATAAGATGTGGTTTATAAATATAATGGAATCCTACTTGTCAATGAGAAACAATGAAATCACATCATTTGCAACAACGATGGAACTGGAAGGTATTATAGCAGGTCAAATAAGTTAGTCAGAGAAAGACAGATATGTTTTCACTTCTATGTGGAACTTGAGAAAAAAAGACAATAGGGGGAAGGGAATGGGAAAAAAAGTTAAAAACACAGAGGGAGGGAGGCAAACCATAAGAGACTCTAAAATACAGAGAAAAAACTGAGAGTAGACCCAGGTGGGGTGGGGAGAGTGGAAAATGGATGAGGACACTCAGGATGAGCACTGGGTGTTATACATAAGCCAATTTGACAATAAATTATATGGCAAAAAATATTTGGAGACATTGAGCACATAGCTATTTCAGCAAGATAAGCATTTGTACATTCCCATGATTATTTACCAGGGTGTAAGCACACTTATTGAATAATCTTTGAGTTAACTCAGATTCCTTAGGTACAATTGTGTTTGTGCCAGTTACGTGCATGGCCATTCCCTTTTGGTAATAAAGAGATTTTATTTATTTTAATTTTATTTTTTCTTTTTTAATACTTACATCCAAATTAGCATATAGTGAAACAATGATTTCAGGAGTAGATTCTTTAAAGCCTTTACCCATTTAGCCCATCCCCCCTCCCATTACCCCTTCAGCAACCCTCAGTTTGTTCACCATATTTGCGTCTCTTCTGTTTTGTCCCCCTCCCTGTTTTTATATTTTTCTTTCCCTTTCCTTATGTTCATCTTCTTTGTCTCTTAAAGTTCTCATATGAGTGAAGTCATATGATTTTCTTTCTCTGAATAATTTCTCTTAGCAAAGTACCCTAAAGTTCCATCCATGTAGTTGAAAATGGCAAGATTTCATTCTTTTTGACTGCTGAGTTATACTCCATTGTATATATATACCACATCCATTCATCCATTGATGGACATTTGGGTTCTTTCCATATTTTGGCTATTGTTCATAGTGATGCTATAAACGTGGGGGTGCATGTGTCCCTTCAAAACAGCACACGTGTATAACTTGGATAAATGCCTAGTAGTGAAATTGTTGGGTCATAGGTTAATTCTATTTTTAGTATTTTGAGAAACGTCCATACTGTTTTCCAGGGTGGCTGCACCAGCTTGCATTCCCGCCAAAAATACAAAAGAGTTCCACTTTCTCTGCATCCTCGCCAACATCTGTTGTTGCCTGAGTTGTTATGTTAGCCATTCTGACAGGTTTAAGGTGGTATCTCATGGTGGTTTTGATTTGTATTTCCCTGATGAGGAGTGATGAGCAATTTTTGATGTGTCGGTTGGCCATCAGGATGTCTTCCTTAGAGAAGTGTCTATTCATGTCTTTTGCCCATTTCTTCACTGGATTATTTGTTTATTGAGTGTTGAGTTTGATAATTTCTTTATAGACTTTCGATACTAACCCTTTATCTGATATGTTATTTGCAAATATCTTCTCCCATTCTGTAGCTTTCCTTTTAGTTTAGCTGATTGTTTCCTTTGCTGTGCGGAAGCTGCTTATTTTGATGAGGTCCCAGTAGTTCACTTTTGCTTTTGTTTCGCTTGTTTCTGGAGATGTGTTGAGTAAGAAGTTGCTGTGGCCAAGATCAAAGAGGTTTTTGCCTGTTTTCTCCTCGAGGATTTTGATGGCTTCCTGTCTTACATTGAGGTCTTTCGTCCATTTTGAGGATATGTGTGTGATGTAAGAAAATAGCCCAGGTTTATTCTTCTGCATGTCACTGTCCAGTTTTCCCAGCACCACTTGATGAAGAAACTGTCTTTATTCCATTGTATATTCTTTCCTTCTTTGTCGAAGATTAGTGCGCCATATATTTGTGGGTCCATTTCTGGGTTCTCTATTCTATTCCACTGATCTGAGTGTCCTTGTTCCAGTACCATACTGTCTTGATGATTACAGCTTTGTAGTATAGCTTGAAGTCTGGGATTGTGATGCTTCTTGTTTTGTTTTCTTTTTCAAGATTGCTTTGGCTCTTCGGGATCTTTCTAATTCCATACACATTTTAGGATTATTTGTTCTAGCTCTGTGAAGAATGCTGGCGTTACTTTGATAGGAATCAGGTTGAATATGTAGATTGCTTTGGGTAGTAATAATTTATTTGTTTATCTTATCCAGGAGCATGGAATCTTTTCCCTCTTTTTTTGTCTTCTTCAGTTTCTTTCATCAGCTTTCTATAGTTTTCAGTATATAGATTTTTCACCTCTTTGGTTAGATTTATTCCTAGGTATTTTATGGTTTTTGGTGCAACTGCAAATGGGATTTATTCCTTAAATTATCTTTCTGTCACTTCATTGTTGATGTATAGGAATCCAACCGATTTTTGTGCAAAGATTCTATATCCTGCAACTTTGCTGAATTCATGAATCAGTTCTAGCAGTTTTTTGGTGGAATCCTTTGGGTTTTCCATATAGATTATGGCATCTGCAAAGAGTGAAAGTTTGACCTCCTCCTGGCCGATTTGGATGCCTTTTATTTCTTTGTGTGGCCTGATGGCAGAGGCTAAGACATCCAATACTATGTTGAATAAGAGTGGCGAGAGTGGACATCCTTGTCTCATTCCTGACCTTAGGGGGAAAGCTCACAGGTTTTCCCCATTGAGGGTGATATTAGCGTTGGGTCTTCTATTATGATCTTGAGGTATGCTCCTTCTATTCCTAGTTTCTTGAGGGCTTTTATCAAGAACGGATGCTGTATTTTGTCAAATGCTTTTTCTGCATCTATTGAGAGGATCATATGATTCTTTTCTTTTTTTATTGATGTGATGAATCGCATTAATTGCTTTGTGACTATTGAACCAGCCCTGAATGCCAGGTATAAATCCCACTTGGTCGTGGCGAATAATTTTTTTAATGTATTGTTTGATCCAGTCGCTTCTACTTTGTTGAGGATTTTTGCATCCATGTCCATCAGGGAAATTGGTCTATAGTTCTTTTTAGTGGGGTCTCTGGTTTTGGAATCAACGTAATGCGGGCTTCATAGAAAAAGTTTGGAAGTTTTCCTTCCATTTCTATTTTTTTGGATCAGTTTCAAGAGACTAGGTATTAAGTCTTCCTTAAATATTTGGTAGAATTCCCCTGGAAAGCCATCTGGCCCTGGACTCTTGTTTTTTCATGGGTTTTTTATTAATAATCGATTTCCTTACTGGTTATGGGTCTGTTCAAAGTTTCTATTTCTTCGTTTCAGTTTTGGTGGTGTATATATTTCTAGGAATTTGTCCATTTCTTCCAGATTGCCCATTTTATTGGCAAATAATTGCTCATAATAGTCTCTTGTTTTTATTTCTGTTGTGTTGATTGTGATCTCTCTTCTTTCATTCTTGATTTTATTTATTTGGGTCCTTTCCTTTTTCTTCTTGATCAAACTGGCTAGTGGTTTATCATTTTTTTGTTTTTGTTTTTTTGTTTTGATAGCATTAATTTCTGCTCTAATCCTTATTATTTCCTTTCTTCTGCTGGTTTTGGGGTTTATTTGCTGTTATTTTTCCAGCTCAAGGCACAAAGTTAGGTTGTGTATCTGAGATATTTCTTCCTTCTTTAGGAGGGCCTGGATTGCTATACACTTTCCCCTTATGACCGACTCTCCTGCATCCCAGATTTTTTGGGTTGTGGTGTTATCATTTTCATTGACTCCCTTATGCTTTTTTAATGTCCTTTTTAACTGCTTGGTTAACCCATTCATCCTTTAGTAGGATGTTCTTCAGTCTCCAAGTATTTGGTACCTTTCCAAATTTTTTCTTGAAGTTGATTTTAAGTTTCATAGCGTTGTGGTCTGAAAATATGCATGGTATGGTCTCGATCTTTTTGTACTAGGGCTGATATGTGTCCTAGTATATGGTGTATTCTGGAGAACGTTCCATGTGCACTGGAGAAGAATGTGTATTCTGCTGCTTTAGGATGAAATGTTCTGAATATATCTGTTAAGTCCATCTGGTCAAGTTTGTCATTCAAAGCCATTGTTTCCTTGTTGATTTTTGATTAGATGATCTGTCCATTGCTGTGAGTGGGGTCTTGAAGTCTCCTACTATTATGGTGTTACTATAGATGAGTTTCTTTATGTTTGTGATTAACTGGTTTATATATTTGGTTGCTTTCACATTTAGCGCATGTTTACAATTGTTATGTCTTCTTGGTTTATAGACCTCTTGATTATGATATAATGCCTTTCTGCATCTCTTGATACAGTCTTTATTTTAAAGTCTAAATTGTATGCTACAAGTATGGCTACTCTGGCTTTCTTTTGTTGACAATTAGCATGATAGATGGTTCTCCATCCCTTATTTTCAATCTGTACAGGTCTTTAGGTCTAAAGTGGGTCTCTTGTAAACAGCATATAGATGGGTCTTGTTTTCTTATCCATTGTGTTACCCTATGCCATTTGATTGGAGCATTGAGCCCATTGATGTTTAGAGTGAGTACTGAAAGATAGGAATTTATTGCCATTTTGATGCTTGTAGAATTGGAGTTTCTGGTGTTCTCTGGTCCTTTCTAATCTTTCATTGCTTTTGGTATATATATATTCATCTTTTCTCCCCTCAGAGAGTCCCCCTTAAAATTTCTTGCAGGGCTGTATTAGTGGTCACAAACTCCTTTAATTTTTTTTCTCTGGGAAATTTTATCTCTCTTTCTCTTTTGAATGACAGCCTTGCTGGATAAAGAATTCTTGGCTGCATACTTTTTCTGATTCAGCACACTGAATATATCCTGCCACTCCTTTCTGGCCTGCCAAGTTTCTGTGGATAGGTCTGCAAACCTGATCTGTCTTCCCTTGAAGGTTAGGGACATTTTTCCCTTGGTGCTTTCATGATTCTCTCCTTGCCTGAGTATTTTGTGAATTTGACTATATGCCTTGATGGTCGCTTTTTGGTCGTCTGTGCTTCCTGGATTTTGATGTCTGCCTCTTTCCCCAGGTTAGGAAAGTTTTTCACAAGAATTTGCTCACATAACACTTCTACCCCTATTTATCTCTCTTCCTCTTCTGGAACCCCTATGATTCTGATATTGTTCCTTTTTATTTTTTTTTTTAATTTTTTTTTCGACGTTTATTTTTGGGACAGAGAGAGACAGAGCATGAACGGGGGAGGGGCAGAGAGAGAGGGAGACACAGAATCGGAAACAGGCTCCAGGCTCTGAGCCATCAGCCCAGAGCCCGATGCGGGGCTCGAACTCACGGACCGCGAGATCGTGACCTGGCTGAAGTTGGACGCTTAACCGACTGCGCCAACCAGGCGCCCCTATATTGTTCCTTTTTAAAGAGTGACTGATTTTTCTCTAATTCTTAAGTCATTCTATTTTGCCTTCATCTCCCTCTTTTTTTTGCTTCATTATTCTCTATAAGTTTTTCCTCTGTATAGCTGGTTCACAGCATTTTTTATTTTATTCTGGCTATTTTTTACTTCTGTTATCTCTGCAGAAAGGGATTCTAATTTATTTTCAACTCCATCTAGTATTTTTATTATCGTGATTCTAAATTCTGGTTCAGACATCTTGCTTTTATCTCTGTTCGTTAAATCCCTGGCTCTTGTTTGTGCTTTTTCTTTTGGGGTGGATTCCTTTGTTCTACCATTTTGAAGGGAGAAAAGGAATTAATGTAGAAAAGTGAAATTAAAAAAAATAAATAAAAATTAAAATTAAAAATTAAACACACACACACAAAAATCGAATAGATTTTGCTAGGTCCTAGGTGTGTTTTGTTATGGGTGTTGAAAGTGGTTTCACTGGTTAGAGAGAAAAAACAAGGGTGGGGAGATAAAAAGGAAATCATTTGCGAATTTGAAAAAATGAATACACTGAAGTAGACTAAAATGAGATTATGGGGTAAAATAGAATTTGAAAAAATATATACAAAATGAATATAGTAGAAAAAATTAGAGAAAAATATTTTAATACAAATTAAAATAAATATAAATTTTTCATTTTCTGTATTTAAGAAAAAAGAAAAGAAATGAAAAAGAGAAAAAACATAAAAAAGCAAAAAAAATCATTTGCAAATTTGAAAAAGTGAATATATTGTAGTAGACTACAATAAAATGATGGAAGTAAGATAGAATTTGAAAAAAAATTTACATAAAAGTAAAAAATATATAATAAAATTAAATAAAAAAATTTTTTTAATTTTTTAATTAAAAAAAATTTTTTTAACCTTTATTTTGGGGACAGAGAGATACAGAGCATGAACGGGGAAGGGGCAGAAAGGGAGACAAAGAATCGGAAAGAGGCTCCAGGCTCTGAACCATCAGCCCAGAGCCCTACGCAGGGCTCAAACTCATGGACCACGAGATCGTGACATGAGCTGAGGTCGGACGCTTAACCGACTGAGCCACACAGGTGCCCCAAATAAAAATATTTTAAAAAGAAATTGAAAGTAAAAATGAATTCTTCTCTTTCTGCATTCAAGGAAAAGAAAAATGAAAAAGAAAAAAGACAAAGAAAGAAAAACAGGAAAATGAAAATTTGAAAAGGAAATTTGAAATTTGAAATTTGAAGTAGACTAAAATAAAATAATGGAAGTAAAGTAGAATTTGAAAAAATGTACACAAAACTAAAAATTAGAGTAATAAAAATTAAAGAAAGTTATTTTAATAAAAATTGAAAATAAAAATAATTTTTTCTCTTTCTGTATTCAAGAAAAAAAATTGTAAAAGAGAAAAAGGAAAAAGAAAAAAATGAAAAAAATTGAATATAGGAACATGCCAGCAGTTGAAATAAGACTGAAAATGCTTTATTTTCCCCTACATGTCAGTCTATGTAGCTCTTTATTGTCCATAAATTAAGCTCGTGGTGAGGCTTGTATTCTGGAAGAGCCAAGTTGGTCCCGTTGTGTGGGGCTCAGTGTAACAGCTCCGCTCTCCACTAGATGGCACGGCTAGCTTATTGGGGTGGATTGTTGCAAGGCTCAGCTCATAGGTGCATATGTGCATGCACAAGAACAGTGAAAATGGTGAAAACCACCTACACAGTCTGATCTCCTGGATCAGTATTGCTCACCTGTCCTCTGTCCTCTCTCTTTAGCTTTTGTCCACTGCCCGCTTTTTCACTCTTTGACCAGACCCCAGGCAGTATCTGTTTCCTAAGGTTTGTCTCAACTTTTATTTTTGGGACAGAGAGAGAGCATGAACGGGGGAGGGGCAGAGAGAGAGGGAGACACAGAATCGGAAACAGGCTCCAGGCTCTGAGCCATCAGCCCAGAGCCTGACGCGGGGCTCGAACTCACGGACCGCGAGATCGTGACCTGGCTGAAGTCGGACGCTTAACCGACTGCGCCACCCAGACGCCCCTCCTAAGGTTTGTCTCAGATGAAGATGTTTTCCCTGGCCCCTTAATTCTAAATGACTGTAGCTTTGACCCGTTCTGCCGCTCTATGGGAGGGTCACAGCCAGCAGTGGCCAAATATCAGCTGCACCCAAGAATGCCCTCTGGACCTTTTTGCCGGTGCCCGAAGACTGCAGCCAGGTGCCAGCCTGCCCCAGAAAAATTTCATGAGACAGTGTAGCAGCAGTGTTTCGGATATTACGGAAAATCACAGCACACATCTGGCACCAGGCTTCACCCTTAACGACCTTGCGACAGCACAGGCAAATATTTCCACCTCCCAGGGTCTGCTGGCACCAGACGGATTCGGCAGTCTGTACCAAATGTCCTTCCATCAGTGGAACCGCTTTTCTCCATATGGCCCGAGAACCTCCCGTTTAAACCCCACTCTGCTCCTGGGGATATTTCCTTCCCACCAGAGCACCGCCAAGTATCAAGCTACAGAGTTGCAGCCTTTGTGCCCCCCTTTTTTACAGTCTTAATGAATTTATACCATCTCCTTTCTCCTTTCTCCCTTTTTAGTTTAGTCCCTGTGACTCTTTCCAATTTTCCACTTTCTTTCCAAATGCTTTTGGAGAAGGGTGCCTTTCCCATATTCTCCCCCCCCTCCCCAGTCTCTCTCCTCCTGGAAAAGTGGTTCCGTACCTTTCACGGCTACTCGCTCACCAAGTTCAGCTCTCTGCACCATGTTTCTGCTGAATTCTGTGGTTCAGGTTTTGCAGATTTTTGTGTTAATCCTCCAATCAATTTTCTAGGTGTGTAGGATTGTTTAGTGTTGGTCTCGTTCGGTAATAAAGAGATTTTAAACAAATTACCCAACTAGTTGCACGTGAAAAGCCAAATGAAACATGTATTAAGTACATTGTAGTTAGGCAGTGAAATATAAGTCCAGTCGATAGCATGTATACAAACACGTTTAGAAACACCTGTAATTATATGTATTTAAAAGGTTTTTGAAAAACTCATTTAGAACAGAGCTGTTTCAGGCAGTTCAGGATATGGGCATTATAGAGATGGATGTGAGCACACTTCTTACTGGATGTTTTTAAGAAGCTAATTTACAAATGCTTTAAGGAAATCATTTTTATTGGAGTTAAGAACGTGGAAAACCCCTCATGTGAATATAGAGGGTTTAAACAAAAGTTCCTACTAGATATACACTTGAAGCTACATAAATAATGCATTATCACACAGTACTTTTAGGCACTTAAAGCTAGGTCATTTTCTAGTGCTTCTACACAAGGGTTTAAGAATTCTGACTGCCTATTCCCAAGAAGTTTTTAAAACCCTCTTAGAGAAAAAGGTACTTTTCAGCAGTAAAGCATTAGTGTTTACACAGGGAGGTTGTGGGTAAATTGTTACTCTACATGTCTATGAGGTACAAGAGTGTCACTTGAAGCACTCCCAAAATGATGCTTTATGCACTTCAGCACGGGTCCTTTCCCTGTGGTTAATATAGAATAGTTTTAAAGAATTTATTTAAATTCCAGCTAGTTAACATACAGTGTAATATTTGTTTCAGGTGTAGAATAACAGTACCTTCACCCTTCCTTACAACTGCCTAGTGAACTTCACAAAGAGCACTCTCTATTCGCCATCCACTGTGAAACCCATTCCACACCAATCTCCCCTCAGATTCCATCATGTCCTATACAGTTAAGAGTATGCTTCTTGGTTTTCCACTCTTTTTTTTCCTCTATGATCATCTTTATATTTTGCTTCTTATATTTAACATACGAGTGAAAGCACGTAGCCCAGTGCCATGTGGGCTGGGTGGTAAAGGGCATATCTGCAATCTTAAGTATGCATTGGGGACCAGCCTACTTCTAGGTGTCGTGGTTGGTAATTACACCAGACAACTCACCCCTTCCTCATAGAGCTGCCCTTCAAGAAGTAGCATGATGGTGGAATCCTACAGGGGTCATTTTCTTCCTCACCTTCATCCCTGGAAGCAGGGAGAACAGAGAGCACACTGATGAACCCATGGGTCAGGGGAATGGAGGTAGCTGAGATCACAGAGAATGAAATCTCACAAAAAAGAAAAGCTGGGGAACTAGGGCATAACTCAAATATTCCTTAGATTTAGGTGATTATGTAGACAGTTCATGAAGTGGGTATGACGGGGGGTGATGAAGATGAACAACTTGGCCCAGGGGAAGAAGACCCACACACAGGAACAAGGGAAGGAGCATTCAGAAACAGGAGACTCATGCAGGAGAAGGGTCTGAGGATTCTACGAAGATGGATTTTGGTTTGTCAGGTTGATTTGCTTGCCTCGTGGTTCAGTGTGATCTATGGAGACTCCAGGAGTCAGAGAGCACATGGACAGAGGGAGAATAGATTCATCTTTAGGGAGGATGTGATGGGAAGGGTAAGATGAGGCAATCTGATATCCATATGGCCTCCTGAGGATGTTTCGTGTTAATGAAATCAGAGAAATGATTGTTGTCACTGGCAAGATGAATCCAAAGTTCCTACTTTTATTACCCTTTAAGAACATGAAACAGCTCATCTCCAATGCAGGAAGTAGCCTTCTTTAGATCTATCTTGGTAGAATATAAGGACTATGTTTCTAAGACTTTAAAAAATCCTCTAATGTTTTCTTGAAATCCTCAGTAACATAGAAGCTGAAGGAATTTTGCAACCCATGTTCATGCTCTATTTGTATAAGTGTCATGTGTGTAAATTTAAAAAAATTACAGCCTGACACTTTTGGACATTATTTACTGAAATATCCCAGAGAAATTTTCAACTGAAACTAGTCACATTGTTCTGCCAGCATCTGAAGTCTTTAAGCTCAAAATTCCTGTTCTTAGGTCCTGCAGTTATTTCTACGAAGTAAACTCTTCTTTGCTGACCCAGTGTTTTTCTTGAAATCCACCCCCCAAAACACATTGTTTTGGCAACAGATGATTGCTTTGGATCATGAATCTATCCATCATAAGGGGAGGAGAAAATAAGGGGAGATAAATTTGGGCAGCTAAGGCCTAGGCATGAAGACATAACATGACATTCATGGGGAGAGAAAGGACATTCCAGAAGGACACGGACATGGAGAGACCAAGGTCAAAGAAAGGAGAGTTCTGTCGTAACTTTTAATGGTTGGCTTTGTGTCCCTGAGGGGCTGAATTATGGTGGAACCATAGGCAGGAGAGCAGACTGTGATCTCACTCAGGTCATGGTAACACGTTCTGTGGGATGGAGCCCCAACTCAGCCTCTGAGATGACAGCGTGGAGTCTGCTTAGGATTCTCTCTCTCCTTCCCTCTCTGCCTCTCCTAATTTTTCTTTCTAACTCAAAATAAATAGATATTAAAGCAAATGAATGAATGAATGAATGAGTAAATAGTGTTCCCTCAGAATCTTGTATGTGCAAATTTTAACCCACATTGTGATTATTTGCAGATAAGGCATTGAAGGTTGTAATTATAGGTAAATGAGGTCAAAAGGGTGGTGTCCAAATAAAAAGGGCTGGTTTCTTTAAAAGAACTGATAGAGACAACAGAAGACAGAGAAAATGCCATGTGATGACCCAGGAAGAGCACCACAATTGGCGCACAATTGGTGAGAGACTTCAGGAGAAATCAAACCAGGCAACACCTTGAACATGGACTGCAGAACTGTGAGAAAATAAACACTTTTTTTGATATAGCCACCCACCGTGTGGTATTGTTACGGTAACCCTAGCAAAGAAGCACAATCCTCAGGGACTCTGTCTCCCAAGTCTGTCCTCCCCTACAAAAGAAATATTGAATATTATTTTTGCTATACCTGTGATGATTTTTTCTCAAACTGAAAAGTCTTTTTGAATATAATTCAGAAGCAAAAAGCGTACTGATGTAGGTCTTCCATAAAAGCAAAGAGGCATAATGAGAACTTCTGAAAGGTGGGAATATCTATACATTGATTCTGACACATGTGCTACATTATTGTAGGCTCATTGCCAGAGGGGCTCTGGTCCATGGGACACGAACATATGTTCATAAGTACTTAGTTCAAGGACATTTTATTTTTTCTAATTTTCATTTATTTTGAAGAGAAAGAGAGACAGAGCACGAGTTGGGGAGGGGCAGAGAGAGAAAGAGGGAGACACAGAATCAGAAGCAGTCCAGGCTCTCAGCTGTCAGCACAGAGTCTGACACGGGGCTTGAACTCACAAACCCTGAGATCATGACCTGAGCCAAAGTGGGACTCCTAACCAAATGAGCCACCCAAGAGACCCTCAAGAACATTCTAATTAAATCTGAATGACCCAGGTATGCGTCTGGTCAGATGTCACAGATTAAGAGACAGTTTTACTTCTTTGAAGAGCTTGTATGTGCTGTTCAAGGAGTAGGCATAAGGAGGCTGTGCAGACCCCTCTTTCTCTCTAGGCCTGGGTTCCAGCTGAGTGAAGGCAGTGCTGTACTGGGAAGACCTTCACCCAAAAGATGGCTGAGGAGCACCTGCAAGAAGCAGAGAGACAGGAACTCCCAGCTGACAAATTGGGAAGCATAGAGTCCTCTGTTCAATCGATAGACATGTCGACCAGGTTTGGACCTGGTGCCCAGGGCTCTTGCTCCCCCATTCCCCACTGCTCACAGTTCCAGTCTCTTTAGGATTGCTTCTTTCACTTATAAGTGTACATAGAAATTTCCTCTCTCTTTTTGTGGACTCTTAACACCTGCCCATTCATCACTGAGTCATCATAGTCTGTATGGACCTAGCAGAATTTGTTTACCCATTCAGCTTTGAAGGACAATTGTTGCTTTAAAATTTTTAGGCAGTCATGAATACATCTTTAATAAACATTTTTTGGGGCGCCTGGGTGGCGCAGTCGGTTAAGCGTCCGACTTCGGCCAGGTCACGATCTCGCGGTCCGTGAGTTCGAGCCCCGCGTCGGGCTCTGGGCTGATGGCTCAGAGCCTGGAGCCTGTTTCCGATTCTGTGTCTCCCTCTCTCTCTGCCCCTCCCCCGTTCATGCTCTGTCTCTCTCTGTCCCAAAAATAAATAAAAAACGTAAAAAAAAAAATAAAATAAAATAAACATTTTTTTTAAGATTATTTTGTGGACACAAGTCACTCATTTAGGGAAATACCTAAGAGTGTGAATTCTGTACTGTTTTATATTAGAGTTTTTGTGTCTTTGTAAGAAACTGTCAAGATAGTTCCAAAGTGCCTGGGGCATTTTGCATTCCGTGTAGCAATGAATGAAAGTTCCTGCTGTCCTACATCCAGGGCATCATTTAATGGTTATCGCCGTGTTGAATTTTAGCCATGCTACCGGAATTCCACTCGTAGCACATTGCTTAATTGGTCATACCCCATTGCCATATTATGTTGGACGTCTTTTCACATGTGTAATAGTCATTTGAGTATCTTCCTTGGTAAGCAGTGTATTCAGATCTACTCATTTTGGAGGCACTGCGTGGCTCCTGGGAGCTCAGGAGCTCAGGAAATCTCTAACTCAAAATAAAGAGAGAAACAGTATCTCTAAGATTTCAGAGCTCAAGAATTCTTAAATTCCCAGATTGTACATGGGACAAGAGGGAGCTGAAAAGAGGGTCACTTTGTTCTCCCAGGCAACACATCCTGCACAACTCTTTAGTCATCGCCACCATGAGCAACGGTGGGGCCATTTTGCTTGTGGAAACAAAGAAATTATTTTTGGGTTAGAAGACCAATGTATTCCAAAGGATATATTTTTATTGATCTTATCCAGATACCCCGAGTTCAGACCTTAAACCCTCTAGATACATTAGGACAAGTAATGGCAAAAGCCAAGACCTTGTCTGTTGGTTACAGGCAGGGACAGAAGAATGAATAGGACAGCTGAGGAAATAGAGGGTATATTATTAGCCCATAGTGCCTCATGGAACAAGAGCTCCTTGTGAAATTTGCAGGTATTCAGTTCTATAATGATGGCCAACAGCATTGATCACAGGCTGCAGCCCAGAGGCCACTAAAAAGTTGTTTTAACAAACCTGGATCCGGGATTTCAGGCTCACACTGCAGGTGGGTCTTCACTGTACTTCCTGGTCAAAAACCTATGGGTTCTGCCTGAGAGTACTGGCACAATTGGTAACTCCAATATTCTTGTTCAAACGTCCCAGGACCTAATCCTAACCCTATTCAAGGCTCAACCCCTCTGGGGGCCCAATACCTGTATCTGAGAACAGAACAGAGAGGGAGCACATAGCCCGTGTGGGACTGTTCAGTGTGGAATTTGGAAGATCACCATGCCGTTTCCAAAGAAAGGATGGTGCTGCACAAGGAGGAAATGAGGCCGACCTCTGCCTGGCACACACCCTAGGCAGACCCTTGATACCAGAGACGAAGCCTGACCCACAGGTTCCCATGTGCCCTCCATTCAGTCCTGCACTGAGGGATTTCAGAGCCTTGACACTCCTAGGACCTAAACCTAACCCTAGCCAGAGCTCTGGCCCTAAGGGGGCCCAACATGGACATCTGAAAAAGAGAACGTGTTGTGGTGGGCCGATGACCAACAGGGAATATCTCAACGTGGAAGCCACACTTTCATCATGACATTACCACGGCTAGAATGGAGCCATAGGAGGGGACCCTGAGACCATGCTTAAGCCTGGCTTACACAAACGTTTGGTTCCTTTTTTCCAACCCTAAACGTGACCCACACCCACACATGGGCCCTCGTTTCAGCCCTACAGGGAGATCATGCCCCTGTGGGTGGTTGTGCCCAAGACGCTTCTGGGGAGCCAACCCTAACCCTACCCACGACTCTGCCTCTAAGTCACCTCTTAGGTATGAGAAAAAAACAGACGTGGGGCACCTGATGGGTGCAGAAATATTAAGTTATGCTGAATTGGAACATGGGATTTTCAGGGCCTGGAGATTCAAAGGGGATACGGTGCCCAATCTGAAACCTGGAATGAACAATAGGCTGTCTGCTGCACCAAAACCATACGCCTGTCCTGCAACCCCAATGGGTGGCCTCACTTCCACCTTCTAGGGATATCACAGGACTAATGTTGGCTCTGTTCTTGAAAGGTCTGAGCCTTACCCCTAGACAAGACTCTTTCCTTATGGGGATCCAATTCCTGGGTCTGAGAACACCACGGATTTGGCGTCCAGAAGCAGTGCAGAATTAATCAACAGGGAACTTGGAACATCACCAGGCCATTTCCAAAGCCCCGCACAAGGGGGATCCTGAGGCAAAACCTAAGCTTGACCCACACCGTAGGTGTCTTTGAACCCAAAGACTAAGCCCTCCAGAAAGATCCACAGCACAGGTGGTGGTGTTGCCCCGGCATGGCCAGGGAGCCAACCCTAACACTAGCCATGGCTTTATTCAAAGGGGGTCCACCTCCCAGGTCTGAAAAAAAAAAAAAAGAGCAGACTTGGCGCACTTGATGGGTGCAACATTCTTCATCGAGGAACCCTGGAGTTGACCATGGAACTGCCAGGGCCCAAAAGGAGCTTCCATCCAGGATCCAGGGCCAATGCTTAAGCCTGGAGCACACCACTAGCCCTCCAATGCAACCAAACCCGTCACCTGTCCTTCACATGAACAGGCACCCTCAACTCAACCCTCCAGGGAGATCCCTGAACTGGTGTGGTTTGTGCCCCTGACACCTCCCAGAGCCTAACACTAACCCTATTCAAGGCTGGATCCCTGTGGGGGCCCAATACCTAGGTCAGAGAACAGAACAGATAGGGGGTCCATAACTGGTGAGAGATTATTCAGCGTGAAATTTGGAAGATCACCATGCCATTTTCAAAGCAAGGATGATGATACACAAGACAGAAAGACACAACAAACACTTGGCCCTAGAGATGAATCCTGACCCACAGCCTCCCATGAGCCCTCCACTCAGCCTTCCAGGGAAACCACTGCACTGCTGGGGGTTCAGAGCCTGGATCCTCCTGACCTCAACCCTAGTCAGGGTTCTGACCTTAAGTGGGTCCACCATGGACGACTGAAAGAAAAGAAAAAAAGAATGGATGGGGACCAATGACCAGTGGGGAATATCTCCTCATGGAAGCCAAACTTTTGTTATGACATTTCCATGGCTGGGATGGAGCTGTAGGAGGGGATCCTGAGACCATGCTTAAGCTTGGCCCACAAAAAATGTTTGGCTCTTGTTTTCCAACCTTAAACCTGACCCACACCCACTTATGGGCCCTCTTTTCAGCACTCCAGGGAGATCAGGCCACTGTGGGTGGTTGTGCCCAAGACAAAACGGGGAGCCAACCCTAGCCCTACCCATTGCTCTGCTTCTAAGGGGGATCACCTCCTAGGTCTGAGAAAGATGTGGGGAGCCTGACTCAGACCATGGGGTTTCCAGACATGAAGGGAGATTCGAAGGGTATGTGGTGCCCAAAGCACAACATGCAAAACACAATCACCCATCCTCTGCTCTTAAACCCTGTGTGTGTCCCACACCCTAACAGGTTGCCTCGACTCAGCCTTCCAGGGAGATCACGGGACTCCTGTAGGATCTGCCCCTCGGTAGGCCACAAACTCCCACTCTGCTCCTGTGCTCAGTGAGAGCTATCAGGCTCTCCTGTGCCAAAGGAAAGAAGGCCTTTAGTCCCTGGGTGTTTGTTGCTTAGCCTGCTGTGCTATGGAGTGTGAAGGTGAGCCAGCTTGGCTCACTGACATGGACGATTGAGTTTCCTTCATTCTGAGAAGCATACAGTTAACAGATGGGAAGTAAGAACCAGGAGGGCATCAGCATTTGAAGAGCCCTTGCCAGGAAGTAGAGAACCAAGTCCTTGTGACACATAGCTACAGCTCAAATAGCTGTAGCTCAAATACTTCTGCCTCCCTCAACTGGTGGGAAAAGTGGCAGGGATAGACCAAGCCATAAATCACTGCCTCCTAATGATAGAAGGGAGGCTTCTTGATGACCAGGATCCCAGGTGTATTCTTTCAGAGGGCCCCCTTGGCCTAAACCCACAGGCCTTTCTTATTCCTGGTACAACCTGGTTGATAAGAGAATGCGCTGGGTACTTCATTCTCAACTTTCTCCAAATATCATGTATGGTGAAGAACTCTGGCAGGGTGTGTCTCCATTGCCACCCCTGAGCTATTTGATGAAAGATGGTTTGCATGGACGCTATTCCGGTGTGGGGAATAAGCTTAGGAATTCCTTAAGCCTGCCACTGATGGGTTAACAAGGCATAAAGAATTACAACGCTATAGGATGCTCACACCAAGTTTGGGTATGCAAGATTAAGTAAATAAGCATAGAGAGGGCGGGCAAAGACCCCAGTATAGACAGGGCAGAGCAAGGCCCCAATATAGAACAAAGGTATATGAGGTAATCAAGACTAGGTATTCAGGGTGGAAACACCCCCCCAATTTAGTACTAAAACAGAAAGCTGTCTTCACAGGAAGGAAGAACCAAATTAGGTAAACAGGTAAATTGGGCTATAGACCACTGTAAGGGAGAGGTGCCCAGGTGGAGCTAATTAGCAAAAGAAAAGTGCCCTGTTGACTCTAAGGTAGCATGTTTATCTGTCTTATCCCTTAGGTTAGCTAAGATAAACAGACATGGCGCCTCATGTATGCAGTTCTCAACCATCTGCCCTGCCCCCGGATTTTGTTTTATATTGACCGGAACTCCCTAACACTGTATGTCTTCAAAACCCCCTTTCTCTCACACCCATGAGTTAATGTTTGCAGATTCATTGTCTCTTTGTGCACGTCCATCATGCTTGTAAGCCTTCTGATCCTAACAAATACAGAGCAAAGACCCTTAATGAGGGCTCTTGTCTTCTCCTGGACATTAGCCATCCCTTGCGTTTTAATCCTGCATCCTGCTTTCTTGCTAGACAAGATAGAACTCTAGACCCAGAGTCTATGACTTTCCAGGACAGTATCTCCCAGTAATATCCTCTTGTTTCAACTTGTGGGTTTGGTTGTGTGCTTGTGATGGTGACAGAGGTATTGAATTTGGACCTTCTCATTTTGGTTTCAGAATGATGTAGTTCTCATCCAAACCTGGGTGTGTGAAGGTGCTTAGGGAGAATGCTGTGGATAGCCTAAGCCAGAGGTTGGGGGTGGAAACTTCCTCCTTTGTGGACAAGTGGGAGTGGAACACTGGGTCTCTTTCCCTGGTTTTCTGCATGCCCAATTGAATGCACAGCTTTGACTCACCTTGGAGTCATTCCTCTCCCATTGCTGCTTTCTTCCCTTGGTCTCAGTTCAAACATGGAACCTACACCAACTGAGGTCCCCAGTTTGAAGGTGAGTTTCCAAGATTTTCCTGACCCAATGCAGGGCTCTTGGAGTCTAATGTCCCAGAAGACAGCTATCCCCCCTGTCCCTGAACCCTGGGTGCTGGGCAGCCTACAGTACTGTGGGATTGGGTAGCCACATGGACCCCTGCCCCTAATGGATGGAGCTATCCTCATTCAATTAAATAAACCGTTTGTACATGTGCAATGTGTTCCTTGACCTGATCAGTGCATAAAAAGCCTTTGAATAAAATAGTGCACCTAACCTTCATTCCCACCTCTTGATCACACATGGAAGCACATTCTTCATATATCAGAGACTCTGCTGCCCATCATGAAGGATACGATAAGAAACACCCCACAAGCCAAAGTTCCCCTCTATTTCCTAAGGGAGAATGTGGGCCTCTTGCTCACAGGGCTCCAATGTTTGCAGCACTCCTGTAGCCACAACCCACAAAAAGTTGTGATTCCTGAGCAAGACGGCTTCTGAATACATTGTGCTAGTCATGTTCTTTCTAAACATGAAAAACTCTGGCCCTCCGTGTATCCAGTTTGACATTGCTTTATCATCCATCAAGGTTAGGCTTGGGGTCCATACAAATTCAGCTTGCAGATATCCAATGTGGACCAGCCCTTGTGACTGTGGGACAGGTGGAGGAAAAGGGGCCCTGGTGTTTTGGTTTTAGAACTACATGGACATCCAGAGTCCTAGGGCATCGGAAGGGGTCCAGCTCAGAGCTGTTTGTAGGGGAGGCTGTGCCAGACATATTAACAGGGAACTGGCCACCTTGCTGGGCCTGGGGGAAATGAAGATAAGCATTTCCTTTCCACATTGATTGCATCCCCATTGGAGGAAAATATTGGATGCCCTTTGGTCCTGGCTGTAGCCATTCCCTCTCCCTCTCTGTGTTTCTGACTCTTTATTCACCCTTAGGAGCCATGGAGCAGGCACTCAGCACATACCCAGTGATGGGCGTCAGGTTCCCCCTTGGACTGTGCTCAGTACCAGCCATGAGCATCGGTTATCCCAAAGGAGAATAGCCCTCCTGTCCCTGAGCTTGTTGCTTGGCTGTTTGTAGCAAGTGGTGGGGGAGGGGAGTCAGTTTAACCTCCTTGCTCTGCCTGATTGAGGTGCTTTCCTTCTGAAAACCAGAGAGTTCACACAGGAAGAGTAGTCTCCAGAAGCTTGTCAGCACATAAAGATGTTTTTACAAGAGTGCAGAATTGCCCCTCTCCACAATTTAGATCCACAGTGGTGGGAACTTCCCTGGTACAGTATTGTCACGGCTCACTCCATTCAATGATGGGAAAAGCAACAAAAGCAGACTAAGTCCCAGGGCTCTGAAGTAAAAAGGCAGGCCTGGTGCTGACAGGGCTCCCAGATAGACTCAAGAGGGGGTTTTTGCCTAAGTCCTCTGGTGTTTCCTCTTCCCATAGCCAGCCAGGTTGCCAGGAGTTGGTGCTGGACACTCCTTTCTCCATAGAATTCCTATTCCAATCTCTGAAGAACTCTGGCCCTCCTTATCCACCTGGACACAGTTTTGCTTTCTTATAGAAACAAGGTTCTTCCTGCAATGCAACAGAGTCAGTGTCTCAAGAGTTCTATCCTCTGCCTTCCACCTGGGAGTCTGGTCCAGTCCTTGTGACTGGGGAAGAGATTTTTCCACAGGGATCATTCTTTATTAATTCACTGTGTTTCAGAAGCATGTGACCATTCCGAGGCCCGGGGCATTTGAAGGAGCCCAGCAGCGGATGTTTGGTGTGTAGGCTGGGCCAGAGACTGGGGGCAGGGAGCTGGCTGGCATCCTTCTGGGCCGAGGGCAAATGCAAGACATCTTCTTTGCAAGTAGATAACCATACCCACAGGAAATGTCAAACTTTGTCCCTCCTGGCATCCATTTCCTTCCCCTTGCTGTTTCTGAAAATTTATGTTTTCCTCCCTTGGGATCCATGGAGCCATCACTCAGCTCACATACTTGGTAAGGCCACAAACTTCCACTCTGCTCCTGTGATCAGTGAGAGCTATCAGGCTCTGCTCTACCAAAAGAAAGCAGGCATTTAGTCCCTGGATGCTTGTTGCTTGGCCTGCTGTGCTATGGAGTATGTTGGGGAGCCAGCTTGCCTCACTAACGTGGATGATTGAGTTGCCTTCATTCTGAGAAGCATACAGTTTGTACATGGACAGCATGAACTGGGAAGGGATCAGCATTGGAAGAGTCCTTGCCAGGAATTAGGGAACCAAGGACATGTTGCAGATTCCTGGGCAAGAACACTCAGAAATCAATAGCTCCAGTTCAAACACTGCTTCCTCCCTCAACTGATGGGAAAAGTGATGGGTATAGACCAAACCAGAAATCACTGGATCCTAAAGAAAGACCAGACTTCTTGCTGACCAGGCTTCCAGGTGTAGTCCTTCAGAGGGCTCCCTTGGCCTAATCCCACAGGCTTTTCTTATTCTGGCTATGACCCGGTTGCTAGGTGACTGCACTGGGTTCTTCATTCTCAACTTTCGCCAAATCTCGTATTTGGTGAAGAACTCTGGCAGGGTGTGTCTCAATTGCCACACCTGTGCCCTTTTGATGAAAGAGGGTTTACATGGACACAATTCCAGGACAGTGTGTCTCCAAGAAATATCCTCTTGTTTTAGCTTGGGGGTTTGGTGGTGTGCTTGTGATGGTGATAGAAGTATTGCATTGGGACCTTCTCAATTTGGTTTCAGAATGACGTGGCCCTCGGCAAAACGAGGGTCTGTGAAGGTGCCCGGAGAGAATGTTTGTGGGTACTCAAAGCCAGAGGTTGGGGTGGAACTCACCTGTGTGGGACAATAGGAAGGGAGTGTCGAGGTGTCTTTCTTCACTTTCCCCTGTGCCCATTTGAATGCACAGATGAGACTCACCCTGTAGTCATTCCCTCCCATTGCTGATTTTCTAACTTGGTCTCAATTTACACACTGAGACCATGTGACTCTCCCATACACAGCTGAGTTAGAAGTATTCGAAGTGAGTTTCCAGTCAGTTTCTGATCCAGTGGAGGGCTCTGAGCGATGTCCCAGAGGACAACAGACTCTCATGTCGCTGAGCTCCTGTTGCTTAGTAGGCTATTATAGCAATAGTAAATAATATTTCTTCTTTGGAAACAAGAGTCTCCCTGGAGTCGTTTCAGTGCCTTTGTTTCAGAATCATATGCTTTCTTATTAAGCTGGGAATCTTGTACAATGCTGGTGAGTGTGCAATAGGTTTGTCCACAGGCACTCTGCAGTTTTTGTTTCAGAATTTGTGGACACTATTGGTAGGGAAAAATGTGTTATAAGATGACTGACAGGACTGATAAGGGAATCTCAGTCCTTGTTAGAAGACTACCCTTCTGGGATTCCCTTCCTACCCTGCTTGCCACAGGCACAAAATTACTACTAATGGGTGTGGAAGTAACAGACTATAAACTGTCCCCTCTGCTGATGCTCTGGGCTCAGATCTCTGGAGAGTGATCTCCTCTGGGCCCACTGAGTGCCTGCCGCTTGGTTCTTCTGCCAGGTGTTACAGACCAGTTTCCATAACATCCAACCGCTCTGGCCCATTGTTGCCACCAGTTTGGGAAAACGGCGAGGCGGTGACAGAACGAGAAATCCCAATGGAGATGGCGTACTCTGCCTGAATTTTGGCAGTCTCCTTCTTGTTCGCTTTAGTCCGGCCCCACTCCGCTCTTCTTGCCGGACTCGAGGAGACTTGGCAATGGAGGATCTGGATCAGACATCGGTTATTAGTAAGGCCTGGGACCCAATTCTTTCCTGTGTTGTCCCCCTATAGTGGTGGAAGGGGGACCTGATCACTCCCCGGAGAACTCAGTGGTCTCATCTGTAGACATATTGTGGGAGGGAAGGTCATAACCTCTGGTGTGTATGTGAGTGTGAATGTACGACTCAGTCTGGCTTGCCTGATGAGTTCGATTCTGTGGCTTCACGGGCGGGCTTAAGGACCCCAAAGCCTACGGAGTATGAGTGGGCCCATCTGCGATTTCATGATGAATGGCATACAGTCTATGGTGGCATTGTAATAGTTTCCAATCGTAAGTCACAAAGCTGAGACCACTGTGGCTAAGCGTCACCTAAGTTCCTTCAGGACACTGCCAGATGGGCATCTGACTGGTCTCCTCATTAGAGGGAGCACCCCTATCCCTCTGTCTTTGTGACTCCACCTCACAGGAACATTATGGGGTTGGGACAGAGCAAACCTGCAGTTCTTGAAACTATGAGAATTTTGAGAAGGGGTTTTCTGGACAGTGTGGAATTAAGATAACGCCCAGTAAGTTAAGGACCCTGTGTGAGTTAGAATGGCCCAATTTGGTGTAGGAGGGCCTTTAGAAGGAAACTTGGATGTCCCAACCATCCGCTGCAACCGGCATGTTGTCACCAGAGACCCAGTTTACCCTGATCAGTTCCTGTATGGGTCCCAACCTCCCCAAATTCTCACCGGTGAACCAGAGGAAGAACTAATCTTGCCCCCACCATATGAACCTCCTGGTTCCTAATACTCTGCCACCTTTGGTCTCCCCACCACCTCCGGCCTTGGCAGATTCTCTCTCTCCTGGAACCAGTGGCCAGGTTGCGCCCTCCGCCAGGCACAGGTGTTCTCTAGATGCCAGGCCACAGCCACCAGTACTACTCTGGGGGAATTTGAGCAGGGGCGATGAAGCCCATGAATATTCTCAGCCCAAGGGGAATCCCCTGGCAATTATCAGAAACTATGCAGGCTTACACCCCGCTTGACCCTGAGGCAAAAGAGCACCACAACAAAAGGATGAGCAAAGTCCAGCCCCCAAAAGCGGGAGGCAAAACCTCCTTAGCAAAGGAACAATATGTCTGCCGCAAGGAGAAAGGATATTAAAGCAGAAATAGATTTAGATTGAGGGGGACCAGGATCACTTCTTCTTGGCCCCAATGAGCCCACAATCAAAATAGAAGTAGCGGGCCAAACTGTGACTTTTATGTGATTTCAGGAGCCACATGGTACCCTATGAAGTGGCCCGCTCCAATTCAGGACTGCCTTCGGCACGGTACGGGCCGAGGACAACCCCCTCCCCAGACTTGCCCACAATAGGGCCTCTGTCATTGTAGCCAAGAAATCAGGCATTCTGGTTGAATGCCAATCACCCTGGAAAACCCTGCCCTTGCCAGTCAGGAAGCCAGGAGGAGGGTAACAACCAGTTCAAGTCTTGCACTCTGTGGTCTCAAACCCATACACCTACCTCAGCCTGATACCAGGCTCTGCCAGCTGGTTTACCTGCCTAGACTGAAAGGATGCCTTTTTTCTGCCTCTGTTTGGCCCACTGAGCCAACCCTTGTCTGTCTTCAAATGGACCAAACCAGACACAGGGTGTTGGATGCAACTGATTTAGATATGCCTCCCACAGGGAGGCCTGCCCTCTTTGGGGAGGCAGTGACCGGGTACCTGATCAGCTTTCCAAGGGAGGCCACATGCTGCACTCTTCATTGTGTGGAGGATCTCCTCTTTGCCAGCAATACCCAAGAGAATTGTACAGAGGACACAAGGGCCTTCCTCCAACTCCTGCCAGACTCAGGATATCGGTTCTCATGGAAAAAGAGCATAGGGCAGGAAAAAAAATTGAAGGTCAACTTCCTCCCCTAGCGCCAAACTAAGAGGGGGCTCTGAGAGTTCCTGGGGGCTGCGGGATTCTGCCAAATCTGGATTCCCAGATTCTCAGCAATAGCAAGACCCCTCTATATTCTCTTGGTAGGGCCAGATTGAGAACCCCCTAGGTAGACAGAGGCCAAAGCTGCCTTCCGAGAGATAAAGGCTGCCTTGGGACAGGCATCAGCCCTTGGCCTGCCGCTTTTAAAATGATTTTCAGAAAAGATGGTACAGCTGCTTCTGTCTTTGCCCTTGCCCCCTGCTCCTGCATTTTCCTACATCTCCAGCTACAGCCAATGGTGTGGATGCCTCTCTGCCCACAGGCGCAGTGTTATGGAGGGCTGAGAGTTGAATTCATTCTGTGAAGTCTTCTCTCAGTACCTGCTTGGGTATACTTCAGAAGCCCCAAGGAGGAGGCTGAGACTGTGCCTTAAGGTGACTCTTGATGGAGTGGATTTATGATTTGGTGTTATTTAAGAAAACTTCGCTGTGTCTCAGCCTGAGAGAGGTGGCAGCTCTCAACCCTGGGCAAAAAAAAAAAAAAAAAAAGAAGGCCACAGAGGTCCAGGGACTCTCACCCTTCACTGCCAATGTCTGCAGAGCCAGAACAGGGCTCATCCTGGGGGAGAAGGAGAGTTGATAGACATAGATAGATATAGAGAGTTGATAGAGTTGGGGGGGGGTTTGCTGTTCTCAGATTCTAGGTGATGAGGTCGATGTACCACTGGGCACCCTTGAGGGCCCCTTGCCCGCAGGTTTTAGCTGGCCACAGACTGTTTCAGTTTGGAATAAGAAACTCATGCCTCTCCAACTCTCCGTTAGCACAATACCAGGACGTCCTCTGTGAGAATCCACTGGTCACTCAGTGCAGATGCTGAACCCTGCAACTTTCTTACCTTCTGAAGAAGGGAAACCAGATCATGACAGTTCTGAGGTGACTGGTTAAGTATTCCCAAGCTGCCCAGATCTGCGTGACCAGGCTGGACAGAACCCAGACTTCACCTTGTTCAGTGATGGTAGCAGTTTCATCACAGACGGCGTTCAAAAGGCAGGGTATGCAGTGACATGCCTTAATCTGAACCCTCACCATTCGCAAGGACAAGCGATTCAACCGACTCCCAGTACCCCTTTGCTACTGTACACGTACAAAGAGAGGGCAATCTACAAAGAAAAGGGCCTTACCGCAGCAGGGAAGAAATTTCCTCGAGGCTGGCTCCCAAAAGAAGTTCTACACTGCAAAGGACACCAGAATGGAAACAACCCTACAGCACAAGGAAGGGTTCGTCTAGCTGACAAAGCAGCCAAGAAAGCATCTAATAAGGAGGTGCTGTATATGATGATTGGGCACGGAGTCGAGGTAATGGTCACAGCCGTATTCATCCTCCTGCTGGTATGCAGACTGAAAATGTGTGCATAAAAACCCAGCCCTGGATGGCCCCAGGTATTAAAGATACAGAGCATCCAGAAGGAGGCGCCAGCGCTGCAACGGAAGGAGTCCCCGCCCATGGTGCTTGAAGCTGATTTGATGGTGACCTGAATAACTCCCACCTGCCCTCTGAAATGCTCTACGTGCTCAAGAATGTCCAGGTGCTGGGCCACATCGAGAAGCTGCTCTTCCTGGAGCTCTGCTGACACATGTTCTTCCAGTGGTTCAGTCACGGTGACTACATCTTCTGGCCAGGCCAGGTGGACGCCAGTATCTATGTGGTGGTGCAGGATGGGCTTCTGGAGCTCTGTCTGTCAGGGCCTGATGGGAAGGAATGTGTGCTGAAGGAAGTGATCCCTGGAGATAGCATCAAAAGCCTCCCAAGCATCTCGGACGCCATCACCAGTCACCAGCACCCCCAGGACACTATGTCTGCCCAGGTGGCCTGAGACTCCAACATGTTGCAACTGCCAGTGGAGGTCTTCTCTGCCATGTTCACCAAGTACCCCAAGAGCTTGGTTCAGGTGATGCAGATCATCATGGTGAGGTTACAGTGGGACACCTTTCTGGAACTTCACAACTACCTGGGTCTGATCAGGGAGCTCTTCACCTATGGGTTCCAGCCCCTGTGCCTCTTTCCTGGCCCTGGCCTCCTGGACTGTACCAGCCCCGTGCATGTCTCCGAGTGTGTGGTCAGTGCCTTAGCTATCGAGGAGCCAAAGGAGACTCTTAGCCAGCAACCTGACCTCACTGGGGCCCCACTACCTGAACCTGCAGGGGAACCAGTGACGATTCCCTCCTGAACAGCCAGGTCTTGCCCCATCATGCCAAAGCTGGCACGATCATCACCCACTAAGGCGACCAGGATGGAAGACTGCACTTGTGCTGTGGAGCTGCCTGCACATCTACACCCCTTCTCACCAGGGGACTTGGTCAAGATCAAAGACTGAAAAAGGATCCTCTCAAAAGATAGTGAACAGGGCCTTTTACGGGTATCACTCCATGGGTCCACCACTCCAGAATCAAGAGGACCAATTCTGAGGAGCCCCAAACTAGGAAAACTGAAAAACCCACTCAATGACTTTTTGGAGAATCCTACATTCTTAGGATCTTCAGCCCTGCTGCAGCCACACGCCAAAAGCTGGCTGGTCTACACATGACAGAAGCTTGAGGAATCACCAATCTGATAAAATAAGTAGACTGTTACTCCTTGCCATCAGGTTGGCAGAGGTTGCCCTAGAAAGCTGAGGAAATAAGTGTTCCTGTTCAAACTCACTTTCCTCTTATGGATAGGATATTTTGTTGGTATTGTTTTCCTCTAATCTGGGCCCCATTTGTAAGTATGGGGTATATTGAATGGAAGACTCTGGGAAATTTAAAAGGTTACTCTTTGGTTATGCTAGTTTGCCTGCCAGTAAGGAGGTTGCCAATGCCATCTGGGGAAGTGTTTACACTGATGTATGTGTCTCAAGCTTCAGAAAAAAAAAGAGATTAAATGATTTTGAGGACAATAGTTGAGGCTTAGAAAAACGTACAGCCTAAGGCCCAGGCTAAATGAGCTGTATTACTACCCCTATGACTAGGGGCAGGAATAGCCACGGGGAAAGGACTAGCATAGGAGACATAGGCTTTTCTGTGGGACTGACGAGAGGCCAACTCCCTAGTGTCCTTACAGAGCCAAATAAGATCCCTGGAAGGAGCTGCCCTCTAGAACAGATGGGCACTTGACCACCTCACTGCTGATAAAGGGGACACCTGCATCTTCCTTGGGGGAAAAAAATGCTGTTATTTTGTAAACCAGTCAGGAATAGTCAAAACCAAACTCAGGGAACTAAGAAAAGGAACAAGCCCATAAAAAATGAAGATGATGCCCTCCGATACAGACTAGGTTTGTTTAAAGGGGCATCAAAGGGGTAATGTTAGGGAAAAAAAATTGTAATAATATGGTCAACAAGACTGATAAGGGAATGCCAGTCCTAGTCAGAAGCCTACCCTTCCAGGATTTCCTTCCTACCCTGCTTGCCACAGGCACCAAATTACCACTAATGAGGGGTGCACAAGTAACAGACTATAAATTGTCCCATCTCTTGCTCTTGGCTCAGATCTCTGGAGAGTGATCTCCTCTGGGCCCACCAGTGTAAAATAAACCTCCTTCTTTCCAAGATCTCGGAGTGCTTCAGTGATCCAGACCAGATTCCATTCAGATATGTAGATATATAGACATATATACATGGATATATTCCTATATATACATATATATGGATAGATATATATACATGGATATATATGGATCTATCTATATATCGATATATTGAAATATCTATATCTATACCCCTCTCAATAGATAGATAGATTCCGGTGTCAGTTAAACAACTGTCTGACACAGGGCAGTATTCACAATGAAGGCAGCGAGCCCATCTTTCCAATCAATGTCAGTAGAACAGTGGGCTAAAATAATGTAGTGTATTTTACACAGACTATCCCTAATGCAGGGGATTCTAAATCTCTCAGTTTCTCCCTATACACTTTGCTTACTCTAACTATATATGTGGGCTTCTCCCTCCTTCATTTCCTGGATTAAGAGCCAACTGTCTCTGGCTAGTCTACCTCAGGATGGAGATTTTAAGAAAATTTCCCAAATAGCTGCATAATCTTTTGTCTCAGGGAACCCCCTTCTCTTCTCAGGCCCGACATAGAATGCCTAATTCCACTAGTGAAAAACAAAACAAAACAAAACAAAACAAAACGAAGCGAAATAATACAAAAACAAAAGAGAAATCAGTATCTTTTCATCTATCTGAAATGACAGGATTTAGGACCAGGTGAACTCTTTCTCTGCCCTCTGTGTCTTTATCTCTCTTCAAGCCTCTTTGTGGCTTCTCACCTTTTCTGCTTTCCTTCTTTCTCCCCTTTCTGCACAGCCTGGGGGTGTAACTTGCAAGTCTGGCTCTACAATGCCTCAGACCCAACACCTCGTCCCCAGGCCGTCAAAAGGCAAAAAACACCCTTCTTACACTTTAAATTTCCTCACTGGTTCCATGGGAAAAAATTGACAATGGTAAACTTTCAAGGGGACAAAGATAAAATATTATTAAGATAGGCATGCCTTTTAAATTATAAAACTTTATTAAGGTTTACGAAAGGTCAAATAAGTTCATGTTATCTCTGTTCCAATTTGTTAGCGAAAGGATGAATTAAAGTAATGGTTAAATTTGTCCGTCTCATAGTTTTCATGGGTAATTGTTAAAAATAGATTTCAGGGTCTTTGGTAACCTAAAACTTGAATATTTTCCTTAAATAATAAATTGAAAAAACTTTATAGGACACTTAGGCCTCTTGCAAATCAAATGGAATGCTGAAACATTGGTTGTGAAACAGAGGTTGACTTCTGACTGCTTGTGGCAAAAAAAGAAAAGAACCACTAAAACTGTCTAAATCCATTGAAAAAACATGCTTTATGCTCAATGGATTCATGAGTGTAACACCTAAAAAATATTCTGATGTATCAGACAAGTCAAAATTGGTAACCACTTAGTTTTCACTGGAGACTAAGGTTTGTAAGAGTGAAATTTCTGCTAAATGTAATCAAATCTAATGGAAAGAAGTAACTTCCTATATAAAAAATTAAGAGATATGTAAAATAGATATAAAAGTAACAAATTTTGTTAAAGGTAACAATCAACTCAACAAAGGAATACATAAATATGTTTATAAATATATAAATGTACCTATTTATAAGAAAATGAATATAAAAATATGTTTTTTTATAAATAAATGAATAAATAAATATAATTATTTATAAGTAAATAAATATAATGTTAATAAAGGGAAAACAAGAGGACAGCACACGCTTTTACACCGTTTTCCATAAGACTTGTTTGGAATTACCAATTCCTTATAATCCACAAGGCCGAGCAATTGAAAACTAAGCACATCAGACACTCAAAAACATGTTAAAGAATACAAAAAGGGAGAAACACACCTGGCTGTCTGCATTAAACCTCAGCTCCTTCTTGAGGGTGCTAGGATTACTGTCAACTTTTCAAATCTTAATCCTCAAGAACTAACTGCAGCTGAGTGATATTCTTCAAAATAAGATAAACCCTCTCAACCTATGGTGCTATGCAAAACCCCCGAAAGGAGGGTCCACATGGACTGGTCTCAAGAAACTTCTCACCTGGGGTCGAGGATATGCTTATGTTCTTTCAGATTCTGGACCTCTGTGGATACCCTCTCAGTTGGTGAAGACTTACCATGGCATCATGGAGACCCCCCCCCAGGACATCTTCCAATGAACCAAGACTTCCGGAGAATGACTCTGAGTGAGCGGCCACTGCCCCCTTTTTCAAGAAGAAAGAAGCTTCTTCATGGACTCCTCATCCTGAAGCCACTACACAAATGCAAGTCCTTGCCCCTGATATCACAAGGGGAAGCTTTAAATGCCTGTCCAACCAGGCCAGGATCCTCTTACAACACAATGGTTTTCAGATACCCAAATTCACAACTGATGGCCATGATTTCTGTCCTGCACAAAAATTCAATAAGTGTAATCCTGATTCTTCTCCTTGCCCTCATTTGCCCAGGCAAGCTCAATATTCAGATTGGGCTCATCTCCTTAACCCACCTCCATTTGATAGCGTAACACTCCTAGCCCGGGATATTCCTATTAGCAGTAATGACACAGAGTTCATGGAAGGAGTTAATCTTAACACAGCCTTCCAAACGGAACAAGAGTATTGGCTTTATATGCCAAGACCTCAATGGTGGCTTCCTGCAGCACCTCCTATGTGGTTAATAAACTTAGCAACTTATCTCCTTGTCTCCAACTAAAAATCAACTGGCTTTTGCATGTACAGTCTAAAACCTCTACAAGGCCAGACAATGTTACCTTTGTGTCCACCACAAGCTTTGATATACCTCAAAAAACAAGCATATCTCACCCTCATGATGTTATAGCTTGCTCTAGTCTCAGCTATTCAGACCACCCCTGGAATAATATTACTTGGGCAACCTGTTATGGAGAGACTGAGCATACGCTTCACTGAGGTATTTGACAGTATTATGGACAGGGTTGCTAGAGGACATCTTGAAATAAAATGTTCAAATAAGCCCACATCCTCTGAACAGTCTAGTAGAAGGAATGTTTTCTGGAAAGATGGAGGTTTATCTGGCCCTCCAATTTCTGCACATAAAGGGAAATGGAAAGGACCTTGCCTTTTTAATCTTTGGAAGCTAAGACTCCACTTCTTCACTCTTAGGATTAGCAACAGTGAAATTTATGCAAATTGGCATAGGAACACAACAAGGATCCGTTTGCATAGACCAGTATTTGTGTCCTTCTCCCTATGTTCTCTTTGCTACCTCCACTTTACAGATCAAATAACTAGAAAATAATCATCGTATCTCTACTTCCCAGGGCTGATTTACGTCTTGCATAAGTAATGAGGACATCACCTAATTATATATCAAGTCTTTATTAGTACTTAGTATGTCTCAACCTGGGTTCCTGTTCATAGCTCTGAGCCCTCCCTATATGCATCCTTGAGGACTAATAGCACTTTCCAAGCTTGTTCACCTCACTGAGGCCTCTCATAACCTCCAGTGACTCCCCAGCCTGTCCTCATAGCACACTTGTTCTTTTCACTATTACAGTTCTTGCCCCCCCTTCTATTTTCACATCTTGCCTGTCATACCTCTGTTCTCCCCAGCAGACTGTGAGGACCTGGCAGGGAGGGACCACTTTGTCATTGGAAGCCTTGCTTCCAACGTGGGCCCAGCAGATCCCCTGGCACAGGTGCATGGGTGGAGCAGTTACTGAATGAAGAAATAGGAGGACCGTGGAGCCCTTCCTCTACACTTTGCTTGGCTTCCTCTGTGAAGATTATTACTAGTCATGGGAGATTCCTATTGTATCTGAAGCAGGGGAAATCCAGAACCTCTGCAGAACGTTTGTCTTGTTCAATTCCTCCAGCAAATCTCAGTGGGAACCAGTGATACAGGAGCCTGCCTGTTCCCTGGTGTCCAGCGCTAGCACTGGAGACACAGGCATGAAGACCACCAAACAAAATCAGCACCATTATGTGGCTGACATGAAGGCAGTGGCCTTTTAAGTTCCCTGGGTAAACTCAGGACCTACAGGCTCCAAGGCTGGGCAAGGGATCTCCAGCTTCTGCGCTTCCCATTACTCTGTCCATCCCCAGTGTATACTTTTGACTCATGAGGCATCTTCCTGTCAGCCAGAAAAATGACACCCTGTTTCCAAATGAAGAGCCCGGGGGCCCAACATGCACTGGTATTGGCCTTGCACTCTAGACTCAGTGTCCTGTGCTCTGACATGTCCTTCCCTTTCCCGAGTCCTCACCACTTCAAGTCCCCAAGCCTCTCTAGGCTCTAAATGGCTCCCAGTAAGTATCAAGCACTTCTCTAGTATCCCAGAGCACAGTGAGTCATCCACGGAGAACCCAGGCCAATTGACACTTCATGACTCTATGGAACTCTCGAGAAATCCACTGCTAACACAACACTATATGGGAGAACACTGAAGCCTTATCTTCTGTAGCTATTGTCTAAACTAAGGGGAGTTAGTTCATCATATTTCCAGCTGCCCACAGAGTTGGGCTGTAGGACCCTAGGCCTTTCCTCTGGAGGCTGGGCCAAGGATGGCCCTGGGTCCAGCAGAAACCTAGGAACATCAAGAATTCATTGCCTATCTTTAGAACTTTGTACATGCAGATCCAGGGGGAAGATGGCAGCGTAGGAGGATGCTGGGCTCACTGCGTCTTGCTGATTACTCAGATTCCAACTACATTTGCCTAAATAACCCAGAAAACTGCCAGAAGACTAGCAGAATCGATTCTCTGGAGCCAAGCGCAGATGCAGAGGCCCACGGAAGAGGGTAGGAAGGGCGGAGAGGTGGTGCGCCTTACACGGACTGGCGGGAGGGAGCCAAGGCAGAAGGGCAGCCCGCCGGCCAAGCAGAGGCCCTGAGTCTGGCTTGCAAAAGCAGAGGGGTCAGACGGAGTGTGTTCTGACAGCAAGCGGGACTTAACATCTGGAAGTTTATATAAGTTAACAGCTCTGCTCAGAGAGCGGGAAGGCTGGAGGACAACGGGAGGGAGAGTTGCTGGGCCCCCGGGATGAGAGAGCTCAGCTTGACGGGGAACAAAGACGCTGGCCAGGACCATTTCCCTCGCCCATCCCCCAGCCAAAATCCCAAAGGGAAGCAGTTCCTGCCAGGGAACTTGCTCCCTCCGCGCAAACACCCAACGCTGTGCTTCTGTGGATCCATCGCTCTGGCGGTGGGTCTGACTCCCTCCCGGTGCCGCAGGTCCCCTCCCGAAGCGGATCTCCGAAGGATAAATGAGCTGAGACTGCCCCTCGCAACACTGTGCACCTTGCCGATCCACCCCAGCTAATACGCCAGAAGGTACACACCAGTCTGTGGCCCCAGCGGTGGGATGGGGGCAGACATCAGGTCTAACTGCGGCCCTGCCCTCCAACGCAAGTTATTCAAGACAGCACAGGGGAAGTGTCCTGCAGTTCCACACCACTCCAGGAACTATCCAAAATGACCAAACGGAAGAATTCCCCTCAAAAAAATCTCCAGGAAATAACAAGAGCTAAGGAACTGATCAAAAAGGACTTAAAACAGTATAACAGAGAGTGAATTTAGAATGTTACTCGAAATTAATCTCTGGGCTTGGAAACAGTATAGAGGACAGCAGAGAATCTATTGCTACAGAGATCAGGAACTAAGGAACAGTCAGGAGGAGCTAAAAAAATGCTATAAACGAGGTGAAAAATAAAAAGGAGACAACCACGGCTCGTACTGAAGAGGCAGAGGAGATAATAGGTGAACTAGAAGATAAAATTATGGAAACAGAGGAAACTGAGAAGAAATGAGATAAAAAATCCAGGAGTATCAGGGGAAAGTTAGAGAACTAAGTGATGCACTAAAGAGAAAAAATCTAGGCATAATTGGTATGCCAGAGGGGGAAGAGAGGGGGAAAGGTGCTGAAGGTGTACTTGAAGAAATCACAGGTGAGAACTTCTCTGATCTGGGGAAGGAAAAAGGCATTGAAATCCAAGAGGCACAGAGAACTCCCTTCAGACGTAACTTGAATCGATCTTCTGCACGACATATCATAGTGAAACTGGCGAAATACAAGGATAAAGAGAAAATGCTGAAAGAAGCTAGGGATAAACGTGCGGTAACATATAAAGGAGACCTATAAGATTCGTGACTGATCTCTCTACTGAAACTTGGCAGGCCAGAAAGGAATGGCAGGAGATCTTCAATGTGATGAACAGAAAAAATATGCAGCCGAGAATCCTTTGTCCAGCGTCTGTCATTTAGAATAGAAGGAGAGATAAATGTCTTCCCAAACAAAAACTGAAGGAATTCGTCACCACTAAACCAGCTCTACAAGAGATCCTAACGGGGATCCTGTGAGATAAAGTACAAGAGACATTTCTACAAGCATGAAACCTACAGACATCACAATGACTCTAAACCCATAGCTTTCTATAATACAACGTAAGTGGACTAAATGTGCCAACCAAAAGACATAAGCTATCAGAGTGGATAAAAAAACAAGTCCCATCTATTTGCTGTCTACAAGAAACTCATTTTAGACCTGAGGACACCTTCATATTGACAGTGAGGGGATGGAGAACTATTTATCATGCCACTGGAAGTCAAAAGAAAGCAGGAGTAGACATACTTAAGACTTTAATTTAAAGGCTGTAACAAGAGAGGAAGAAGGGCATTATATCATAATTACAGGGTCTATCCATCAGGAAGAGCTAACAATTATAAATGTCTATGCGCCGAGTATGGGAGCCCCCAAATATATAAAACAACTATTCACAAACATAAGCAACCTTATTGATAAGAGTGCGGTAATTGCAGGGGACTTTAACAGTCCACTTACAGATATGGATAGATCATCTAGACACATGGTCAATAAGGAAACAAGGGCCCTGAATGATACATTGGATCAGATGGCCTTGACAGATATATATAGAACGCTGCATCCCAGAGCAACAGAATAGACTTTCTTCTCGAGTGCACATGGAACCTTCTCCAAGATAGATCACATACTGGGTCACAAAACAGCCCTTCATAAGTATACAAGAACTGAGATCATATCAGGCATAATTTCAGACCTCAATGCCATGAAGCTTGAAAACAACCACAGGAAAGAGTCTGGAAAACCTCCAAAAGCATGGAGGTTAAAGAACACCTTACTAAAGAATGAGTGGGTCAACCAGGCAATTGGAGAAGAAATTAAAAAAATATATGGAAACTAAAATGAAATTACAATTCAAACGCTTTGGGATGCAGGAAAGGCAGTTATGAGAGGAAAATACATTGTAATCCAGGCCCATCTCAAGAAACAAGAAAAATCCCAAATACAAATTCTAACAGCACACCTAAAGGAAATAGAGGGGAACAGAAAGACAGCCTAAACCCAGCAGAAGAAGAGATATGACTTTCCAGGGGAGTCCTACCAGACGTCTAAAGCAGGGAAGATACCTATCCTTCTCATGCTATTCCAAAAAATAGAAAGGGAAGGAAAACTTCCAGTCTCATTCTATGAAGCCAGCATTACTTTGATTCCTAAACGAGACAGAGACCCATTTTAAAAAGAGACCTACAGGTCCATATCCCTGATGAATATGGATGCAAAAATTCACAAGAAAATACTAGCCAATTGAATTCAACAGCATATAAAAAGAATTATTCAGTGCTCGCTTCGGCAGCACATATACTAAAATTGGAATGATACAGAGAAAATTAGCATGGCCCCTCCGCAAAGATGACAGGCAAATTCGTGAAGCGTTCCATATTTTTAAAAATGAATAAATACGGGCGCCTGGGTGGCGCAGTCGGTTAAGCGGCCGACTTCAACCAGGTCACGATCTCACGGTCTGTGAGTTCGAGCCCCGCGTCGGGCTCTGGGCTGATGGCTCAGAGCCTGGAGCCTGTTTCCGATTCTGTGTCTCCCTCTCTCTCTGCCCCTCCCCCGTTCATGCTCTGTCTCTCTCTGTCCCAAAAATAAATAAACGTTGAAAAAAAAAATTAAAAAAAAAATGAATAAATAAAGCACAGGCATGAGAAAAAAAATAATAAAAATAAATAAAAAAATAAAGAAAAACTATAAGACATTAATCAAAGAAATTAAAGAATCCACAAAAAAAATGGAAAGATATTTTGTGTTAAAAAAAAAATTATTCACCGTGATCAAGTGGGATTCATTCCTGGGATGCAGGGCTGGTTCAACATTCGCAAATCCGTCAACGTGATACATCACAGTAATAAAAGATAAGAACCATATGATCCGGTCAATCGATGCAGAAAAGGCATTTGACAAAATTCAGCATCCTTTCTTAATAAAAACCCTCAAGAAAGGATAGAAGGGACACAAATATAATAAAAGCCATTTATGAAAACCCCAGCTAACATCACCCTCAATGGGGAAAAACTGAGAGCTTTTTCCCTGAGATCAGGAACACGACAGGGATGTCCACTCTCACCGCTGTAGTTTAACATAGTGTTGGAAGTTCTAGCATGAGCATTCAGACAACAAAAGGAAATCAAAGGCATCAAAATTGGCAAAGATGAAATCAGGCTTTGACTTTTTGCAAGATGACATGATATTATACATGGAAAATCCGATAGAGTCCACCAAAATTCTGCTCGAACTGATACATGAATTTAGCAAAGTTGCAGGATACAAAATCAATGTACAGAAATCAATTGTATTCTTATACACTAATGATGAAGCAACAGAAAGACAATAAACTGATCCCATTCACAATTGCACCAAGAAGCATAAAATAACTAGGGATAAATCTAACCAAAGATGTACAAGAGCTGTATGCTGAAAACTATAGAAAGCTTATGAAGGAAATTGAAGAAAATATAATGAAATGGAAAAACATTCCATTCTCACGGATTGGAAGAATAAATATTGTCAAAATGTCAGTACTACCCAACGCTATCTACACATTCAATGCAATCCCAATCAAAATTGCACCAGCATTCTTCCCGAAGCTAGAACAAGCAATGCTAAAATTCATATGGAACCACAAAAGGCCCCGTATAGCCAAAGTAATTTAGAAGAAGAAGACCAAAGCAGGAGGCATCACAATCCCAGCCTCTACTACAAAGCTGTCGTCATCAAGACAGCATGGTATTGGCACAAAACAGACACATAGACCAATGGAATAGAACTAGACCCAGAACTAGACCCACAAACGTATGGCCAACTAATCTTTGACAAAGCAGGATTTTCCAATGGAAATATCTCTCTAACAAATGGTGCTGGGAGAGCTTGGACAGCAACATGCAGAAGGTTGAAACTAGGCCACTTTCTCACACCATTCACAAAAACAAACTCAAAATGGATAAAGGACGTGAATGTGAGACAGGAAACCATCAAAACGCTAGAGGAGAAAGCAGGAAAAGACCTGTCTGACCTCAGTCATAGCAATTTCTTACTCGACACATCCCCAAAGGCAAGGGGATTAAAAGCAAAAAATGAACTACCGGGACTTCATGAAGATAAAAAGCTTCAGCCCAGCAAAGGAAACAACCAACAAAACTAGAAAGCAACCAACGGAATGGGAAAAGATGTTTGCAAATGACATATCGGACAAAGGGCTAGTATCCAAAATCTCTAAAGAGCTCACCAAACTCCACACTCGAAAATCAAATAACCCAGTGAAGACATGGGCAGAAGACATGAATAGACACTTCTCTAAAGAAGACATCCGGATGGCCAACAGGCACAGGAAAAGATGCTCAACGTCGCTCCTCATCAGGGAACTACAAATCAAACTCACACTCAGATATCACCTCATGCCAGTCAGAGTGGCCAAAATGAACAATTCAGGAGACTATAGATGCTGGAGAGGATGTGGAGAAACGGGAACCCTCTTGCACTGTTGGTGGGAATAAAATTGGTGCAGCCACTCTGGAAAACAGTGTGGAGGTTCCTCAAAAAATTAAAAATAGACCTAACTTATGACCCAGCCGTAGCACTGCTAGAAATTTACCCAAGGGATACAGGAGTACTGATGCATAGAGGCACTTGTACCCCAATGTTTATAGCAGCACTCTCAACAATAGCCAAATTATGGAAAGAGCCTAAATATCCATCAACTGATGAATGGATAAAGAAATTGTGGCTTGTGGCAATGAGAAAGAATGAAATATGGCCCTTTGTGGCAACGTGGATGGAACTGGAGAGTCTTATGCTAAGTGAAATAAGCCATACAGAGAAAGACAGATACCCAATGTTTTCACTCTTATGTGGATCCTGAGAAACTTAACAGAAACCCATGGGGGAGGGGAAGGAAAAAAAAAAAAAAAAGGTTAGGGTGAGAGAGAGCCAAAGCATAAGAGACTCTTAAAAACTGAGAACAAACTGAGGGTTGATGGGGGGTGGGACGGAAGGGAGGGTGGGTGATGATGGGTATTGAGGGGGGCATTTTTTCGGGATGAGCACTGGGTGTTGTATGGAAACCAATTTGACAATAAATTTCATATATTGAAAAAATATATATAAAAGTAAAAGCAAAAAAAGGAAAGAACTCTGTGCATGCACCTCTAAAAATTGACGCTGCTGCCCCATGACAGAGCTGTCTTTAACCGCTTTCTTCTTTCTGTCTCGTCACTTTCCCAAGTGTCCACTTTTTCTTCAACACATCTTTCTGTTTGTGTGTGCCAGTGCCCATGTGAGGATTTGCATAGCAGCATGACTCCAAATGGACAGCAAGTGCAGGCATGATTCCTCCCAGAATATGACAGCCTCTCCTTTCTAAAGCAAGAGTGATGGCAGGGGTTTCAGCCATGGCCTAAAACAGCAGATTCCAGCCTTCTCTTCTGGACTCCTCCCCCCCCCCCCCCCCGTGGTCTGGGCCAGTCTTAATCTCTTGATGAGATCATTCACCCCATTGTACCTTGAGAGCTCAGACACGTAACTACAAAAGCCATTTCTCCAGAGGATGTGATGTCAGGCTCCATTAACAGTGGATGGGGTGTCTGGTAGGGAGTGCTCAGCCACGCCTGTATACTAAGAATTCTGGTGTACTGTATACAACTGTAAAAGCCGGCATAATATAGGCAAATGTGTGGAGCCAGTGAAGATATAGCAGGTCTTTGTCCTCTACCAGGTACGCAGGACATCACTGACCCAGGAGTGTAGGCGTGTGCTCCCTTGCTTTATGACGTGTGCTAATGCAGCCAAGACTCTGCTCAAGAAGTAGGTCTTCAGCACCCACCCCACCCCACTAGCACCTACTTTTCCCAGTAGAGACGGCATGGATATCATTCAGGCAGAAACACTATATCTCTGAATACCTCCACACCTTCCACACCTGCCTCTGCTGCTAGGCATGCAGAGATCTGTTATTCAGAAAGACATAGATCATTTCCGAAGGCAAATAATTCTCCAAAGATAAAGTTCTTGCTTTGCTTACAGTTATAGTTGTGCCCCTGTATTAGATATCTGAGGAAGAAACATGAAACCGATGTGTTTCTTTCTCATACAAGTGAAACCTGGACGTGGTTAGTCTATAACAAATTATGGATTGCCCACCATCACATACAAGTGATCTCCCTGCTCTAACATCTTAGTATATGATTTCCTTTGTCAACATCTAAAAAAATCAGAATCCATACTTCACACATTATGCTATGGATAAAACCTCAAGTTCTTTCCATAAAAATTAATTGGTCTTGAATAAAGTTTCCTTTAATTATTATATAAATTTAGATAAAATGCAACCTGTACATTGAGATATAGTGTTTTAAACTGATCAAGTAATTAAAGTGTTTTATTATTTTTCCTGAAAAACACTTTATCCACAAATATCCCATTTTGGCATATTTCTTACTTTGACGTTTATAAAGCACAGCACCAAAACAAAACTGTGTGTGTGAACAAAGCTCCAAGATAAACTGAGTTAGGATAGATGGCTCACAATGGAGGTGCAAAAGTAGCAAGACCAAATCATCTACTCATTTTTTTCCTATTTTTTCCCAAAATTTTATTTAAATTCTCGTTAGTTAACATACAGTGCAATATTAGTTTCTGGAGTACAATTCAGTGATTCCTCATTTATTCACAAAAACCAGTGCTCATCATAACAAGTGCCCTCCTCAACGCCCATCTGCCAATGCTCATCCCCCACCCACCCAGAAAGAGAAATCAGTGAATGACTCCATTGACAATTGCACCAATGGTACTTTGTAAGATAGATATCAATGTAACCAAAGAGGTATAAATTGTGTACTCTGGCAACATAACATGGAACTGAAAGAGGACAAAAATGAATGGGAAAACATTCCCTGCCCATGGTTTGGAAGTACAAACTTGGTTTAGATGGCTATACTACCCAAAGCAATCTACACATTTAAGGCAATCCTTAACAAAATACCACCGTTATCGTTCACAGAAAAAACGATCCTGAAATTCCTATGGAATGACATAAGACCCCAAGTAACCAAAGCAATCCTGAATAAGAAAAGCAAAGCTGGAGGTCTCATTTTGAACTTATTCCAAAGAGCCCTTAAAAGAAACACAAGAAAAACGAGACAACGGAAAGAAAGCTTAATGATTATTGTGACTGACTCACGTATTCCAAGAATACTTCCTTTTGTTTTGTCTGCATGCTCAGCAGTAATCAAATAAAATCAAATGTTTGCCTCTGAGATGTTTAGAATAAATGAAAAAAAAAAAAAAACACAGCAGAAGGTGTTATCCTGAAGTTTCAATGTTTCTGACATTCTCTAATCCTAAGTGTTTGAAAATATTCAAACTCCTCATTTCTAGCTGATAGTAGAATTTGAAAAAGTGCAGGAACCACAAATGACACACTGTCTTTCAAGTGAATTTAGATCTTTCTGTGTTTATGTCACATGTCACTTCCCTGTTTGGAGATTACACAGAAGTACTCAAAGCTCAACCTCTGGAAGGCTTCCCACTTTAGTTGAAAGATGGTTTCTCTACAGGCTTCTTTCACAGAGGTGAGTATATTGCACTATGTTCATAGGCCTCGCATGAGTCTTCAAACACTTCAAACTCAGTGAAACGAAGTTTAGGTGAAAGAGCCCCTCCCCAACAGTCTTGTTTCAGGGGGTTGAGCATTTGGCTCTTTCCATGTAGGTCATGCTTGGGTTTTCAAACTATGTTAACGTTGTAAAACCACATGTCAGGTGAAAGGTGCTTTCCCCACAGTGTGTTTTCACAAAAGTGAGTATGTGGAACTTTCCTCATAGGGCGGGCATACACGTCTCACCTAGCGATGTTAGTGGAAAGATGGTTTCCCCACAGTGTTTTTCCACTGATTTCAGTACATGGCGCTTTCTGAACGCATAGGACCCGCATAGGCCACGCACTCAGAGAAACCACAAGTTAGTTGAAAAATGCTTTCTCTACCGTATGGTTTCACAGAGTTGAGTGTATGGCACTTCGCGCATAGGCCCCGCATAGGTTTTCAAACGAGATGCTACTTGAAAAATTGTCCCACAGTGTATTCTCTCACGGTGTCCCTTTCCTCATCGATCCCCACAAAGGTTTTCAAACACTTCTTTCTACCTTAGTCATAAAAGATGTTCCTTGAAAGACGGTTTCCGCCCCAAGTGCTGTAGAAGGTATTTTCGGCGCAGGTCCCGCAGACATTTTCAGACATTTCTAACTGAGTGAACCGAGATGTTAGTTGAAAGACAGTTTCGCCACAGTGCTGTTTCACAGACAAGAGCGCATGGCACTCTCCTTCTAGGCGCCGCATGTGTATTCCAACACTTCTGACTCAGGGAAGGATTGTTTGTCCACAGTGTTGGTTCACAGAGTTAAGTCTATGGCTCCTTCCCCGTAAGCCATGCAAAGGATTTAAAACCATTTTCGCTTTGTGAAACAAGATGTTAACTGAAAGATGTTTATCCCACAGTGCTGTTTCATAGAGTTGAGAACACGCACCTTCTGCCTAAGCTGCGCAGTGTTTTTCAAACACTTCTAACAGTGAAACAAGATGTTAGTTGAAAAATGGCTTTTCCACAGTAATCTCTGACAGTGTCAATTATAAGTCCCTTTCCTAATTGTTCTCCGCGTAGATTTCCAAACATTTCTAACTCAGTGATGCAAAATATTAGTTGAAAGATGCTGTCCGCAAACTGCAGTTTGACAGAGTTGAGTATATTGCACTTTGGGCATAGGCCCCACATAGTTTTGAAAAACTTTTAATTTTAGGGCAACGAGATGTTAGTTGAAAGATGGTTCCCCCACCAGTGTTGTTGTTGGAAAGACGGTTTGTCCACAATATTCTCTCACGGCGTCAAGTATATGTCACTGTCCTGAACGTTCCCCGCATAGATTTCTCAAACATTTCTAATTTAGTGAACCGAGATGTTAGTGGAAAGATGGTTTGGCGACAGGGTTGTTTCACAGAGTTGAGAATATGGCACTTGGTCTGTAGGCGCCGCACTTGTCTTCAAAGCGTTCTCGTTTAGTGAAACCTGAGGTTAGTGGAAAGTTTTTCACCACAGAGTTGACCATAGGGCACTTTCGCCACAAGCCCCGCAAGTTTGTCAGGAGTTCCAACTAAGTGAAGTGAGATGTCAGCTGCAAGGTGGCTTCCCCACAACGTTGCTTCACAGATTGAGTCCATGGAACTTACCATTTGGGCCCCGCATAAGTTTCCAAACAGTTCTCAGTGAATTCAGATGTTTGTTGAAAGAGTCTTTCACCGCCGTGTAGATTGCCAGAGTAGCGTATAAGGCATTTTATGGGTCGGCCCCATAAACGGTTTGAACCACATCTACCATAGTGAAACCTGATGATTTTTGAAAGATAGTTTCTGCACAGTGTTTGTTCCATTCAGAGTTGAGCTTATGGCACGTTCGTCATTGGCCCCGCATAGTTTTTCAAACGCTTCTAACTTCTGAAGCAAGATGTTCGTTGAAGGATCGTTTCCACACAAAGTGTCTTTGCCAGAATTGAGTAAATAAAAGGCACCACCCCTTAGGCCACCCGTGTATGTTCCAACGACTCTGTGACTTAGTGAAACCAGATTTTGGGTGATGGCTTCCCTTCGGTGTTGTTTCACAGAGTATATGGCACTTACGTTGTAGGTCCTGCGTAGATTTTCAAGCAGTTCTCACTAAGTGAAATCAAGAGTTAGTTGAAAGGGTGTTTCACCACACTGTTGTTTCACAGAGTGGAGTGTATGGCACCATCCGCCTTGGTCCCGAATGTGTATTCAAGCGTTTCTAACTCGGTGAAAGCAGATTGTAGGGGAAACATGCCTTCCCCACCTTGTTGTTTCCAGAGTTGCGCCCATGGCACTTTCCATAAGTAGTTCATGCATAGGTTTTCAAAGTCTTCTTTGGGAAACTAGATGTGAGTTGAAAGTTGTTTCTCCATGGTGTTTTTTCGCAGAGTTGATTACCTGGCCCTTTCCACATGGTCCCCGCCTAGGTTTTATTACGCTTCTATCTAGTGACACAAGTTGTTAGTTGAAAGACGGTTTATCCACAGTATTCTCTCAGTGTCGAATGCATGCTACTTTCCACATCGTTCCCCGTATAGGTTTTCAAACACTTCGAACGTAGTGAGAAAATGTTGGTTGAACGACGGTTTCTGCAAAGTGCCGTTTGCCAGAGCTGAGTATATGGCAGTTCCGTCACAGGCCCCTCATAGTTTTTTGAAACCCTTCTAACTTGGTGAAACGAGATGGCAGTTGAAAGATGGCTTCCCCACGGTGCTTTTTCACAAACTTGAGTATATGGCACTTACTGTGTAGGCCCCGCCTAGGTTTTTTAAAGAAGTCTCTCCCACTCAGTGAAACCAGATGATAGTTGAAAGATTGTTTCACCACAGTGTTCTTTCACAGAGTGGAGTATAGGTCACTTTTGTCATAGGCCCCGAAAGGGTTTTCAAAGAGTTCTCACTTAGCGAAATCAGATGAGCGTTGAGTGTTTCAAAACAGTGCTGTTTCACAGAGTGGAGTGTATAGCACTATCTGCCTAGGCCCCTCACGTGTAGTCAAACTTTTCTAATTTAGTGAAATCAGATCTTAGATGAAACGTGGTTCCTACTCAGTGTTGTTTCGAGAGTTGAGCATATGGCTCTTTCCTTGTAGGTGATCCACAGGTTGTCAAACTATTTTAACTTGAAAATAGGTGATTTCAATATTTTAACTTGATGTTAGGTGAAAGATGCCTTGTCCACAGTGTTTTCTCACATAGTTGATTGAGTATATGCACCTTTCTGCATACTTCCCACATAGGTCTTCAAATCCTTCTTAGTGAAACAAGATAGATGGCAGTTGAAAGGTGGTTTGTTCACAGTATTCTCTCACAGAGTCGTGTATATGTCACTTTCTGCAGCGTTCCCCGCGTATGTTTTCATATACTTTTAACTTAGGGAAACAAGATGCTACTTGATAGATTGTTTTTGCAAAGTGCTGGTCGACGCCGCTAAGTATATGGCTCTTTTGGCCTAGGCCCCGAATAGGTTTTCCAAGAGTTCTCACTTGGTGAAATCAGGTGAGACTTGAAAGAGAGTTTCAAAACACTAGTGCTTGCAAAGTGCTGGTTGACAGAGTTGAGGCTATGGCACGTCCGGCATTGGCTTCTCATATAGTTTCTGGAACAATTCTAACTTAGTGAAACGAGACAGTGGAAAGAGGGTTTCCCCACAGTGTTGTTTCACAGAATTCAGTATATGACGCTCTCTGCCTGGTCCCCGCATTGCTCTTCAAACAACTCTAACTTAGTGAAAGGACATGTCAGTTGAAAGATGGTTTCCCTACCATGTTGTTTCACAGAGTTCAGTATATGACACTCTGCCCAGGCCCCGTATATGGTTACCACCACGTCTAACTTGGCGACAAGAGATCTTCCTTGCAAGACGGTATCCCCACAGTGTTTCACGGAGTAGAGGATATGGCACTATCCGCAAAGTCTCCGCCTGGGATTTCAAACACTTCTACCTTAGGGAAACGAGATGGTAGTTGAAAGATAGGTTCCCCAAAGTGCTACTTGACAGAATTGAGTACATGTAACTTTCCTCATTGGCTGTGCTAGGTTGTCCAGCAACTTCCAACGTAATGAAACAAGATAGTAGTCGAAGGATGGCTTCCCCACAGTGCTTTCGCACAGTTGAGTGGATGGCACTTTCCGCTTAGACTCCCGATAGATTTCCAACACTTCTCACTTAGTGAAACACGGTGTCAGTGGAAAGATGGTCCGACAACACTGTTGTTTTACGTCCCTGTCCTCATACTTCCTTGCATGGGTTTTCGAACGCTTCTGTCTTAGTGAAACAAGAGGCTCGTTGAAAGACGGTTTGTCCACGCTAATGTCTCCCAGTCTCGGCTGTATGTCACTTTCCACATCGTTCCCTGCATAGGTTTTTAACAATTCTCACTCAGCGATACAAGATGTTAGTTGAAAGATGGTTTCCGCCAAGTGCATTTTGAGAGGTGGGCCACAGTGTGTGGCACTTTGGGCATAGGCCGCGCATACATTTTCAAACTCTTGCCACAGTGAAAGGAGATGTTGGTTGAAAGGTGGTTTCCCTTCAGTGTTGTTTCTCCGCGTTGAGTATACGGCACTCACCCTGTAGTTCCCGCATAGGTTTCAAGCGGTACTCACCTAATTAGTGAAACCGGATGTTAGTTGAAAGATTGTTTCGCCGCCGTGTTGTTACCAAGAGTGGTTTCAAAGGGAATGACACTTTCGGAATAGGCCCCGCATAGGTTTTCAAACACTTCTAATTCGGTGAAACGAGAGGTTAGCGGAAAGATGGTTTGCCCACAAGAGTCTCTCACAGTGTCGTGTATACGTCACTTTCCACATCGTTCCGTGCATGGGTTGTCAAATATTTCTAACTCCGTGATGCAACATTTAGTTGAAAGATGGTTTCCGCACAGTGCAGCGTGATAGAACTGAGTATATGGTACTTTCTAACCTACTGAAAACGAGACGTTTACTTGAAAGGTGGTTTCTCCCCACCCCCATTGTTGCTTCTTAGAGTTGCGTCTATGGCATTTGCCCTGTAGGCCCCCCGCGTCGGTTTTCAAAGAGTTCCCAGTGAAATCAGATGTTAGTTGAAAGACTGTTTTACCACAGTGTTATTTCGGAGTGGAGTGTGTGGCACTTTGCGTGATGGTCCCGTAAGGGGTTTCAAACACACCGAACCTAGAGAAACCAGATGTTTGTTGAAAGATTCTTTCACCCCAGTGTTGTTTCACAGAGTTGAGTCTATGGCACTGTCTGCCTAGGCCCCGCATGTGTGGTCACTTTTCACTTAGTGAGACCAGATATTAGGTGAAAGATGTTTTCCCCACAGTTTTGTTTCACAGAGTTGAGTATGTGGCCCTTTCCCTGTGAGTGATTCGTAAGTTTTCACACTATCTTCACTTTGTGAAACCAGATGTGAGCTGAAAGACGCTGCGTCTCCACAGTGTTGTTTTGTTTTGTTTCTTTCACAAAGTTGAGTCTATGTCCCTTTCGGCCTAGGCCGCGCATAGGTTTTCCAACCCTTCTCCCTTAGCGAAACAAGATGACAACTGAAAGACGGGTTTCCCCACAGTGTAGTGCCCAGATTTCGGTATATGGCGCTTTCCGCATAGATCCCGCATAGGTTTTCAAACACTTCTACCCTAGTGAAACGACGTTAGTTGAAATATGGTTTCCACACAGTGTTTTTTCACAGAGGTGAGTATATGACTCCCTGTAGGGCCCGCATAGGTTTTCAGACAGTTCTCAGGTGAAACGAGATGTTAGGTCAAAGATAGGTTGGTTCCCCAAAGTGCTGCTTGACCGGGTTGAGTATATGGCACTGTCCCCACAGGTTCCGCATAGGTTTTCAAGCACTTCTAACTTAGTGAAACGAAATGTTACTTGAAAAGTAGTTTCCCCACAGTGTTTCACTGGGTCGAGTGTATGGCAGTTTCCACACAGGTGCGGTATAGTTTTCAAGCACGTCTAACTCGGGGACAGCACATGGTAGTTGAAAGAAGTTTTCCCCACAGTGTTGTTTCACAGAGTTGAGTGTAGGGCACTACCCCTTCCTAGGCAACACGTTTCCGTCAATTCTTAGTGGAAGGAGATGGGAGGATCGCTTCCCCATAGTGCTCCTTGACAGATTTGAGTATATGGCACTTACCGCGTAAGCTCCACTGACTCTTCTGACTTGAGACGAGATTTTAAGTGAAAGAAGTCTCTCCACAATATTTTTACACAGGATCGAGTATATGTCACAGTCACCATTTCCCCCCGCAAATGTTATCACAAACTTCTAACTTCGTGTTTGAAAAACCCATGCGGGGGCCTATGCGGATAGTGCCATATGCTGAACGCAACACTGTGGTGAACGCTTCTTCAGATACCATCTGGTTTCGCCGTTAGAAGTGTTTATAAACCTATGGGGGTTCGCCACGAAAGCGCCGTAAGCTCAAGACTGTGAAACCACAGTGTCCCGAAACTATCTTTCAACTACCATCTGGTTTCAGTACGCTAAAAGTGTTTGAACAACAGGCGGGGCCTATTGGGATACTACCATAAAGTCAACTCTGTGACACAACGCTGTGGTGAAACAACCTTTCAACTTACGTCTGGTTTCAGTAAGTGATTAAAACCTATATGGTGCCTATGAGGGAAGCGCCGTCTCTTCTCTCTGAGGCAACACTGCGAGGAACTAACAGTTCAAATAAGGTTCAACTGACGTTCAAAAAACGCCTCGTTTCATGAAGTTAGAAATGTTTGAAAAACTTGCGGGGCCTTTGCCGAAAGTGCCTTATAGTCTCTCAAACTGCACCTTGCAGAAACCATCATCTTTCAACTAACATGTCGTATCACGAAGTTAGAAGTCGTTGAATACCCATGTGGGGAACGATGTGGAAAGTGACATATACTCGACACGGTGGGAGAATACTGTGGACGAACCATCTTTCAACTAACATCTTGTTTCCCTGAGTTGGACGTGTTTGCAAACCTAAGGGGCCTAGGAGGGAAGTGCCATACACCGAAATCTGTAGAGCCGCACTGGGGGCGGGGGTGGGGGGTGGGGGACGGTGGGGGAGGAACCATCTTTCAACTGACACCTTGGCTCACTTAGAAGTGTTTGAAAAACCCGTGCGAGACCTACAAGGAAAGTGTAGGCAACACTGTGAAACAACGCTGTGTAGGAATCTTTGAACTCATATCATGTTTCCCTGTTACAGGTGGAGAAATCCTCTATCTATTAGTATAAAGAAAGCGCCGTTTACTTAACTTCGTGAAACATCATTGTGGGGAAACTATCTTTCAAAAACCACTGGGTCAACTAAGTGGTAAGTGTTGGAAAACCCATGAGGGGCTTACACGGAAAGTGCCAGACACTCAACTCTGTCACCCATCACTGTGTTGAAACCGTTGTGAAACAACCATCTCGTTTCACAAGTTTAGAAGTGTTCAGAAACTTCTGTGGGGCTCGTGAGTAAAGTGCCATTAACCTCTGTCAAACAGCGCGTAGCGGGCAAGGTCTGCCCACTAACATCACGTTTCACTGTTACACGTCTTTGAAAACCCATGTGGAGCTTACGCGGTAAGTGCCATATACTCAAATCTGTCAAGGAGCACTATGGGGAAGCGATCCTCCCATCTCCTTCCACTAAGAATTGACGGAAACGTGTTGCCTAGGAAGGGGTAGTGCCCTACACTCAACTCTGTGAAACAACACTGTGGGGAAAGCTTCTTTCAACTACCATGTGCTGTCCCCGAGTTAGACGTGCTTGAAAACTATACCGCACCTGTGTGGAAACTGCCATACACTCGACCCAGTGAAACACTGTGGGGAAACTACTTTTCAAGTAACATTTCGTTTCACTAAGTTAGAAGTGCTTGAAAACCTATGCGGAACCTGTGGGGACAGTGCCATATACTCAACCCGGTCAAGCAGCACTTTGGGGAACCAACCTATCTTTGACCTAACATCTCGTTTCACCTGAGAACTGTCTGAAAACCTATGCGGGCCCTACAGGGAGTCATATACTCACCTCTGTGAAAAAACACTGTGTGGAAACCATATTTCAACTAACGTCGTTTCACTAGGGTAGAAGTGTTTGAAAACCTATGCGGGATCTATGCGGAAAGCGCCATATACCGAAATCTGGGCACTACACTGTGGGGAAACCCGTCTTTCAGTTGTCATCTTGTTTCGCTAAGGGAGAAGGGTTGGAAAACCTATGCGCGGCCTAGGCCGAAAGGGACATAGACTCAACTTTGTGAAAGAAACAAAACAAAACAACACTGTGGAGACGCAGCGTCTTTCAGCTCACATCTGGTTTCACAAAGTGAAGATAGTGTGAAAACTTACGAATCACTCACAGGGAAAGGGCCACATACTCAACTCTGTGAAACAAAACTGTGGGGAAAACATCTTTCACCTAATATCTGGTCTCACTAAGTGAAAAGTGACCACACATGCGGGGCCTAGGCAGACAGTGCCATAGACTCAACTCTGTGAAACAACACTGGGGTGAAAGAATCTTTCAACAAACATCTGGTTTCTCTAGGTTCGGTGTGTTTGAAACCCCTTACGGGACCATCACGCAAAGTGCCACACACTCCACTCCGAAATAACACTGTGGTAAAACAGTCTTTCAACTAACATCTGATTTCACTGGGAACTCTTTGAAAACCGACGCGGGGGGCCTACAGGGCAAATGCCATAGACGCAACTCTAAGAAGCAACAATGGGGGTGGGGAGAAACCACCTTTCAAGTAAACGTCTCGTTTTCAGTAGGTTAGAAAGTACCATATACTCAGTTCTATCACGCTGCACTGTGCGGAAACCATCTTTCAACTAAATGTTGCATCACGGAGTTAGAAATATTTGACAACCCATGCACGGAACGATGTGGAAAGTGACGTATACACGACACTGTGAGAGACTCTTGTGGGCAAACCATCTTTCCGCTAACCTCTCGTTTCACCGAATTAGAAGTGTTTGAAAACCTATGCGGGGCCTATTCCGAAAGTGTCATTCCCTTTGAAACCACTCTTGGTAACAACACGGCGGCGAAACAATCTTTCAACTAACATCCGGTTTCACTAATTAGGTGAGTACCGCTTGAAACCTATGCGGGAACTACAGGGTGAGTGCCGTATACTCAACGCGGAGAAACAACACTGAAGGGAAACCACCTTTCAACCAACATCTCCTTTCACTGTGGCAAGAGTTTGAAAATGTATGCGCGGCCTATGCCCAAAGTGCCACACACTGTGGCCCACCTCTCAAAATGCACTTGGCGGAAACCATCTTTCAACTAACATCTTGTATCGCTGAGTGAGAATTGTTAAAAACCTATGCAGGGAACGATGTGGAAAGTGACATACAGCCGAGACTGGGAGACATTAGCGTGGACAAACCGTCTTTCAACGAGCCTCTTGTTTCACTAAGACAGAAGCGTTCGAAAACCCATGCAAGGAAGTATGAGGACAGGGACGTAAAACAACAGTGTTGTCGGACCATCTTTCCACTGACACCGTGTTTCACTAAGTGAGAAGTGTTGGAAATCTATCGGGAGTCTAAGCGGAAAGTGCCATCCACTCAACTGTGCGAAAGCACTGTGGGGAAGCCATCCTTCGACTACTATCTTGTTTCATTACGTTGGAAGTTGCTGGACAACCTAGCACAGCCAATGAGGAAAGTTACATGTACTCAATTCTGTCAAGTAGCACTTTGGGGAACCTATCTTTCAACTACCATCTCGTTTCCCTAAGGTAGAAGTGTTTGAAATCCCAGGCGGAGACTTTGCGGATAGTGCCATATCCTCTACTCCGTGAAACACTGTGGGGATACCGTCTTGCAAGGAAGATCTCTTGTCGCCAAGTTAGACGTGGTGGTAACCATATACGGGGCCTGGGCAGAGTGTCATATACTGAACTCTGTGAAACAACATGGTAGGGAAACCATCTTTCAACTGACATGTCCTTTCACTAAGTTAGAGTTGTTTGAAGAGCAATGCGGGGACCAGGCAGAGAGCGTCATATACTGAATTCTGTGAAACAACACTGTGGGGAAACCCTCTTTCCACTGTCTCGTTTCACTAAGTTAGAATTGTTCCAGAAACTATATGAGAAGCCAATGCCGGACGTGCCATAGCCTCAACTCTGTCAACCAGCACTTTGCAAGCACTAGTGTTTTGAAACTCTCTTTCAAGTCTCACCTGATTTCACCAAGTGAGAACTCTTGGAAAACCTATTCGGGGCCTAGGCCAAAAGAGCCATATACTTAGCGGCGTCGACCAGCACTTTGCAAAAACAATCTATCAAGTAGCATCTTGTTTCCCTAAGTTAAAAGTATATGAAAACATACGCGGGGAACGCTGCAGAAAGTGACATATACACGACTCTGTGAGAGAATACTGTGAACAAACCACCTTTCAACTGCCATCTATCTTGTTTCACTAAGAAGGATTTGAAGACCTATGTGGGAAGTATGCAGAAAGGTGCATATACTCAATCAACTATGTGAGAAAACACTGTGGACAAGGCATCTTTCACCTAACATCAAGTTAAAATATTGAAATCACCTATTTTCAAGTTAAAATAGTTTGACAACCTGTGGATCACCTACAAGGAAAGAGCCATATGCTCAACTCTCGAAACAACACTGAGTAGGAACCACGTTTCATCTAAGATCTGATTTCACTAAATTAGAAAAGTTTGACTACACGTGAGGGGCCTAGGCAGATAGTGCTATACACTCCACTCTGTGAAACAGCACTGTTTTGAAACACTCAACGCTCATCTGATTTCGCTAAGTGAGAACTCTTTGAAAACCCTTTCGGGGCCTATGACAAAAGTGACCTATACTCCACTCTGTGAAAGAACACTGTGGTGAAACAATCTTTCAACTATCATCTGGTTTCACTGAGTGGGAGAGACTTCTTTAAAAAACCTAGGCGGGGCCTACACAGTAAGTGCCATATACTCAAGTTTGTGAAAAAGCACCGTGGGGAAGCCATCTTTCAACTGCCATCTCGTTTCACCAAGTTAGAAGGGTTTCAAAAAACTATGAGGGGCCTGTGACGGAACTGCCATATACTCAGCTCTGGCAAACGGCACTTTGCAGAAACCGTCGTTCAACCAACATTTTCTCACTACGTTCGAAGTGTTTGAAAACCTATACGGGGAACGATGTGGAAAGTAGCATGCATTCGACACTGAGAGAATACTGTGGATAAACCGTCTTTCAACTAACAACTTGTGTCACTAGATAGAAGCGTAATAAAACCTAGGCGGGGACCATGTGGAAAGGGCCAGGTAATCAACTCTGCGAAAAAACACCATGGAGAAACAACTTTCAACTCACATCTAGTTTCCCAAAGAAGACTTTGAAAACCTATGCATGAACTACTTATGGAAAGTGCCATGGGCGCAACTCTGGAAACAACAAGGTGGGGAAGGCATGTTTCCCCTACAATCTGCTTTCACCGAGTTAGAAACGCTTGAATACACATTCGGGACCAAGGCGGATGGTGCCATACACTCCACTCTGTGAAACAACAGTGTGGTGAAACACCCTTTCAACTAACTCTTGATTTCACTTAGTGAGAACTGCTTGAAAATCTACGCAGGACCTACAACGTAAGTGCCATATACTCTGTGAAACAACACCGAAGGGAAGCCATCACCCAAAATCTGGTTTCACTAAGTCACAGAGTCGTTGGAACATACACGGGTGGCCTAAGGGGTGGTGCCTTTTATTTACTCAATTCTGGCAAAGACACTTTGTGTGGAAACGATCCTTCAACGAACATCTTGCTTCAGAAGTTAGAAGCGTTTGAAAAACTATGCGGGGCCAATGACGAACGTGCCATAAGCTCAACTCTGAATGGAACAAACACTGTGCAGAAACTATCTTTCAAAAATCATCAGGTTTCACTATGGTAGATGTGGTTCAAACCGTTTATGGGGCCGACCCATAAAATGCCTTATACGCTACTCTGGCAATCTACACGGCGGTGAAAGACTCTTTCAACAAACATCTGAATTCACTGAGAACTGTTTGGAAACTTATGCGGGGCCCAAATGGTAAGTTCCATGGACTCAATCTGTGAAGCAACGTTGTGGGGAAGCCACCTTGCAGCTGACATCTCACTTCACTTAGTTGGAACTCCTGACAAACTTGCGGGGCTTGTGGCGAAAGTGCCCTATGGTCAACTCTGTGGTGAAAAACTTTCCACTAACCTCAGGTTTCACTAAACGAGAACGCTTTGAAGACAAGTGCGGCGCCTACAGACCAAGTGCCATATTCTCAACTCTGTGAAACAACCCTGTCGCCAAACCATCTTTCCACTAACATCTCGGTTCACTAAATTAGAAATGTTTGAGAAATCTATGCGGGGAACGTTCAGGACAGTGACATATACTTGACGCCGTGAGAGAATATTGTGGACAAACCGTCTTTCCAACAACAACACTGGTGGGGGAACCATCTTTCAACTAACATCTCGTTGCCCTAAAATTAAAAGTTTTTCAAAACTATGTGGGGCCTATGCCCAAAGTGCAATATACTCAACTCTGTCAAACTGCAGTTTGCGGACAGCATCTTTCAACTAATATTTTGCATCACTGAGTTAGAAATGTTTGGAAATCTACGCGGAGAACAATTAGGAAAGGGACTTATAATTGACACTGTCAGAGATTACTGTGGAAAAGCCATTTTTCAACTAACATCTTGTTTCACTGTTAGAAGTGTTTGAAAAACACTGCGCAGCTTAGGCAGAAGGTGCGTGTTCTCAACTCTATGAAACAGCACTGTGGGATAAACATCTTTCAGTTAACATCTTGTTTCACAAAGCGAAAATGGTTTTAAATCCTTTGCATGGCTTACGGGGAAGGAGCCATAGACTTAACTCTGTGAACCAACACTGTGGACAAACAATCCTTCCCTGAGTCAGAAGTGTTGGAATACACATGCGGCGCCTAGAAGGAGAGTGCCATGCGCTCTTGTCTGTGAAACAGCACTGTGGCGAAACTGTCTTTCAACTAACATCTCGGTTCACTCAGTTAGAAATGTCTGAAAATGTCTGCGGGACCTGCGCCGAAAATACCTTCTACAGCACTTGGGGCGGAAACCGTCTTTCAAGGAACATCTTTTATGACTAAGGTAGAAAGAAGTGTTTGAAAACCTTTGTGGGGATCGATGAGGAAAGGGACACCGTGAGAGAATACACTGTGGGACAATTTTTCAAGTAGCATCTCGTTTGAAAACCTATGCGGGGCCTATGCGCGAAGTGCCATACACTCAACTCTGTGAAACCATACGGTAGAGAAAGCATTTTTCAACTAACTTGTGGTTTCTCTGAGTGCGTGGCCTATGCGGGTCCTATGCGTTCAGAAAGCGCCATGTACTGAAATCAGTGGAAAAACACTGTGGGGAAACCATCTTTCCACTAACATCGCTAGGTGAGACGTGTATGCCCGCCCTATGAGGAAAGTTCCACATACTCACTTTTGTGAAAACACACTGTGGGGAAAGCACCTTTCACCTGACATGTGGTTTTACAACGTTAACATAGTTTGAAAACCCAAGCATGACCTACATGGAAAGAGCCAAATGCTCAACCCCCTGAAACAAGACTGTTGGGGAGGGGCTCTTTCACCTAAACTTCGTTTCACTGAGTTTGAAGTGTTTGAAGACTCATGCGAGGCCTATGAACATAGTGCAATATACTCACCTCTGTGAAAGAAGCCTGTAGAGAAACCATCTTTCAACTAAAGTGGGAAGCCTTCCAGAGGTTGAGCTTTGAGTACTTCTGTGTAATCTCCAAACAGGGAAGTGACATGTGACATAAACACAGAAAGATCTAAATTCACTTGAAAGACAGTGTGTCATTTGTGGTTCCTGCACTTTTTCAAATTCTACTATCAGCTAGAAATGAGGAGTTTGAATATTTTCAAACACTTAGGATTAGAGAATGTCAGAAACATTGAAACTTCAGGATAACACCTTCTGCTGTGTTTTTTTTTTTTTTTCATTTATTCTAAACATCTCAGAGGCAAACATTTGATTTTATTTGATTACTGCTGAGCATGCAGACAAAACAAAAGGAAGTATTCTTGGAATACGTGAGTCAGTCACAATAATCATTAAGCTTTCTTTCCGTTGTCTCGTTTTTCTTGTGTTTCTTTTAAGGGCTCTTTGGAATAAGTTCAAAATGAGACCTCCAGCTTTGCTTTTCTTATTCAGGATTGCTTTGGTTACTTGGGGTCTTATGTCATTCCATAGGAATTTCAGGATCGTTTTTTCTGTGAACGATAACGGTGGTATTTTGTTAAGGATTGCCTTAAATGTGTAGATTGCTTTGGGTAGTATAGCCATCTAAACCAAGTTTGTACTTCCAAACCATGGGCAGGGAATGTTTTCCCATTCATTTTTGTCCTCTTTCAGTTCCATGTTATGTTGCCAGAGTACACAATTTATACCTCTTTGGTTACATTGATATCTATCTTACAAAGTACCATTGGTGCAATTGTCAATGGAGTCATTCACTGATTTCTCTTTCTGGGTGGGTGGGGGATGAGCATTGGCAGATGGGCGTTGAGGAGGGCACTTGTTATGATGAGCACTGGTTTTTGTGAATAAATGAGGAATCACTGAATTGTACTCCAGAAACTAATATTGCACTGTATGTTAACTAACGAGAATTTAAATAAAATTTTGGGAAAAAATAGGAAAAAAATGAGTAGATGATTTGGTCTTGCTACTTTTGCACCTCCATTGTGAGCCATCTATCCTAACTCAGTTTATCTTGGAGCTTTGTTCACACACACAGTTTTGTTTTGGTGCTGTGCTTTATAAACGTCAAAGTAAGAAATATGCCAAAATGGGATATTTGTGGATAAAGTGTTTTTCAGGAAAAATAATAAAACACTTTAATTACTTGATCAGTTTAAAACACTATATCTCAATGTACAGGTTGCATTTTATCTAAATTTATATAATAATTAAAGGAAACTTTATTCAAGACCAATTAATTTTTATGGAAAGAACTTGAGGTTTTATCCATAGCATAATGTGTGAAGTATGGATTCTGATTTTTTTAGATGTTGACAAAGGAAATCATATACTAAGATGTTAGAGCAGGGAGATCACTTGTATGTGATGGTGGGCAATCCATAATTTGTTATAGACTAACCACGTCCAGGTTTCACTTGTATGAGAAAGAAACACATCGGTTTCATGTTTCTTCCTCAGATATCTAATACAGGGGCACAACTATAACTGTAAGCAAAGCAAGAACTTTATCTTTGGAGAATTATTTGCCTTCGGAAATGATCTATGTCTTTCTGAATAACAGATCTCTGCATGCCTAGCAGCAGAGGCAGGTGTGGAAGGTGTGGAGGTATTCAGAGATATAGTGTTTCTGCCTGAATGATATCCATGCCGTCTCTACTGGGAAAAGTAGGTGCTAGTGGGGTGGGGTGGGTGCTGAAGACCTACTTCTTGAGCAGAGTCTTGGCTGCATTAGCACACGTCATAAAGCAAGGGAGCACACGCCTACACTCCTGGGTCAGTGATGTCCTGCGTACCTGGTAGAGGACAAAGACCTGCTATATCTTCACTGGCTCCACACATTTGCCTATATTATGCCGGCTTTTACAGTTGTATACAGTACACCGGAATTCTTAGTATACAGGCGTGGCTGAGCACTCCCTACCAGACACCCCATCCACTGTTAATGGAGCCTGACATCACATCCTCTGGAGAAATGGCTTTTGTAGTTACGTGTCTGAGCTCTCAAGGTACAATGGGGTGAATGATCTCATCAAGAGATTAAGACTGGCCCAGACCACGGGGGGGGGGGGGGGGAGGAGTCCAGAAGAGAAGGCTGGAATCTGCTGTTTTAGGCCATGGCTGAAACCCCTGCCATCACTCTTGCTTTAGAAAGGAGAGGCTGTCATATTCTGGGAGGAATCATGCCTGCACTTGCTGTCCATTTGGAGTCATGCTGCTATGCAAATCCTCACATGGGCACTGGCACACACAAACAGAAAGATGTGTTGAAGAAAAAGTGGACACTTGGGAAAGTGACGAGACAGAAAGAAGAAAGCGGTTAAAGACAGCTCTGTCATGGGGCAGCAGCGTCAATTTTTAGAGGTGCATGCACAGAGTTCTTTCCTTTTTTTGCTTTTACTTTTATATATATTTTTTCAATATATGAAATTTATTGTCAAATTGGTTTCCATACAACACCCAGTGCTCATCCCGAAAAAATGCCCCCCTCAATACCCATCATCACCCACCCTCCCTTCCGTCCCACCCCCCATCAACCCTCAGTTTGTTCTCAGTTTTTAAGAGTCTCTTATGCTTTGGCTCTCTCTCACCCTAACCTTTTTTTTTTTTTTTTCCTTCCCCTCCCCCATGGGTTTCTGTTAAGTTTCTCAGGATCCACATAAGAGTGAAAACATTGGGTATCTGTCTTTCTCTGTATGGCTTATTTCACTTAGCATAAGACTCTCCAGTTCCATCCACGTTGCCACAAAGGGCCATATTTCATTCTTTCTCATTGCCACAAGCCACAATTTCTTTATCCATTCATCAGTTGATGGATATTTAGGCTCTTTCCATAATTTGGCTATTGTTGAGAGTGCTGCTATAAACATTGGGGTACAAGTGCCTCTATGCATCAGTACTCCTGTATCCCTTGGGTAAATTTCTAGCAGTGCTACGGCTGGGTCATAAGTTAGGTCTATTTTTAATTTTTTGAGGAACCTCCACACTGTTTTCCAGAGTGGCTGCACCAATTTTATTCCCACCAACAGTGCAAGAGGGTTCCCGTTTCTCCACATCCTCTCCAGCATCTATAGTCTCCTGAATTGTTCATTTTGGCCACTCTGACTGGCATGAGGTGATATCTGAGTGTGAGTTTGATTTGTAGTTCCCTGATGAGGAGCGACGTTGAGCATCTTTTCCTGTGCCTGTTGGCCATCCGGATGTCTTCTTTAGAGAAGTGTCTATTCATGTCTTCTGCCCATGTCTTCACTGGGTTATTTGATTTTCGAGTGTGGAGTTTGGTGAGCTCTTTAGAGATTTTGGATACTAGCCCTTTGTCCGATATGTCATTTGCAAACATCTTTTCCCATTCCGTTGGTTGCTTTCTAGTTTTGTTGGTTGTTTCCTTTGCTGGGCTGAAGCTTTTTATCTTCATGAAGTCCCGGTAGTTCATTTTTTGCTTTTAATCCCCTTGCCTTTGGGGATGTGTCGAGTAAGAAATTGCTATGACTGAGGTCAGACAGGTCTTTTCCTGCTTTCTCCTCTAGCGTTTTGATGGTTTCCTGTCTCACATTCACGTCCTTTATCCATTTTGAGTTTGTTTTTGTGAATGGTGTGAGAAAGTGGCCTAGTTTCAACCTTCTGCATGTTGCTGTCCAAGCTCTCCCAGCACCATTTGTTAGAGAGATATTTCCATTGGAAAATCCTGCTTTGTCAAAGATTAGTTGGCCATACGTTTGTGGGTCTAGTTCTGGGTCTAGTTCTATTCCATTGGTCTATGTGTCTGTTTTGTGCCAATACCATGCTGTCTTGATGACGACAGCTTTGTAGTAGAGGCTGGGATTGTGATGCCTCCTGCTTTGGTCTTCTTCTTCTAAATTACTTTGGCTATACGGGGCCTTTTGTGGTTCCATATGAATTTTAGCATTGCTTGTTCTAGCTTCGGGAAGAATGCTGGTGCAATTTTGATTGGGATTGCATTGAATGTGTAGATAGCGTTGGGTAGTACTGACATTTTGACATTTATTCTTCCAATCCGTGAGAATGGAATGTTTTTCCATTTCATTATATTTTCTTCAATTTCCTTCATAAGCTTTCTATAGTTTTCAGCATACAGCTCTTGTACATCTTTGGTTAGATTTATCCCTAGTTATTTTATGCTTCTTGGTGCAATTGTGAATGGGATCAGTTTATTGTCTTTCTGTTGCTTCATCATTAGTGTATAAGAATACAATTGATTTCTGTACATTGATTTTGTATCCTGCAACTTTGCTAAATTCATGTATCAGTTCGAGCAGAATTTTGGTGGACTCTATCGGATTTTCCATGTATAATATCATGTCATCTTGCAAAAAGTCAAAGCCTGATTTCATCTTTGCCAATTTTGATGCCTTTGATTTCCTTTTGTTGTCTGAATGCTCATGCTAGAACTTCCAACACTATGTTAAACTACAGCGGTGAGAGTGGACATCCCTGTCGTGTTCCTGATCTCAGGGAAAAAGCTCTCAGTTTTTCCCCATTGAGGGTGATGTTAGCTGGGGTTTTCATAAATGGCTTTTATTATATTTGTGTCCCTTCTATCCTTTCTTGAGGGTTTTTATTAAGAAAGGATGCTGAATTTTGTCAAATGCCTTTTCTGCATCGATTGACCGGATCATATGGTTCTTATCTTTTATTACTGTGATGTATCACGTTGACGGATTTGCGAATGTTGAACCAGCCCTGCATCCCAGGAATGAATCCCACTTGATCACGGTGAATAATTTTTTTTTTAACACAAAATATCTTTCCATTTTTTTTGTGGATTCTTTAATTTCTTTGATTAATGTCTTATAGTTTTTCTTTATTTTTTTATTTATTTTTATTATTTTTTTTCTCATGCCTGTGCTTTATTTATTCATTTTTTTTTTAATTTTTTTTTTCAACGTTTATTTATTTTTGGGACAGAGAGAGACAGAGCATGAACGGGGGAGGGGCAGAGAGAGAGGGAGACACAGAATCGGAAACAGGCTCCAGGCTCTGAGCCATCAGCCCAGAGCCCGACGCGGGGCTCGAACTCACAGACCGTGAGATCGTGACCTGGTTGAAGTCGGCCGCTTAACCGACTGCGCCACCCAGGCGCCCGTATTTATTCATTTTTAAAAATATGGAACGCTTCACGAATTTGCCTGTCATCTTTGCGGAGGGGCCATGCTAATTTTCTCTGTATCATTCCAATTTTAGTATATGTGCTGCCGAAGCGAGCACTGAATAATTCTTTTTATATGCTGTTGAATTCAATTGGCTAGTATTTTCTTGTGAATTTTTGCATCCATATTCATCAGGGATATGGACCTGTAGGTCTCTTTTTAAAATGGGTCTCTGTCTCGTTTAGGAATCAAAGTAATGCTGGCTTCATAGAATGAGACTGGAAGTTTTCCTTCCCTTTCTATTTTTTGGAATAGCATGAGAAGGATAGGTATCTTCCCTGCTTTAGACGTCTGGTAGGACTCCCCTGGAAAGTCATATCTCTTCTTCTGCTGGGTTTAGGCTGTCTTTCTGTTCCCCTCTATTTCCTTTAGGTGTGCTGTTAGAATTTGTATTTGGGATTTTTCTTGTTTCTTGAGATGGGCCTGGATTACAATGTATTTTCCTCTCATAACTGCCTTTCCTGCATCCCAAAGCGTTTGAATTGTATTTTCATTTTAGTTTCCATATATTTTTTTAATTTCTTCTCCAATTGCCTGGTTGACCCACTCATTCTTTAGTAAGGTGTTCTTTAACCTCCATGCTTTTGGAGGTTTTCCAGACTCTTTCCTGTGGTTGTTTTCAAGCTTCATGGCATTGAGGTCTGAAATTATGCCTGATATGATCTCAGTTCTTGTATACTTATGAAGGGCTGTTTTGTGACCCAGTATGTGATCTATCTTGGAGAAGGTTCCATGTGCACTCGAGAAGAAAGTCTATTCTGTTGCTCTGGGATGCAGCGTTCTATATATATCTGTCAAGGCCATCTGATCCAATGTATCATTCAGGGCCCTTGTTTCCTTATTGACCATGTGTCTAGATGATCTATCCATATCTGTAAGTGGACTGTTAAAGTCCCCTGCAATTACCGCACTCTTATCAATAAGGTTGCTTATGTTTGTGAATAGTTGTTTTATATATTTGGGGGCTCCCATACTCGGCGCATAGACATTTATAATTGTTAGCTCTTCCTGATGGATAGACCCTGTAATTATGATATAATGCCCTTCTTCCTCTCTTGTTACAGCCTTTAAATTAAAGTCTTAAGTATGTCTACTCCTGCTTTCTTTTGACTTCCAGTGGCATGATAAATAGTTCTCCATCCCCTCACTGTCAATATGAAGGTGTCCTCAGGTCTAAAATGAGTTTCTTGTAGACAGCAAATAGATGGGACTTGTTTTTTTATCCACTCTGATAGCTTATGTCTTTTGGTTGGCACATTTAGTCCACTTACGTTGTATTATAGAAAGCTATGGGTTTAGAGTCATTGTGATGTCTGTAGGTTTCATGCTTGTAGAAATGTCTCTTGTACTTTATCTCACAGGATCCCCGTTAGGATCTCTTGTAGAGCTGGTTTAGTGGTGACGAATTCCTTCAGTTTTTGTTTGGGAAGACATTTATCTCTCCTTCTATTCTAAATGACAGACGCTGGACAAAGGATTCTCGGCTGCATATTTTTTCTGTTCATCACATTGAAGATCTCCTGCCATTCCTTTCTGGCCTGCCAAGTTTCAGTAGAGAGATCAGTCACGAATCTTATAGGTCTCCTTTATATGTTACCGCACGTTTATCCCTAGCTTCTTTCAGCATTTTCTCTTTATCCTTGTATTTCGCCAGTTTCACTATGATATGTCGTGCAGAAGATCGATTCAAGTTACGTCTGAAGGGAGTTCTCTGTGCCTCTTGGATTTCAATGCCTTTTTCCTTCCCCAGATCAGAGAAGTTCTCACCTGTGATTTCTTCAAGTACACCTTCAGCACCTTTCCCCCTCTCTTCCCCCTCTGGCATACCAATTATGCCTAGATTTTTTCTCTTTAGTGCATCACTTAGTTCTCTAACTTTCCCCTGATACTCCTGGATTTTTTATCTCATTTCTTCTCAGTTTCCTCTGTTTCCATAATTTTATCTTCTAGTTCACCTATTATCTCCTCTGCCTCTTCAGTACGAGCCGTGGTTGTCTCCTTTTTATTTTTCACCTCGTTTATAGCATTTTTTTAGCTCCTCCTGACTGTTCCTTAGTTCCTGATCTCTGTAGCAATAGATTCTCTGCTGTCCTCTATACTGTTTCCAAGCCCAGAGATTAATTTCGAGTAACATTCTAAATTCACTCTCTGTTATACTGTTTTAAGTCCTTTTTGATCAGTTCCTTAGCTCTTGTTATTTCCTGGAGATTTTTTTGAGGGGAATTCTTCCGTTTGGTCATTTTGGATAGTTCCTGGAGTGGTGTGGAACTGCAGGACACTTCCCCTGTGCTGTCTTGAATAACTTGCGTTGGAGGGCAGGGCCGCAGTTAGACCTGATGTCTGCCCCCATCCCACCGCTGGGGCCACAGACTGGTGTGTACCTTCTGGCGTATTAGCTGGGGTGGATCGGCAAGGTGCACAGTGTTGCGAGGGGCAGTCTCAGCTCATTTATCCTTCGGAGATCCGCTTCGGGAGGGGACCTGCGGCACCGGGAGGGAGTCAGACCCACCGCCAGAGCGATGGATCCGCAGAAGCACAGCGTTGGGTGTTTGCGCGGAGGGAGCAAGTTCCCTGGCAGGAACTGCTTCCCTTTGGGATTTTGGCTGGGGGATGGGCGAGGGAAATGGTCCTGGCCAGCGTCTTTGTTCCCCGTCAAGCTGAGCTCTCTCATCCCGGGGGCCCAGCAACTCTCCCTCCCGTTGTCCTCCAGCCTTCCCGCTCTCTGAGCAGAGCTGTTAACTTATATAAACTTCCAGATGTTAAGTCCCGCTTGCTGTCAGAACACACTCCGTCTGACCCCTCTGCTTTTGCAAGCCAGACTCAGGGCCTCTGCTTGGCCGGCGGGCTGCCCTTCTGCCTTGGCTCCCTCCCGCCAGTCCGTGTAAGGCGCACCACCTCTCCGCCCTTCCTACCCTCTTCCGTGGGCCTCTGCATCTGCGCTTGGCTCCAGAGAATCGATTCTGCTAGTCTTCTGGCAGTTTTCTGGGTTATTTAGGCAAATGTAGTTGGAATCTGAGTAATCAGCAAGACGCAGTGAGCCCAGCATCCTCCTACGCTGCCATCTTCCCCCTGGATCTGCATGTACAAAGTTCTAAAGATAGGCAATGAATTCTTGATGTTCCTAGGTTTCTGCTGGACCCAGGGCCATCCTTGGCCCAGCCTCCAGAGGAAAGGCCTAGGGTCCTACAGCCCAACTCTGTGGGCAGCTGGAAATATGATGAACTAACTCCCCTTAGTTTAGACAATAGCTACAGAAGATAAGGCTTCAGTGTTCTCCCATATAGTGTTGTGTTAGCAGTGGATTTCTCGAGAGTTCCATAGAGTCATGAAGTGTCAATTGGCCTGGGTTCTCCGTGGATGACTCACTGTGCTCTGGGATACTAGAGAAGTGCTTGATACTTACTGGGAGCCATTTAGAGCCTAGAGAGGCTTGGGGACTTGAAGTGGTGAGGACTCGGGAAAGGGAAGGACATGTCAGAGCACAGGACACTGAGTCTAGAGTGCAAGGCCAATACCAGTGCATGTTGGGCCCCCGGGCTCTTCATTTGGAAACAGGGTGTCATTTTTCTGGCTGACAGGAAGATGCCTCATGAGTCAAAAGTATACACTGGGGATGGACAGAGTAATGGGAAGCGCAGAAGCTGGAGATCCCTTGCCCAGCCTTGGAGCCTGTAGGTCCTGAGTTTACCCAGGGAACTTAAAAGGCCACTGCCTTCATGTCAGCCACATAATGGTGCTGATTTTGTTTGGTGGTCTTCATGCCTGTGTCTCCAGTGCTAGCGCTGGACACCAGGGAACAGGCAGGCTCCTGTATCACTGGTTCCCACTGAGATTTGCTGGAGGAATTGAACAAGACAAACGTTCTGCAGAGGTTCTGGATTTCCCCTGCTTCAGATACAATAGGAATCTCCCATGACTAGTAATAATCTTCACAGAGGAAGCCAAGCAAAGTGTAGAGGAAGGGCTCCACGGTCCTCCTATTTCTTCATTCAGTAACTGCTCCACCCATGCACCTGTGCCAGGGGATCTGCTGGGCCCACGTTGGAAGCAAGGCTTCCAATGACAAAGTGGTCCCTCCCTGCCAGGTCCTCACAGTCTGCTGGGGAGAACAGAGGTATGACAGGCAAGATGTGAAAATAGAAGGGGGGGCAAGAACTGTAATAGTGAAAAGAACAAGTGTGCTATGAGGACAGGCTGGGGAGTCACTGGAGGTTATGAGAGGCCTCAGTGAGGTGAACAAGCTTGGAAAGTGCTATTAGTCCTCAAGGATGCATATAGGGAGGGCTCAGAGCTATGAACAGGAACCCAGGTTGAGACATACTAAGTACTAATAAAGACTTGATATATAATTAGGTGATGTCCTCATTACTTATGCAAGACGTAAATCAGCCCTGGGAAGTAGAGATACGATGATTATTTTCTAGTTATTTGATCTGTAAAGTGGAGGTAGCAAAGAGAACATAGGGAGAAGGACACAAATACTGGTCTATGCAAACGGATCCTTGTTGTGTTCCTATGCCAATTTGCATAAATTTCACTGTTGCTAATCCTAAGAGTGAAGAAGTGGAGTCTTAGCTTCCAAAGATTAAAAAGGCAAGGTCCTTTCCATTTCCCTTTATGTGCAGAAATTGGAGGGCCAGATAAACCTCCATCTTTCCAGAAAACATTCCTTCTACTAGACTGTTCAGAGGATGTGGGCTTATTTGAACATTTTATTTCAAGATGTCCTCTAGCAACCCTGTCCATAATACTGTCAAATACCTCAGTGAAGCGTATGCTCAGTCTCTCCATAACAGGTTGCCCAAGTAATATTATTCCAGGGGTGGTCTGAATAGCTGAGACTAGAGCAAGCTATAACATCATGAGGGTGAGATATGCTTGTTTTTTGAGGTATATCAAAGCTTGTGGTGGACACAAAGGTAACATTGTCTGGCCTTGTAGAGGTTTTAGACTGTACATGCAAAAGCCAGTTGATTTTTAGTTGGAGACAAGGAGATAAGTTGCTAAGTTTATTAACCACATAGGAGGTGCTGCAGGAAGCCACCATTGAGGTCTTGGCATATAAAGCCAATACTCTTGTTCCGTTTGGAAGGCTGTGTTAAGATTAACTCCTTCCATGAACTCTGTGTCATTACTGCTAATAGGAATATCCCGGGCTAGGAGTGTTACGCTATCAAATGGAGGTGGGTTAAGGAGATGAGCCCAATCTGAATATTGAGCTTGCCTGGGCAAATGAGGGCAAGGAGAAGAATCAGGATTACACTTATTGAATTTTTGTGCAGGACAGAAATCATGGCCATCAGTTGTGAATTTGGGTATCTGAAAACCATTGTGTTGTAAGAGGATCCTGGCCTGGTTGGACAGGCATTTAAAGCTTCCCCTTGTGATATCAGGGGCAAGGACTTGCATTTGTGTAGTGGCTTCAGGATGAGGAGTCCATGAAGAAGCTTCTTTCTTCTTGAAAAAGGGGGCAGTGGCCGCTCACTCAGAGTCATTCTCCGGAAGTCTTGGTTCATTGGAAGATGTCCTGGGGGGGGGTCTCCATGATGCCATGGTAAGTCTTCACCAACTGAGAGGGTATCCACAGAGGTCCAGAATCTGAAAGAACATAAGCATATCCTCGACCCCAGGTGAGAAGTTTCTTGAGACCAGTCCATGTGGACCCTCCTTTCGGGGGTTTTGCATAGCACCATAGGTTGAGAGGGTTTATCTTATTTTGAAGAATATCACTCAGCTGCAGTTAGTTCTTGAGGATTAAGATTTGAAAAGTTGACAGTAATCCTAGCACCCTCAAGAAGGAGCTGAGGTTTAATGCAGACAGCCAGGTGTGTTTCTCCCTTTTTGTATTCTTTAACATGTTTTTGAGTGTCTGATGTGCTTAGTTTTCAATTGCTCGGCCTTGTGGATTATAAGGAATTGGTAATTCCAAACAAGTCTTATGGAAAACGGTGTAAAAGCGTGTGCTGTCCTCTTGTTTTCCCTTTATTAACATTATATTTATTTACTTATAAATAATTATATTTATTTATTCATTTATTTATAAAAAAACATATTTTTATATTCATTTTCTTATAAATAGGTACATTTATATATTTATAAACATATTTATGTATTCCTTTGTTGAGTTGATTGTTACCTTTAACAAAATTTGTTACTTTTATATCTATTTTACATATCTCTTAATTTTTTATATAGGAAGTTACTTCTTTCCATTAGATTTGATTACATTTAGCAGAAATTTCACTCTTACAAACCTTAGTCTCCAGTGAAAACTAAGTGGTTACCAATTTTGACTTGTCTGATACATCAGAATATTTTTTAGGTGTTACACTCATGAATCCATTGAGCATAAAGCATGTTTTTTCAATGGATTTAGACAGTTTTAGTGGTTCTTTTCTTTTTTTGCCACAAGCAGTCAGAAGTCAACCTCTGTTTCACAACCAATGTTTCAGCATTCCATTTGATTTGCAAGAGGCCTAAGTGTCCTATAAAGTTTTTTCAATTTATTATTTAAGGAAAATATTCAAGTTTTAGGTTACCAAAGACCCTGAAATCTATTTTTAACAATTACCCATGAAAACTATGAGACGGACAAATTTAACCATTACTTTAATTCATCCTTTCGCTAACAAATTGGAACAGAGATAACATGAACTTATTTGACCTTTCGTAAACCTTAATAAAGTTTTATAATTTAAAAGGCATGCCTATCTTAATAATATTTTATCTTTGTCCCCTTGAAAGTTTACCATTGTCAATTTTTTCCCATGGAACCAGTGAGGAAATTTAAAGTGTAAGAAGGGTGTTTTTTGCCTTTTGACGGCCTGGGGACGAGGTGTTGGGTCTGAGGCATTGTAGAGCCAGACTTGCAAGTTACACCCCCAGGCTGTGCAGAAAGGGGAGAAAGAAGGAAAGCAGAAAAGGTGAGAAGCCACAAAGAGGCTTGAAGAGAGATAAAGACACAGAGGGCAGAGAAAGAGTTCACCTGGTCCTAAATCCTGTCATTTCAGATAGATGAAAAGATACTGATTTCTCTTTTGTTTTTGTATTATTTCGCTTCGTTTTGTTTTGTTTTGTTTTGTTTTGTTTTTCACTAGTGGAATTAGGCATTCTATGTCGGGCCTGAGAAGAGAAGGGGGTTCCCTGAGACAAAAGATTATGCAGCTATTTGGGAAATTTTCTTAAAATCTCCATCCTGAGGTAGACTAGCCAGAGACAGTTGGCTCTTAATCCAGGAAATGAAGGAGGGAGAAGCCCACATATATAGTTAGAGTAAGCAAAGTGTATAGGGAGAAACTGAGAGATTTAGAATCCCCTGCATTAGGGATAGTCTGTGTAAAATACACTACATTATTTTAGCCCACTGTTCTACTGACATTGATTGGAAAGATGGGCTCGCTGCCTTCATTGTGAATACTGCCCTGTGTCAGACAGTTGTTTAACTGACACCGGAATCTATCTATCTATTGAGAGGGGTATAGATATAGATATTTCAATATATCGATATATAGATAGATCCATATATATCCATGTATATATATCTATCCATATATATGTATATATAGGAATATATCCATGTATATATGTCTATATATCTACATATCTGAATGGAATCTGGTCTGGATCACTGAAGCACTCCGAGATCTTGGAAAGAAGGAGGTTTATTTTACACTGGTGGGCCCAGAGGAGATCACTCTCCAGAGATCTGAGCCAAGAGCAAGAGATGGGACAATTTATAGTCTGTTACTTGTGCACCCCTCATTAGTGGTAATTTGGTGCCTGTGGCAAGCAGGGTAGGAAGGAAATCCTGGAAGGGTAGGCTTCTGACTAGGACTGGCATTCCCTTATCAGTCTTGTTGACCATATTATTACAATTTTTTTTCCCTAACATTACCCCTTTGATGCCCCTTTAAACAAACCTAGTCTGTATCGGAGGGCATCATCTTCATTTTTTATGGGCTTGTTCCTTTTCTTAGTTCCCTGAGTTTGGTTTTGACTATTCCTGACTGGTTTACAAAATAACAGCATTTTTTTCCCCCAAGGAAGATGCAGGTGTCCCCTTTATCAGCAGTGAGGTGGTCAAGTGCCCATCTGTTCTAGAGGGCAGCTCCTTCCAGGGATCTTATTTGGCTCTGTAAGGACACTAGGGAGTTGGCCTCTCGTCAGTCCCACAGAAAAGCCTATGTCTCCTATGCTAGTCCTTTCCCCGTGGCTATTCCTGCCCCTAGTCATAGGGGTAGTAATACAGCTCATTTAGCCTGGGCCTTAGGCTGTACGTTTTTCTAAGCCTCAACTATTGTCCTCAAAATCATTTAATCTCTTTTTTTTTCTGAAGCTTGAGACACATACATCAGTGTAAACACTTCCCCAGATGGCATTGGCAACCTCCTTACTGGCAGGCAAACTAGCATAACCAAAGAGTAACCTTTTAAATTTCCCAGAGTCTTCCATTCAATATACCCCATACTTACAAATGGGGCCCAGATTAGAGGAAAACAATACCAACAAAATATCCTATCCATAAGAGGAAAGTGAGTTTGAACAGGAACACTTATTTCCTCAGCTTTCTAGGGCAACCTCTGCCAACCTGATGGCAAGGAGTAACAGTCTACTTATTTTATCAGATTGGTGATTCCTCAAGCTTCTGTCATGTGTAGACCAGCCAGCTTTTGGCGTGTGGCTGCAGCAGGGCTGAAGATCCTAAGAATGTAGGATTCTCCAAAAAGTCATTGAGTGGGTTTTTCAGTTTTCCTAGTTTGGGGCTCCTCAGAATTGGTCCTCTTGATTCTGGAGTGGTGGACCCATGGAGTGATACCCGTAAAAGGCCCTGTTCACTATCTTTTGAGAGGATCCTTTTTCAGTCTTTGATCTTGACCAAGTCCCCTGGTGAGAAGGGGTGTAGATGTGCAGGCAGCTCCACAGCACAAGTGCAGTCTTCCATCCTGGTCGCCTTAGTGGGTGATGATCGTGCCAGCTTTGGCATGATGGGGCAAGACCTGGCTGTTCAGGAGGGAATCGTCACTGGTTCCCCTGCAGGTTCAGGTAGTGGGGCCCCAGTGAGGTCAGGTTGCTGGCTAAGAGTCTCCTTTGGCTCCTCGATAGCTAAGGCACTGACCACACACTCGGAGACATGCACGGGGCTGGTACAGTCCAGGAGGCCAGGGCCAGGAAAGAGGCACAGGGGCTGGAACCCATAGGTGAAGAGCTCCCTGATCAGACCCAGGTAGTTGTGAAGTTCCAGAAAGGTGTCCCACTGTAACCTCACCATGATGATCTGCATCACCTGAACCAAGCTCTTGGGGTACTTGGTGAACATGGCAGAGAAGACCTCCACTGGCAGTTGCAACATGTTGGAGTCTCAGGCCACCTGGGCAGACATAGTGTCCTGGGGGTGCTGGTGACTGGTGATGGCGTCCGAGATGCTTGGGAGGCTTTTGATGCTATCTCCAGGGATCACTTCCTTCAGCACACATTCCTTCCCATCAGGCCCTGACAGACAGAGCTCCAGAAGCCCATCCTGCACCACCACATAGATACTGGCGTCCACCTGGCCTGGCCAGAAGATGTAGTCACCGTGACTGAACCACTGGAAGAACATGTGTCAGCAGAGCTCCAGGAAGAGCAGCTTCTCGATGTGGCCCAGCACCTGGACATTCTTGAGCACGTAGAGCATTTCAGAGGGCAGGTGGGAGTTATTCAGGTCACCATCAAATCAGCTTCAAGCACCATGGGCGGGGACTCCTTCCGTTGCAGCGCTGGCGCCTCCTTCTGGATGCTCTGTATCTTTAATACCTGGGGCCATCCAGGGCTGGGTTTTTATGCACACATTTTCAGTCTGCATACCAGCAGGAGGATGAATACGGCTGTGACCATTACCTCGACTCCGTGCCCAATCATCATATACAGCACCTCCTTATTAGATGCTTTCTTGGCTGCTTTGTCAGCTAGACGAACCCTTCCTTGTGCTGTAGGGTTGTTTCCATTCTGGTGTCCTTTGCAGTGTAGAACTTCTTTTGGGAGCCAGCCTCGAGGAAATTTCTTCCCTGCTGCGGTAAGGCCCTTTTCTTTGTAGATTGCCCTCTCTTTGTACGTGTACAGTAGCAAAGGGGTACTGGGAGTCGGTTGAATCGCTTGTCCTTGCGAATGGTGAGGGTTCAGATTAAGGCATGTCACTGCATACCCTGCCTTTTGAACGCCGTCTGTGATGAAACTGCTACCATCACTGAACAAGGTGAAGTCTGGGTTCTGTCCAGCCTGGTCACGCAGATCTGGGCAGCTTGGGAATACTTAACCAGTCACCTCAGAACTGTCATGATCTGGTTTCCCTTCTTCAGAAGGTAAGAAAGTTGCAGGGTTCAGCATCTGCACTGAGTGACCAGTGGATTCTCACAGAGGACGTCCTGGTATTGTGCTAACGGAGAGTTGGAGAGGCATGAGTTTCTTATTCCAAACTGAAACAGTCTGTGGCCAGCTAAAACCTGCGGGCAAGGGGCCCTCAAGGGTGCCCAGTGGTACATCGACCTCATCACCTAGAATCTGAGAACAGCAAACCCCCCCCCAACTCTATCAACTCTCTATATCTATCTATGTCTATCAACTCTCCTTCTCCCCCAGGATGAGCCCTGTTCTGGCTCTGCAGACATTGGCAGTGAAGGGTGAGAGTCCCTGGACCTCTGTGGCCTTCTTTTTTTTTTTTTTTTTTTGCCCAGGGTTGAGAGCTGCCACCTCTCTCAGGCTGAGACACAGCGAAGTTTTCTTAAATAACACCAAATCATAAATCCACTCCATCAAGAGTCACCTTAAGGCACAGTCTCAGCCTCCTCCTTGGGGCTTCTGAAGTATACCCAAGCAGGTACTGAGAGAAGACTTCACAGAATGAATTCAACTCTCAGCCCTCCATAACACTGCGCCTGTGGGCAGAGAGGCATCCACACCATTGGCTGTAGCTGGAGATGTAGGAAAATGCAGGAGCAGGGGGCAAGGGCAAAGACAGAAGCAGCTGTACCATCTTTTCTGAAAATCATTTTAAAAGCGGCAGGCCAAGGGCTGATGCCTGTCCCAAGGCAGCCTTTATCTCTCGGAAGGCAGCTTTGGCCTCTGTCTACCTAGGGGGTTCTCAATCTGGCCCTACCAAGAGAATATAGAGGGGTCTTGCTATTGCTGAGAATCTGGGAATCCAGATTTGGCAGAATCCCGCAGCCCCCAGGAACTCTCAGAGCCCCCTCTTAGTTTGGCGCTAGGGGAGGAAGTTGACCTTCAATTTTTTTTCCTGCCCTATGCTCTTTTTCCATGAGAACCGATATCCTGAGTCTGGCAGGAGTTGGAGGAAGGCCCTTGTGTCCTCTGTACAATTCTCTTGGGTATTGCTGGCAAAGAGGAGATCCTCCACACAATGAAGAAGAGTGCAGCATGTGGCCTCCCTTGGAAAGCTGATCAGGTACCCGGTCACTGCCTCCCCAAAGAGGGCAGGCCTCCCTGTGGGAGGCATATCTAAATCAGTTGCATCCAACACCCTGTGTCTGGTTTGGTCCATTTGAAGACAGACAAGGGTTGGCTCAGTGGGCCAAACAGAGGCAGAAAAAAGGCATCCTTTCAGTCTAGGCAGGTAAACCAGCTGGCAGAGCCTGGTATCAGGCTGAGGTAGGTGTATGGGTTTGAGACCACAGAGTGCAAGACTTGAACTGGTTGTTACCCTCCTCCTGGCTTCCTGACTGGCAAGGGCAGGGTTTTCCAGGGTGATTGGCATTCAACCAGAATGCCTGATTTCTTGGCTACAATGACAGAGGCCCTATTGTGGGCAAGTCTGGGGAGGGGGTTGTCCTCGGCCCGTACCGTGCCGAAGGCAGTCCTGAATTGGAGCGGGCCACTTCATAGGGTACCATGTGGCTCCTGAAATCACATAAAAGTCACAGTTTGGCCCGCTACTTCTATTTTGATTGTGGGCTCATTGGGGCCAAGAAGAAGTGATCCTGGTCCCCCTCAATCTAAATCTATTTCTGCTTTAATATCCTTTCTCCTTGCGGCAGACATATTGTTCCTTTGCTAAGGAGGTTTTGCCTCCCGCTTTTGGGGGCTGGACTTTGCTCATCCTTTTGTTGTGGTGCTCTTTTGCCTCAGGGTCAAGCGGGGTGTAAGCCTGCATAGTTTCTGATAATTGCCAGGGGATTCCCCTTGGGCTGAGAATATTCATGGGCTTCATCGCCCCTGCTCAAATTCCCCCAGAGTAGTACTGGTGGCTGTGGCCTGGCATCTAGAGAACACCTGTGCCTGGCGGAGGGCGCAACCTGGCCACTGGTTCCAGGAGAGAGAGAATCTGCCAAGGCCGGAGGTGGTGGGGAGACCAAAGGTGGCAGAGTATTAGGAACCAGGAGGTTCATATGGTGGGGGCAAGATTAGTTCTTCCTCTGGTTCACCGGTGAGAATTTGGGGAGGTTGGGACCCATACAGGAACTGATCAGGGTAAACTGGGTCTCTGGTGACAACATGCCGGTTGCAGCGGATGGTTGGGACATCCAAGTTTCCTTCTAAAGGCCCTCCTACACCAAATTGGGCCATTCTAACTCACACAGGGTCCTTAACTTACTGGGCGTTATCTTAATTCCACACTGTCCAGAAAACCCCTTCTCAAAATTCTCATAGTTTCAAGAACTGCAGGTTTGCTCTGTCCCAACCCCATAATGTTCCTGTGAGGTGGAGTCACAAAGACAGAGGGATAGGGGTGCTCCCTCTAATGAGGAGACCAGTCAGATGCCCATCTGGCAGTGTCCTGAAGGAACTTAGGTGACGCTTAGCCACAGTGGTCTCAGCTTTGTGACTTACGATTGGAAACTATTACAATGCCACCATAGACTGTATGCCATTCATCATGAAATCGCAGATGGGCCCACTCATACTCCGTAGGCTTTGGGGTCCTTAAGCCCGCCCGTGAAGCCACAGAATCGAACTCATCAGGCAAGCCAGACTGAGTCGTACATTCACACTCACATACACACCAGAGGTTATGACCTTCCCTCCCACAATATGTCTACAGATGAGACCACTGAGTTCTCCGGGGAGTGATCAGGTCCCCCTTCCACCACTATAGGGGGACAACACAGGAAAGAATTGGGTCCCAGGCCTTACTAATAACCGATGTCTGATCCAGATCCTCCATTGCCAAGTCTCCTCGAGTCCGGCAAGAAGAGCGGAGTGGGGCCGGACTAAAGCGAACAAGAAGGAGACTGCCAAAATTCAGGCAGAGTACGCCATCTCCATTGGGATTTCTCGTTCTGTCACCGCCTCGCCGTTTTCCCAAACTGGTGGCAACAATGGGCCAGAGCGGTTGGATGTTATGGAAACTGGTCTGTAACACCTGGCAGAAGAACCAAGCGGCAGGCACTCAGTGGGCCCAGAGGAGATCACTCTCCAGAGATCTGAGCCCAGAGCATCAGCAGAGGGGACAGTTTATAGTCTGTTACTTCCACACCCATTAGTAGTAATTTTGTGCCTGTGGCAAGCAGGGTAGGAAGGGAATCCCAGAAGGGTAGTCTTCTAACAAGGACTGAGATTCCCTTATCAGTCCTGTCAGTCATCTTATAACACATTTTTCCCTACCAATAGTGTCCACAAATTCTGAAACAAAAACTGCAGAGTGCCTGTGGACAAACCTATTGCACACTCACCAGCATTGTACAAGATTCCCAGCTTAATAAGAAAGCATATGATTCTGAAACAAAGGCACTGAAACGACTCCAGGGAGACTCTTGTTTCCAAAGAAGAAATATTATTTACTATTGCTATAATAGCCTACTAAGCAACAGGAGCTCAGCGACATGAGAGTCTGTTGTCCTCTGGGACATCGCTCAGAGCCCTCCACTGGATCAGAAACTGACTGGAAACTCACTTCGAATACTTCTAACTCAGCTGTGTATGGGAGAGTCACATGGTCTCAGTGTGTAAATTGAGACCAAGTTAGAAAATCAGCAATGGGAGGGAATGACTACAGGGTGAGTCTCATCTGTGCATTCAAATGGGCACAGGGGAAAGTGAAGAAAGACACCTCGACACTCCCTTCCTATTGTCCCACACAGGTGAGTTCCACCCCAACCTCTGGCTTTGAGTACCCACAAACATTCTCTCCGGGCACCTTCACAGACCCTCGTTTTGCCGAGGGCCACGTCATTCTGAAACCAAATTGAGAAGGTCCCAATGCAATACTTCTATCACCATCACAAGCACACCACCAAACCCCCAAGCTAAAACAAGAGGATATTTCTTGGAGACACACTGTCCTGGAATTGTGTCCATGTAAACCCTCTTTCATCAAAAGGGCACAGGTGTGGCAATTGAGACACACCCTGCCAGAGTTCTTCACCAAATACGAGATTTGGCGAAAGTTGAGAATGAAGAACCCAGTGCAGTCACCTAGCAACCGGGTCATAGCCAGAATAAGAAAAGCCTGTGGGATTAGGCCAAGGGAGCCCTCTGAAGGACTACACCTGGAAGCCTGGTCAGCAAGAAGTCTGGTCTTTCTTTAGGATCCAGTGATTTCTGGTTTGGTCTATACCCATCACTTTTCCCATCAGTTGAGGGAGGAAGCAGTGTTTGAACTGGAGCTATTGATTTCTGAGTGTTCTTGCCCAGGAATCTGCAACATGTCCTTGGTTCCCTAATTCCTGGCAAGGACTCTTCCAATGCTGATCCCTTCCCAGTTCATGCTGTCCATGTACAAACTGTATGCTTCTCAGAATGAAGGCAACTCAATCATCCACGTTAGTGAGGCAAGCTGGCTCCCCAACATACTCCATAGCACAGCAGGCCAAGCAACAAGCATCCAGGGACTAAATGCCTGCTTTCTTTTGGTAGAGCAGAGCCTGATAGCTCTCACTGATCACAGGAGCAGAGTGGAAGTTTGTGGCCTTACCAAGTATGTGAGCTGAGTGATGGCTCCATGGATCCCAAGGGAGGAAAACATAAATTTTCAGAAACAGCAAGGGGAAGGAAATGGATGCCAGGAGGGACAAAGTTTGACATTTCCTGTGGGTATGGTTATCTACTTGCAAAGAAGATGTCTTGCATTTGCCCTCGGCCCAGAAGGATGCCAGCCAGCTCCCTGCCCCCAGTCTCTGGCCCAGCCTACACACCAAACATCCGCTGCTGGGCTCCTTCAAATGCCCCGGGCCTCGGAATGGTCACATGCTTCTGAAACACAGTGAATTAATAAAGAATGATCCCTGTGGAAAAATCTCTTCCCCAGTCACAAGGACTGGACCAGACTCCCAGGTGGAAGGCAGAGGATAGAACTCTTGAGACACTGACTCTGTTGCATTGCAGGAAGAACCTTGTTTCTATAAGAAAGCAAAACTGTGTCCAGGTGGATAAGGAGGGCCAGAGTTCTTCAGAGATTGGAATAGGAATTCTATGGAGAAAGGAGTGTCCAGCACCAACTCCTGGCAACCTGGCTGGCTATGGGAAGAGGAAACACCAGAGGACTTAGGCAAAAACCCCCTCTTGAGTCTATCTGGGAGCCCTGTCAGCACCAGGCCTGCCTTTTTACTTCAGAGCCCTGGGACTTAGTCTGCTTTTGTTGCTTTTCCCATCATTGAATGGAGTGAGCCGTGACAATACTGTACCAGGGAAGTTCCCACCACTGTGGATCTAAATTGTGGAGAGGGGCAATTCTGCACTCTTGTAAAAACATCTTTATGTGCTGACAAGCTTCTGGAGACTACTCTTCCTGTGTGAACTCTCTGGTTTTCAGAAGGAAAGCACCTCAATCAGGCAGAGCAAGGAGGTTAAACTGACTCCCCTCCCCCACCACTTGCTACAAACAGCCAAGCAACAAGCTCAGGGACAGGAGGGCTATTCTCCTTTGGGATAACCGATGCTCATGGCTGGTACTGAGCACAGTCCAAGGGGGAACCTGACGCCCATCACTGGGTATGTGCTGAGTGCCTGCTCCATGGCTCCTAAGGGTGAATAAAGAGTCAGAAACACAGAGAGGGAGAGGGAATGGCTACAGCCAGGACCAAAGGGCATCCAATATTTTCCTCCAATGGGGATGCAATCAATGTGGAAAGGAAATGCTTATCTTCATTTCCCCCAGGCCCAGCAAGGTGGCCAGTTCCCTGTTAATATGTCTGGCACAGCCTCCCCTACAAACAGCTCTGAGCTGGACCCCTTCCGATGCCCTAGGACTCTGGATGTCCATGTAGTTCTAAAACCAAAACACCAGGGCCCCTTTTCCTCCACCTGTCCCACAGTCACAAGGGCTGGTCCACATTGGATATCTGCAAGCTGAATTTGTATGGACCCCAAGCCTAACCTTGATGGATGATAAAGCAATGTCAAACTGGATACACGGAGGGCCAGAGTTTTTCATGTTTAGAAAGAACATGACTAGCACAATGTATTCAGAAGCCGTCTTGCTCAGGAATCACAACTTTTTGTGGGTTGTGGCTACAGGAGTGCTGCAAACATTGGAGCCCTGTGAGCAAGAGGCCCACATTCTCCCTTAGGAAATAGAGGGGAACTTTGGCTTGTGGGGTGTTTCTTATCGTATCCTTCATGATGGGCAGCAGAGTCTCTGATATATGAAGAATGTGCTTCCATGTGTGATCAAGAGGTGGGAATGAAGGTTAGGTGCACTATTTTATTCAAAGGCTTTTTATGCACTGATCAGGTCAAGGAACACATTGCACATGTACAAACGGTTTATTTAATTGAATGAGGATAGCTCCATCCATTAGGGGCAGGGGTCCATGTGGCTACCCAATCCCACAGTACTGTAGGCTGCCCAGCACCCAGGGTTCAGGGACAGGGGGGATAGCTGTCTTCTGGGACATTAGACTCCAAGAGCCCTGCATTGGGTCAGGAAAATCTTGGAAACTCACCTTCAAACTGGGGACCTCAGTTGGTGTAGGTTCCATGTTTGAACTGAGACCAAGGGAAGAAAGCAGCAATGGGAGAGGAATGACTCCAAGGTGAGTCAAAGCTGTGCATTCAATTGGGCATGCAGAAAACCAGGGAAAGAGACCCAGTGTTCCACTCCCACTTGTCCACAAAGGAGGAAGTTTCCACCCCCAACCTCTGGCTTAGGCTATCCACAGCATTCTCCCTAAGCACCTTCACACACCCAGGTTTGGATGAGAACTACATCATTCTGAAACCAAAATGAGAAGGTCCAAATTCAATACCTCTGTCACCATCACAAGCACACAACCAAACCCACAAGTTGAAACAAGAGGATATTACTGGGAGATACTGTCCTGGAAAGTCATAGACTCTGGGTCTAGAGTTCTATCTTGTCTAGCAAGAAAGCAGGATGCAGGATTAAAACGCAAGGGATGGCTAATGTCCAGGAGAAGACAAGAGCCCTCATTAAGGGTCTTTGCTCTGTATTTGTTAGGATCAGAAGGCTTACAAGCATGATGGACGTGCACAAAGAGACAATGAATCTGCAAACATTAACTCATGGGTGTGAGAGAAAGGGGGTTTTGAAGACATACAGTGTTAGGGAGTTCCGGTCAATATAAAACAAAATCCGGGGGCAGGGCAGATGGTTGAGAACTGCATACATGAGGCGCCATGTCTGTTTATCTTAGCTAACCTAAGGGATAAGACAGATAAACATGCTACCTTAGAGTCAACAGGGCACTTTTCTTTTGCTAATTAGCTCCACCTGGGCACCTCTCCCTTACAGTGGTCTATAGCCCAATTTACCTGTTTACCTAATTTGGTTCTTCCTTCCTGTGAAGACAGCTTTCTGTTTTAGTACTAAATTGGGGGGGTGTTTCCACCCTGAATACCTAGTCTTGATTACCTCATATACCTTTGTTCTATATTGGGGCCTTGCTCTGCCCTGTCTATACTGGGGTCTTTGCCCGCCCTCTCTATGCTTATTTACTTAATCTTGCATACCCAAACTTGGTGTGAGCATCCTATAGCGTTGTAATTCTTTATGCCTTGTTAACCCATCAGTGGCAGGCTTAAGGAATTCCTAAGCTTATTCCCCACACCGGAATAGCGTCCATGCAAACCATCTTTCATCAAATAGCTCAGGGGTGGCAATGGAGACACACCCTGCCAGAGTTCTTCACCATACATGATATTTGGAGAAAGTTGAGAATGAAGTACCCAGCGCATTCTCTTATCAACCAGGTTGTACCAGGAATAAGAAAGGCCTGTGGGTTTAGGCCAAGGGGGCCCTCTGAAAGAATACACCTGGGATCCTGGTCATCAAGAAGCCTCCCTTCTATCATTAGGAGGCAGTGATTTATGGCTTGGTCTATCCCTGCCACTTTTCCCACCAGTTGAGGGAGGCAGAAGTATTTGAGCTACAGCTATTTGAGCTGTAGCTATGTGTCACAAGGACTTGGTTCTCTACTTCCTGGCAAGGGCTCTTCAAATGCTGATGCCCTCCTGGTTCTTACTTCCCATCTGTTAACTGTATGCTTCTCAGAATGAAGGAAACTCAATCGTCCATGTCAGTGAGCCAAGCTGGCTCACCTTCACACTCCATAGCACAGCAGGCTAAGCAACAAACACCCAGGGACTAAAGGCCTTCTTTCCTTTGGCACAGGAGAGCCTGATAGCTCTCACTGAGCACAGGAGCAGAGTGGGAGTTTGTGGCCTACCGAGGGGCAGATCCTACAGGAGTCCCGTGATCTCCCTGGAAGGCTGAGTCGAGGCAACCTGTTAGGGTGTGGGACACACACAGGGTTTAAGAGCAGAGGATGGGTGATTGTGTTTTGCATGTTGTGCTTTGGGCACCACATACCCTTCGAATCTCCCTTCATGTCTGGAAACCCCATGGTCTGAGTCAGGCTCCCCACATCTTTCTCAGACCTAGGAGGTGATCCCCCTTAGAAGCAGAGCAATGGGTAGGGCTAGGGTTGGCTCCCCGTTTTGTCTTGGGCACAACCACCCACAGTGGCCTGATCTCCCTGGAGTGCTGAAAAGAGGGCCCATAAGTGGGTGTGGGTCAGGTTTAAGGTTGGAAAACAAGAGCCAAACATTTTTTGTGGGCCAAGCTTAAGCATGGTCTCAGGATCCCCTCCTACAGCTCCATCCCAGCCATGGAAATGTCATAACAAAAGTTTGGCTTCCATGAGGAGATATTCCCCACTGGTCATTGGTCCCCATCCATTCTTTTTTTCTTTTCTTTCAGTCGTCCATGGTGGACCCACTTAAGGTCAGAACCCTGACTAGGGTTGAGGTCAGGAGGATCCAGGCTCTGAACCCCCAGCAGTGCAGTGGTTTCCCTGGAAGGCTGAGTGGAGGGCTCATGGGAGGCTGTGGGTCAGGATTCATCTCTAGGGCCAAGTGTTTGTTGTGTCTTTCTGTCTTGTGTATCATCATCCTTGCTTTGAAAATGGCATGGTGATCTTCCAAATTTCACGCTGAATAATCTCTCACCAGTTATGGACCCCCTATCTGTTCTGTTCTCTGACCTAGGTATTGGGCCCCCACAGGGATCCAGCCTTGAATAGGGTTAGTGTTAGGCTCTGGGAGGTGTCAGGGGCACAAACCACACCAGTTCAGGGATCTCCCTGGAGGGTTGAGTTGAGGGTGCCTGTTCATGTGAAGGACAGGTGACGGGTTTGGTTGCATTGGAGGGCTAGTGGTGTGCTCCAGGCTTAAGCATTGGCCCTGGATCCTGGATGGAAGCTCCTTTTGGGCCCTGGCAGTTCCATGGTCAACTCCAGGGTTCCTCGATGAAGAATGTTGCACCCATCAAGTGCGCCAAGTCTGCTCTTTTTTTTTTTTTTCAGACCTGGGAGGTGGACCCCCTTTGAATAAAGCCATGGCTAGTGTTAGGGTTGGCTCCCTGGCCATGCCGGGGCAACACCACCACCTGTGCTGTGGATCTTTCTGGAGGGCTTAGTCTTTGGGTTCAAAGACACCTACGGTGTGGGTCAAGCTTAGGTTTTGCCTCAGGATCCCCCTTGTGCGGGGCTTTGGAAATGGCCTGGTGATGTTCCAAGTTCCCTGTTGATTAATTCTGCACTGCTTCTGGACGCCAAATCCGTGGTGTTCTCAGACCCAGGAATTGGATCCCCATAAGGAAAGAGTCTTGTCTAGGGGTAAGGCTCAGACCTTTCAAGAACAGAGCCAACATTAGTCCTGTGATATCCCTAGAAGGTGGAAGTGAGGCCACCCATTGGGGTTGCAGGACAGGCGTATGGTTTTGGTGCAGCAGACAGCCTATTGTTCATTCCAGGTTTCAGATTGGGCACCGTATCCCCTTTGAATCTCCAGGCCCTGAAAATCCCATGTTCCAATTCAGCATAACTTAATATTTCTGCACCCATCAGGTGCCCCACGTCTGTTTTTTTCTCATACCTAAGAGGTGACTTAGAGGCAGAGTCGTGGGTAGGGTTAGGGTTGGCTCCCCAGAAGCGTCTTGGGCACAACCACCCACAGGGGCATGATCTCCCTGTAGGGCTGAAACGAGGGCCCATGTGTGGGTGTGGGTCACGTTTAGGGTTGGAAAAAAGGAACCAAACGTTTGTGTAAGCCAGGCTTAAGCATGGTCTCAGGGTCCCCTCCTATGGCTCCATTCTAGCCGTGGTAATGTCATGATGAAAGTGTGGCTTCCACGTTGAGATATTCCCTGTTGGTCATCGGCCCACCACAACACGTTCTCTTTTTCAGATGTCCATGTTGGGCCCCCTTAGGGCCAGAGCTCTGGCTAGGGTTAGGTTTAGGTCCTAGGAGTGTCAAGGCTCTGAAATCCCTCAGTGCAGGACTGAATGGAGGGCACATGGGAACCTGTGGGTCAGGCTTCGTCTCTGGTATCAAGGGTCTGCCTAGGGTGTGTGCCAGGCAGAGGTCGGCCTCATTTCCTCCTTGTGCAGCACCATCCTTTCTTTGGAAACGGCATGGTGATCTTCCAAATTCCACACTGAACAGTCCCACACGGGCTATGTGCTCCCTCTCTGTTCTGTTCTCAGATACAGGTATTGGGCCCCCAGAGGGGTTGAGCCTTGAATAGGGTTAGGATTAGGTCCTGGGACGTTTGAACAAGAATATTGGAGTTACCAATTGTGCCAGTACTCTCAGGCAGAACCCATAGGTTTTTGACCAGGAAGTACAGTGAAGACCCACCTGCAGTGTGAGCCTGAAATCCCGGATCCAGGTTTGTTAAAACAACTTTTTAGTGGCCTCTGGGCTGCAGCCTGTGATCAATGCTGTTGGCCATCATTATAG